>NC_064433.1:40071932-40379120 GCF_023343835.1 Lagopus muta
AAAGAAACATGGTGAACCTCTTCTGTCAGAAGTAAACCATGGAAGAAAATCACATTACCTTTTAAATGAAGTGTAGAAGCCATGAAACAGTTAAAAAACTAGCTTAAAAGATCTTCCTTGCAGCAATTAGTGCTGAATTTCTAGGCAGGTTGAATGTTAAAGTATATTGGAAATGTAAAGTCCCATTGAGTTTGATGTCCAGAGTTTCTAAGAATTAGGTAAAGGAGAAACTTTCAAATGGAAGAAAGTGAATCTAAAGCATTGTATCTTGCAGAAAAGCCTACAAAATTTTCTTTGAGAAAGCCTTACAAACACAGCAAGTAATACTTTTAACAACACAAACATCTTGTACATTCCACCAGCCACATCTGAAAAAATCCAGCAATAAAGAGATTGCAAATCAATCAAAGTAAACATACAATCCTAATCTGAGAAGAAATGGGGCATCTCAAATAAGAATATGGACCAAACACTGATGGAGATATTTCAAACCAGTTTTCAATGGGAGATATAGGCAAAATCTGGTAGCACAGGACAGAAAAATCAATTACAAAAAAACTATTTATATTTATAATAGAACAAGAAAGACTAGAGGAATTAAATTACATTCATTTATGAAGGAACAATGCATTCTCTTTCCTCTCCAGAACAACTTTAACAAGAAATGATTGACATTTTCCTACAATACATTATTATTACAGTCAAACTGAAATGCAAGTTAAAAAAAAATGGCAGCCTCAGACCATGTAATTTTACCTTTGACGCCTCCACTAACAGCAGTAATCCATTTCAGGTTGGATAAAGCTTAATAATTTAGGACTATCTACAACAAAAGTACATTCTGTTCATGTGCATCTTTACTCCATCTATATTCTCTTTCCCATACACTTACAACATGGGAAGCAGATTTTTGTATTTAAATATCAGCTCTGAACTACCAAAATGGAATTGATTTGAAAGTGTTGTCTGTATGTCATCAACTCAGTTTTGTCCCTGGCCAGAATCAAGAGGCAGCTTAGAGTGCAAGAATAGGACCTTGTCTTCTTGCATACAAAAACAATTAACTCACTTTGAAGATTAAATAGAGCTGCATCACCTTCAGGAAGTCCTTGGAAAGAATTCTCCCTCTGGTGGTTATTATTTCTTCAAGAATTACTATGTTTGTATGGTACATTCCTTCCCAGACATTATTTTCCCCGGTGATAGCATTTATTACTGTCCCACCTGAAGGAGTTATCATTCTAATATACATGTGTACAATAAATGGTATAATAGAAATATACAGAGTTGTGCTAAAGCAAGAAAAAACAAAAACTGAAATATGGAAATGCTTGCATTTGAGTTATTGCTTTTTTCTCAATAATTTCATTCTTTTTTCATTTTTCATTTTTCTTCTTTTTTCTTTTTTCTTTTTTTAACAAAATGTTTCTGGTCTAAAAAAGTAGAAAGAAATCATGACTAAAAATCTAAAATTTCAGCACTGGAGAATATTAAGCACTGCAATAGTGTAGCACAGTATTAACTCAATGACTTTAGAATTGTGCAGGATCAAGATAAAAAAGAGTAAGTCCTGATAACTGTGAGAATTACTACCAAAATAATAGCCAACAACAACGTAAAAGCAAAGCAGTATTATGCTTTTGAGACCTACATATTTGCAATGAGATGGTGTCAGGATGTAATGTCTGTTTGCAGCTATGGTAAATAGAATACAATTTTGATAAGATGGTCATCCAGAAACTACTGAGCGACTCATATCAAGGAGATTGCAGTATGATCTTCAGCTGATTAAGGAATGCTTTGCATACAACTTTATGCAGGAGCTATTATATTTCATTGCACCATATGGCAATAACATTATGACATATAGAAACCCAGTCAGGCAAAGAGAAACATCAAGAAAGGAGTAGGAAGTGCATGATGGCTCTGTGAATACCTGCATGTAAGGAATCGTTCTGAGTTTCTTGCTGTCCTTGCCAATCAATATGTGAGCAGGTCAGCACTGCTCTCACATCTGATTGATTTTTTTTGTACATCAGCCCTGTTTTTTTTGTGGGACTTCAGCTATTCATCTCAGAAGATGCTGAGGGAAATCTGTTTGATTAGGATACTTTATCTTCCTCTACCCCTATCACCCCTGTCTCATTTTTTCTCTCTGCCCTCTGCACCCATAGCAGTTGCCTTTTCTGCATGAATCTTTTGGCCAGTCCCTACCCCAACACTTTTGTGCTCGCTAAAGATTTGACACCTTTCAAACAGAGTTGTCTTTCAGATTGTCTATGTATGTGAAAATGACAAGTTGTACTTTAAAAAATTTCAGCCCTCCAAGTGATCCAGATACTTTCCAAGTCTTTCTTATTCAGTCACTGTTCCAATAAAACTCATGTTTATTTACAAATTACATTTTCAAATATTGAAGTCTCCACCAAACACACATGTATTGGATCCCCAGCCAAAGACTGCTGTTTGGATACCTGTGAATATGAATTTTATTGAAGAAAATTGCAGTGTTGACATTTATAGTATTAAGACAATTTATTAGTATGTTGAATACATTACATATTCGGGCTCTTGCAACTATTCTTACTGAACTGGGACTTCATACTGGTGGAAAAAAAAAAGTTAACAGGTCCCTGTGTAAGACAACAAAAAAACATTTTTCTGTGGTGCAGCATTCTCTGTTAATAGCATTGTAATGAATAAATCTATTATTTGTGTTACCATATTGTTGAGAAAAAGGTCCATCCACAGCCAACAAAGCTTTAGTTTATGCCGAAGGATTTAATCATGCTCCCTCGTGTGAAGGATGAAAGACAGAAAAATGACATAACATATAAGCAAAGTGTCAGTAGTGTCAAAATGAATATATTTTCTCAATTCCCATATAGCTCAAATTTATTTAAATACAGTTTAAAAAAAAAAAAAAAAAACCTGGAAAAATCACAAGGAAAAATTACATTCAGAAAGAACAAGTTCAACAGATTGAATATAGAAAATATTGTCACAAAGTAATCAGATGATCTATGTCATAATAAATCAAGAAAATGCTGCACCGGACTGATTTTGGCAGTCAAAATTATGCCCCTGATTCATTCAGACACACAAACGTTCCAGAATCTTCACAGAAATCATCCTATGGTGTGTAATAAGATAGAGAAACCTGGGTATGAGAAGGAGGATTGGAAGAAAAGAAGGGAGGATAAGACTGTCGGAGTGTGGGGGATGAGAGAGGAGGGAAGGAGACAAGGAGCAAAGGAGGGAGGAATAGATGACAGGAAGGAGGCGGGGAGGAAAATAGACAGCTACGTGTGTATTGCTGGTTCTGGTAAATAATCCTTCTAGGTTTCATTTTTTTAGGAGAAGAACATGTGTGTGGGGTAAATCTTTACCACATCTTTTAGTCATAAAACTATCCATAGGCATGACAATTATATTTTTCCCATGGAAGATTTACAGCAACAAGATTTCAAAGCCTATTACATCAACACAACCTATTCATTTTTACAGTCTGGACATTAGCCAGTTCCTAAGACTGAGCACTATATGTAGGGATTACCTCACCCCATGTTGAAGAACAGCCAACATTGTTGGTAAGAAGCCACTTTATGACTGCAAAATATTTTTAAGATGGGGAAAGAGTAATTTTAATTATGAAACAAGCAATTCCACTTCTACATTGGAAGAACCTCCATGAGGAAGGTTCTACATTGGAAGAGGTACCTCCATTTGAATTTTGGCCATGATATTTGTAGTTCAAAAGGAGAAATTAATTTTTGTTACCAGGTCAATTTTAAAGAAATAAGAACAAAAAATACAGGATTTCTCAGTGATTTCCCTACTTTTCTGGTTTTCTATTAGCATTCTATGAGCCCTTTTTTCAGATCAGGGAGATATAACAAGAAAATTTGTACCCAGCAGATACTGGTGTGACTGCCATACATATGAAATCTCACTTTGGATCAAGGAAGAAATAACACTGATATTCAAGGACTTCACCATACCTCCAAATGTGAAAAAAGAATTCAGTATCCATGACAGCTTTTTACTGCTCTCTCTTCAGACTCTTTACCTTTCACTTATGTTGGCGTACAAATTCGTCTGACAAAAATTAGTCCAGTACAATAACACTTCCTGTGTCCATAATAGCATTTCAGCAGCTAACTATTATGAATAAATAAATAAATTAGTTCATGGACTATTGGTAGCTTGGGAACAGGTAGAAGTGAGAAAGCTACAGTCCAAGAGAATGGTTATTTGCTCTCAGCTCTCTAAAGGGATGCCTCAGAGTCTGGAGGTAGCCTCTGCAGACTGATGGCTCCTGGCTCTCTGAAGCTGGTGTGTCAGCTTCGCCTGGCTGGGTTCTGGCCAACCATCTGTCAACAGATCTTGCCTTGTTTAGCCTAGCAAAACAAAAGCTGAGAGGGAATACAGTCTCTCTATAAACACTTTGGGGATAAACAAGAGAGAGGAATAAGAGCTATTTAATCTAAAGGACAATGTTGGCAAAAAAAGCAAGTAGAAACAAACTGGCCATGAAAAAAAAATTGGTTAGAATTTAGAAGGCCTCTTAGAGAAGCACAGTTCCAGAGTAGACTTCCTGTGAATGTTCTGGAGCCAATGACTTCTGGATTTTTTAAGATATATTTTACTCCTTTAAGTTTGTAGTTTGTAAATAAAATTTTGCAGCATCATCTCCAGAACCAATAATGACAATGCAGGGACTTCTTTCCAGTCCATTCTTTCAATAACATTGATCGCTTGCAAAGATTACAAGCTTATCAAAAAAGATTTAAAAATATCAATGCTTATTTGTACCAACTTTTTTACCATGCAATCACTACTTCCATTTATACTGTCACAAAGCACTTGACTTTGAAAAGCCATATGAGTATTAGCTTCATAAGACTGATAACTGAATACATTTCTCAGTATAGAGCTCTGAATTTTGAATAATCTCTTTGTTTTAGCACAAATTCTGGGAAACAAACAAATAAAAAGAGCTTAATCTGCAAGTATGAATTGGCTCAGACAAGTGCCATTCAAGTTCTCCACAGAATTTACTGCCACAATGAATAAATGAATAGCATCTTACTGCAAATCTTGTGGGGTTTTAGAGGAGATTCTTTGTCATAAACAGAGGAATTTTTGCAGCACGATACAAATTAATGACTATAAGAGACTTGAGGGAAGATGTGCACTTCATTAACTTTATAGGTAAATCCTAACAGCTATGTGAAATCTTGACCTAGCTCAATAGGCAAATCCACACTCAGATGAATCTGCAATTAAGGCAGAACTCCAGCACCCTCTTCACAGAAGTTTTATGCAGCATCACTACTACGGATCTTACACAGCATAGTTGAAAGGGTCTATTAGCTTATCATCATAGCTATGCTATTGCTGATTGTTGCTGCTCTGAGGATTAAACAAATATTTGAGATTATTTTTTATGTATTTTGCTTCGTCATTTTTAATATTGGAAAAGAAGAAAGGATATTTTGCAATTAATGATAAAAGTCTGAACCGTTTCAAAGACTTGGGTGCTATGATGCATTTAAAGATGATACATTTGTATTCAGAGGGAGGCTGAGGAAGTCATATGTACATAATTAACTTATTCCTAAATTTCTGTGACCTTTCATGTAGAAATCAACTTCATGCATGAGGTATAAGAGGAAAATTCTTTTTTTTTTTTTTTTATATTTATGCAACATGGAGGTATGGAAGACTTGCAGCTTTCAAGAAATTAAAAACTAAACAGCATTTTTTTTTTGCTTAATCACTACCAATTTTTCAGATGGCAGGCTGACACCAGTAAGATTATGCTTGGAATAACTAGAATTAGAGAGTTTGACCATTTAACCAAAAAAAACCTGTAAGATATGAGTAACTCAATCCAACATGACTGTTTCTCAGTTGTGTTTTCTACAGAATTTCATCAGTGAGCCATGAATATGATCTAATTAAGCACTGGATTTAATTGGAACTAAATTAGTTGGAAGCTGGGTTCACTGGGTTCCACTATCCTTAAACACAAATGACCTTGATTTTACCTCTGGCTTTCCATTTGGATATATGAGGGAAATCACTTTTTGTTATGTTAATTAACACACAGCTATTGGAATTCAAAATATAAAATAGCAGATACAAAACAGGTGCTTAATGGAACTAAAGGTGCTTTGTGGAGTCAGTTGAAAACTTCTGACATTTTAAAGCGACTGATGAAAAGGTCAAAATAATTTTAGCACTGCTATGTGAATCCCAATTTCACCCAAATGTGGATCTTACAAAAATGCTCTCATTCTCCTGCAGTGGTGAAAAACATTCTCAACATCGATGAATATTATTATTTTTTAATTTGCACAAGTCATTACAGATTAAAAATAACAATAATAATACAAAAATTACTGCATGAAAGTAGTAAAAGATCTTCATATTATGTCCAGAAATTCTGTATTACTAAATAATCTGTGAGTGTGATTCTCACTAAAGTTGTTTACCTATTGCAGGAGTCCTGGGGCACCAACAGCCTAGAATATCTTTAGCCTCATTTCATGGCTCTCCTGCCTTCCTCAGGCCCAGGATCCCATGGCTGTCAATCTCTGCCCCAGTCAGACTGCTGCATGGCCAGGTTTCGGCTGCCCATAAGTCCTGCCTTGCCCAGCCATGTGTCCCACTGAGCTGGAACCATACAGAGGTCCACAGCCCTGCCCAGACTTGGTTCACTGGAGCATGTGACCTGACATCGTGACTGAACTTCGGACCTGCTCCATTGCCATCATTGTATGACTCATGCCTTTGGTTGGTCTTGTCTGTCCTACACTTTACTAGGCTGTTGTGGGGCTGAGCCCTGGCTTTGAGTCCATCCCTGATCAGCACAAGGACTCCTCATCTCCCTGTTCTCCATTTCCAACAGGGCAGCCCTGCTTCTGTCTGCCCCCAGACAGCCACATCCTATGCACAGCCAAACTGCACGAGAATGTACTGCTTGGCAGCTCTTACTTTTTAAATAAAGGGAATACAATATCCAGTCATTAAGCAGTTAAGGTAGTCTTCATTCTACATTCAACTTAATCCATATGTACAAGCTACATACACACTAGAAACTGGAAGGGACAAATGCTGTTGCTCAGCAACAAGGAACTGGCAAAAGCTCAAATACTCCACATTTTCAGCAGACAACGGCCCTCTGAGCTCAGCAATCAATAGCATTTGATGCAAAGCAAATGCTCATTTTATCACACTTGCCATCTAATAACACCTCAAGTGTGTTTCTGGTGACATACATAAAAACATACCTGAACTCCAGCTGTTTGAATAATGTATTGAAAATTTCACCTTTTTTTCCCTTGAAAGCCAGTTAAAACAAATGAGTTTGTTATTTGTCAGTATTCAGTGAATAATTTATGGAAACAAATGTCACTGTATAGGTTATTCAAGAGAACCAGTTTAACTGTTCACTATCCAGACTGTGCAAAGACCAATTCAAGTCTCCCAAAAAATTTAATTCTGAATTATATATCCTCTCTTTGTCCCAACAGCCTCTTCCCTCCACAGTTCTTTATAAATCATCTTGTTTTAATTTTACACCTACACAGTATTAGGTTTTATGTGTGTTTCTTCTGTTGCAGCTGTTCTTTTTGTGTTTCTCCATTTCCCTTGAGGCTTTTTCCTTCTCGTTCTCTTGGTCCCCCTGTAATTTCCCCAGTCTCCTTAGGGACCACTGATATCTGCTCAGAAGCAGAACAGTCTGTTATTCCACTGTCATATACAGCAAGTTGCTCCTCTGATGCAGTGAGTTTCTCACTTGGCAGCTGGCAGAGACAAGCATGGCCCCGTAGAGGGGGTGGAGCTGGGAGCTGCTGGCCCACAGGGAAGATAGCAGGTAGAACTGCCAGAGAAGAGCTAGAAAGTGATGCTGCTGCCAGTACTGGGATACAGAATGGAAGAACATTGTTCATAGTTTTCTTGACATTGAACCTAGGAATCATCTGCTTTTCACTGGTCATCCATATATCACCACAGTGAGAGGGAGAGGCATTGCTAGAGCACACACTATCTGTTCTGCATAAGATACCTGCCTTACAGTAGAAGGTGTCTGGAGTGTCTGGAGCTACCTGATTTCCTCATAGGATACTGAGGGATTCTATACAATTGACTTAGACATGGTGTCTGAATTCAGGAAATTCAAAGTTGGACGAGATTAATCCTCTCCGATACTAAATTACACTAACAATCCACAGGGCTTAATTTTACATCATATCACGTAGTTGTACTTGAGCTTGAGCACACATTTTAGAAAAAAAAATAATCTTGAATTCAAGATGTTAATTAGTAATTGCAGTTATTGAAAAATATATTAGAAAGGGGGCTAAGAAGTAATTGTTTTCAGGGATCCCCAGGGAAACTTGCAGTAGAGAATGAGCTTCTGTAAAACTGTTCCAATAGTTAAACATAGCTTCCTCATCTTATCTGAGTTTTGCTGAGATTCCTGAGAAATATTTATGTTTAGATGTGTCAGTCAGAATTTAACTTCACCCCAGAAGAGGTGAAAATGTTATGTCAGTGACAGAAGAAAAACATAAGGATAGAAGAAGGATGCTCCTATAGGAATTGTGTTTTAAAATTGTATATAGAAACAAGCGTGCTACTGTGAAAAAAAAAAAAAATAAATGAAACTCATCTTTTTTCCTTTAATCTATAAAAAATGTAAGATTTACAAGCTGTTCAACTTTTGGTCATTTTAGATATTACTATCACATTAAAAAGAATTACACATGTCATAAATCAAACATGTTTCAGTTTGTGGATAAGAAGACTGCATAAGGTAAAAGGATATCTTAAATATCTTAAATGGAAAATGCAAATTATATGCAGGATGTAATTTTAATTAACACTTCTGATGTCTTCATTCTTCCTAAGGAATAGCAAATGTCTTGATTCCTTCATATTGCTTCAAATAATTATATTCAAGACTCAGGGATTTTTTTACTTCCTTTCACTGGAAAAAGATGATATCTATTCTGGAAAATGTGTTTGTTTTCTGCGTGATTTGAAATTTTGATCCTGTATCGCTGAAAGTATAACCTCAAGGAGGTTAGGTCAAAAGGAGGAGCTGTAAAAAGAATCCTTTGAGGTTATTTTTATTTGCTTTTCTGAAATTGTGCCTTTATGGGCTTTTAAAATCATATTTTCTAGTTTTTATCCACAGCTGTAAAGATAGGGTGCTTACTGAAGGAAACATAGAACAAATCTTGCAGCTAAAACTCTTTCTTAACTACACAAATCCAGGAGATTGTTCTTCGAGACTGAACATTCCTTGAGAAAAACAATGTGATTAAACTGGGATATTTGGCAAAGGTATGATTTAAGGAAAGCATTCAAACATGTCCTTCAAGTAATCCCGGCTATAGGTTTCAATGACAGAAAGTTAAACATGTTTTGAATCAGGATAAACAAGTCTGAATAAAGCCAAAGTGAAGGAAAGGACAAACAAAAATATTAAAATCTTGACCTCTCTGAAAGCAATACAAAACCGATTGATATTAATTGCTTTTTCTTCTGTGCTTTGTAAAGTTTTGATTAATTTCTAAATTACCTAACCTTTTTCTAAAAAATAGAGTGTTTTTATTTTTGACCCTGTGCCCATCGATTTTATCTGCTAGTGTTACTATTAGCATTTTCTTATTCCTCGCATGAGGTGTGTATCTTTGAATGGATTTTTAGTTAATGAAAATTGTTTTTTAAGATTCAGAAACTGAAATAACACATTTTACTGTATTGTTTTAGATGTTCACTTTTGTGGTCATCTTTAATTTGGTACCTGAGTAATTCAGAAGCTGTTGGGTTTTTCAAACAAAACTCAGTGAAATGTAACAGTAATATCATCACTTAACAGTATAAAATAAAAGCAGAAAAAAAAAAATAAGGATCAGGTTCAATAAAAGATTACGGTATATTGCTGTAGGCAGACATCATGTTAAGGACTACAGTACTGATCCTTTGATGTCTGAAAACAAAAAACAAAGCTCTGACTTAAGCACCTTGACTGCTGACAGAGTTGTTTGGACAAGTCAGAAACACCAGACAGACAGACAGAGCAAACCTGCCAGCACATTCAGCAGAGAGCTCTCCAGTCTGATCCCCATAGAGGAGGCACGGGCCAGGAAAGAGAGCTGCCATGAGATTATGATCAGAGCCCTCCCCTCAAACATGCTTCTGCCATTTATTCAAGGGCAGGGTAGGTATGTTTACTTTTAGTGAAAAGTGCAATGAGTCAAGGGAGTAGAGTAAGAATCTTTGATTTCTCTTTCATGTGGGAACAATAGCTGCTGATCATCATGGTCCTTCTGTCCATTCAGTAGTAGGAGAATTTAATTGCTGCAGAATCGACAGCTTCAGCAGAAAACCTAGAGAGTATTTTCAGGTTTTAGATAATGAAGATAGCCTTCTTTAAATTTGAGTTGCCTTCAAGGGAAGAGGAGAATTAACCCAAAATGTTAACTATACACCCAATGCTCTATGAATTTACCTACTACATAGAAGTGGATGTCACATGCCTGGTAGGTGCCTTTTATAAAAGGCAGAGTCCATCTTCACTGTCTTTTTGGTGCCAGCAACTGCATTTAAGAAGCCTGTGAGCATTGGGGAGTGATTCTAGTTGGAGGAAATACAACTGAGATGTTTAATATTTACCTGTAAAAGTTTTTGTGACCATCTAAAGAGAATATCTAATTGTCAAACTGGCAGGAAATAATAAACCACCGCTAGGATTTGGGTGTTGCTCAGAAGATATCAGTATATCTCTGGTCCAAAGTACTTCTGATTTGGCCCTTATGATACAGATACATTCTTAAGGTAGAAGTTGATTACTGAAGTAAAACGACCATGTTAATGAACTGTGGGACTAATTTAAAGTACAAGATTCTTTTTTGGAAGTCAATTACAGATATTTTGGACAGGGATGCCATAACTATAAATTTTCAAGACTAATTAAGCCCGAGACTTTTTGCAGGGCTGTTCCCATGACATAGTTATTTTAAATAAAATATATGCTTGATTCAGGTGATTCATCTGGAATGGGACAGTACACAGCTTTGTTTTGGAAGAGTTTTGTTTATTAGCCTTCAGGAAACAACTGATGAAGAATGCTTTAGTCCTTATTCTAGGACTAAACTGCCAGTTAATCTTCAGAAGGAGATTACTTCCCACTGGTGGAAGCTTCCAGGAGTTTGGGTAACATTCCCCAAGTCCTCATCACCTGGATAAAATTCTGCTAAATTTTGACTACCTTCCCTAGGACTGAGATCTGTAATATAATTCTGTAAGATTCTGATTAACTAGCATCAGTATGCTCCAGTTGTGTACACAAATGTTCAGTTGCTCTTCAACAGAACTCCATATTGACCATTCCTTTGATCCAAAGGTTTTAAAAATAATTATCTGTGATAAGGAACATTAACAACTCCAAGAGTTATAGCAAAACTATGGGAGGCATTATTGGCTTCTTTCATTTCATTTTTCATAACTTTAGTTTCCATGACAACAAAGGAGGCAATTCCACAAAGCCAGTAGCTCATTATTTGAGACAGTCTGCAGTTTTCTCTGGAGAAGCAAGACACATTTTTAAGACTCTTGTAAGAAATTCATAATTCAGTGAATGAAATCTGAAGCAAAAATAATTAAACCAAAGCCCCCCTTTGGAAACAGGATATATTTTGTGAAGAACACGTACTGAGCCTTATATTGGCTCTTTCTCTACTCCCAAGCCACTGACTCATATTGCTAATATTCCTTCTATTGGTTTTCTGTGACAAAATCTGATGTCATCTGAACTCTCACCAGGAAAGAAATACTTGTAGGGTCAGAAGGACATGCTCATTTTCATATTTATTTCTTTATTTATTTTGCCTAAAGCACATTTCCAGAAGAACTCAGCAGTTCTCCTTTCAGCAACTGGAAGTTCTGTCAATCTTAGTCATGTGTGAGCACTCACTAAGCTAGGAAACACAACTCTTTAAAAATTAAACTTTTTACTATCAAGGAAGGTCACAACTTTTGTCTTTTTATAATCGCACAAATCAAGTTTGTTGTAAAAATACACACAGTAAAACAAGGTTTCTTGGTTAATGATCTTGTTCTATCAGTGAAAATATATCCTCTCAGGACAGGTATTATTGCAGTGAAAAACATGGCATGTCTTCCATAATGTATTTCATTAGTTCTCTAAATGCTCCAAAGTAGGTAAGGCAGGAGATAATATAAACCAAAGTGAATGTCTGAATCAGGAAATATAAGCTGAAAATCCTTTAAGAAGAAGTATTTCTTCCTATTAACACCATTTAAAATACAGTAGCACAATACATGGATATCAAGTTTCAAGATTTGGTTCCACAAAATTCCTTCCGTAGATTTTAAAAGGTCATAATAACAGGTGTTTTGACAGAATCAGATCTTTTATAAAATTATTACATTCCTCACCGTCTTCATATGTCTTTACTGAACAATCTCTTTTCTTGGAAATATATGGTATTTCCAAGCAGAGGAAGAAGCTATTGGAAAATCAAAAATCAGTGGTTTAACATGAATTGACTGCATTTTTTCTCTTAAGTCAAAAAAATCTGTGCTCCCTATCAGAGAGACAGCAAGGTCTTGAGGCACTCTGTTGGTGTTACTATCCTCATACACTAGGAAGAACAAATAAAATATGTTCATGTGGAGCTCTAGCAAGCTTTATTGTACAACTTGAAAATTACTGACACATAAAATTAAGGGCTATGCTCCACAAGATTTATCAGGTCTTGTGATCAGATCTTTGAACTCTGTCATTTCAAGAAATGAAAGACTGGAATGGGGGCAAAAAAGGTTAACAAAAGAAACAGGGGAGAAAAATTGACTTGCTGGAAACATAAGATGAAAATCCAATTACCTTCAATAGATCAAAATTTTAGCCTAGCAATCAATTATACAAAATCAAGTTAATGAAAGATGCTTCAATTATAACTAATCATCATATCTAATAATATTATTAATTCTAAAATATTAAAGTATCCAGATAATTGTGTTACTGACTGTACTACAGAAATTTAGTTTTCTTTCATTGGAACAAATTAAAAAAAAAATCTGGTATTTTCACTAATGAGTCTGAATGCAAAAGAATTATTTCTGGTTACTCCATTTCTGGGGAGATAACATAATAGTTATACTATCGCATTGTTTGTTAACATAAACACAATCTTAACTCCACAGAGCATTGATATCTACTATCTACATTTACACTGTTTGAAATTTATCCATTACAAGAAATTGCCTGATCTTACATTGGGATCTTCTGCTACACAATTCTCTCCAGGTTTATGTGGCTACAAAGAGAAATGCTGGTGGATCCAGCAGTGATCATAAAATCATAGAATCACCAAGGTTGGAAAAGACCTCAAAGATCATCCAGACCAACCGTCCACATACCACCAACATTTCCAACTTAACCATGTCCCTCAATACAGCATCTGAATGTTTCTTGAACACCTCCAGGGTTGGTGACTGCACCACCTTCCTGGGCAGCCCATTCCAGCACCTGGCCACTCTCTTGGAGAAGAATTATTTCCTGACATCCAACCTGAATCTCCCCTGGCACAACTTGAGGCCATTCCCTCTTGCCCTATTGCTAGTTACTTAGGAGAAGAGGCCAACCCCCATCTCACCACAACCTCCCTTCAGGTAGTTGTAGAGAGTGATAAGGTCAGCCCCAAGCTTCCTCTTCTCCAGACTGAACAATGCCAGCTCCCTCAGCCACTCTTCATAAAGAGGATGATTGCTGCTGAGGAGGTAACTTCACCGCACTGTTTTTTTAAGTCCCCTTTTTTCTTTTCCTGAAATAATCAGGCTGAACACCATTCAGTTGCAAAGCTAAAACTGTAATTGAGATTGCTTTCAACTGAGCGTCCTCCATTATGTAGAGATTTCTCTTTATTCCATGTTGAAAAAAGGCAGAGGACAAGAAAGCGGTTTAGCTGAAAGGAAGAAAGCAGTCTTGAAAAGATGTGCTGTTTTAAGGCTCTATGGGAAAAAAAATGTTACAAAGGTATGTGGGAATGGACTACTAATAGGAAAGTATTTTGAAGGAAAATAGTTGGTGTTCTTTCTCTTTTAGATTGGAGGTTAGTAAAGCCTCAAAACAAGAAGCATAATGAAGATGTTGACAAGGAAAGAATACTGTATTCACTCGAGAAAATGGACCAACCACCAGAAACATCACATAAGAGTATTGCTTTCTTTTCCTGTTTCCTAAACCTTTGTTAGATGGCAACTTTTCCCCTGAAGCAGGCTAAGAAAAGTTTTGAAGTAGTTCTTCATGTGATGGCCAAAGCAAAAGAGCAGTACCTTCATTCTTGCGCATCAGTCTTCCTGACTTCCAGCAGAACAACTCCAGGTTATGACAAGCCCACCTGAAGCAATTTTACCTCCAGTTTTCAGGTAGTAAAACAGTATGCCCAGTCTACTAGTAGGAGAAAAGTACAGGAACATTATTAGTACTGAGTAGTGCAACTAAAAATAGCAACAGTTTTCAAAATAGGTCTACAAAAAGGAGATAGAGTACCTCAGTGGTATGGCTCCAACTCTATAGCAGTTTCTTACCATCTCTTTTAAAAATTGTATTATTCTGTGTAAAGAACCCAATTACTTCACTGGAACTGATCATTCTCAAAATCAGTTAATTACTATATGGACTTAGGGTGTAATCAGACCGTGGAAAGTTCATGCTCTTAGCAGCTTAAAGAAGAAACATAGACACATGTACATGATCACTTTGTAGGTCAAAACAGATGCTAAAGGCTACTTTGTAGAACATGTTATTCTACAGTTAATAATCCTAAAATATCATAATAATAATAATTTCATTTTATGAAAGTACACTAGGACAATAAGTAATTAGATAAATAAATGCAGCACCAAGCAAACATCATTCTCAGCTTTTTGTTCACCCCTCACTGTTACCAGGTGTGTAATATCTTTCAGGGAGGAGTCAGAAGAAAGTAGCTGAGATGGCAACTCACTCAAACGAAGATCACCCCTCCTGGGACGGCCAAGTGAAGCTATGGCAGACAACACACTGTGTGGGCCATCCTCCTTATGCCTCCTTCCAGCTAAGCTAAGAATTGCTTTCTTAGCTATGTCTCTGGCCTGTGGGTTCCAACCACAAATAAGCCCAGTTATTTTAGCTGGCTGTCAAGAAACTGCAGTCTTTAGGATTCAAATTCAGTCGTCAAACAGGGTTATATTTTCAAGGGCCATCTGGAACAGAAGCTGACATTTTAAAAATGGTCACCATTATAAAAAATAATCCCTGTTATTCTAACAATGTTGTTGTTAGAACACTGTTAGAGTTCCAGCAAACAAGATAATCCTCTCAATTATGTTTTTCCCCAGGAATTTTTCCACAGTATGTAAGTAATTGTACTGAGGTATGTGTCAATCAAATTATGTAAACAAGTTCTTGGTGATGAGTTTGCTTGGAAAACATCCATTTATGCATAAAACACATGAAAAAATCAAATTTGTTAGATGCTACAGTTCATGTATAAATCACTTTATGTCTCAGGAGTAGAACCGTTAGAAAAAATTTGCATAAATGCATGAGTGCACTTCTTGTAAATTTCTAGACTGACTTTACTCACTGTAAATCTCACAGATAAAAGTATCAGATATCATAAGCAAACTAGTTAGCTATTTTATCCATTATTGTTATTATATTTTTTAATAACTATTTTACTTTGCCAGAATTAAAAGGGCCCTGAACAGGAAGTGTATGACGGGGTAATGCTGTATCTTCTGTAGAATTATGAGCATATTGCTTCCTTAGTATGTATTTTGCACACTAAACTTGAACCAGGATCACTTGAATTAAGCAACAAAAAATAATAATTCTGTGATCTAATCCATCATCTGTCAAAATGAAGGATATAACTTAGTATTAGCAAGCTGAATAAAATTATTTCCAAAATAGCTACATATATGATTTTTTGAACAATCTCAGTAGATAAGATTGTTTAGACTTAAAATGTGCAAGGTTTTCTTTTTTTTTTTCTCTTGATATGATACCCTTAGGGTTCTTGGTGGATCTTGGATTGTGGATCTTGAAAATGTACTTACTAGATGGTGCAACAGATATTATTTTTTTACGTAGAATATCGCTAGCTCTTTTAGGAAGCTCATTATTTTAAGTAATGCTAAATGAATGGAACTAATGCATATAAATTAGTACTTCTGCATTTTCAATTTTATTACATTTATACATCACAGTGTTGTACAGATTAATAAAAAATTTTATGTTCAAGAGACAAGAAGAGAAGGGTATTAGAAATGAATATCAATAAGAAATTGCAGAAAATCAATCGATAATCTTAAAGAATTTTAATAAAACCACTATAGTTGGAAATCAGGAAAATGATGCTAATTTAAGGTCTATACCATCTATTTAAGACAAAAGAATAACAACGCTATTTCAGAAGCAGATAAACAAGGAAAGGTATACATTTTCAAAAAACAGTTGTAGTCAGTACCTGGCCACAAAAACATTGCATGTTTCCTATTTTAAAAATGTTCCTAAATGGGTTACTGGGTGGGTAAAGACACATTGGATGCCCGTGATCGCAAGGCTGTGGAATAATACCTGGATTTGATGACAGGCAGAGCATCACAAGGGTCTGTCCCGGGATCTTTTGTGTCTAATATCTTTGATATTAATGAAACCAGAAATACCAATGGACATGATTGAAGTAGGGCTGTGGCTCAGATGGACCTAGGCAGGCTAGAGGAACAGGTGAGCAGAAATGTTGTAAATTCCACAAGGACAAATGCGAATCTTGGACCCAGTCTGGAAGAACCTGATACCACTCTGTACAATCTATTCCTGAACTTGAAGGAAGAACACCCTTCCCTAGATGAATATGCTTCTTCCATGATCCTGAGTGACTTCAGACAACAAAAATTCTGTCTTTCTCAAATCTACATTAGACTGTGAAAGCAGCAGCAGTGTAGAACAAGTAATATGATTAGTTTCTTTCTCCAGAGAAATGAGCTCCTGAGTGCCTTTCTCTGGGTCACTACACAGGCTGAAACTGTTCTCTGTAACCGTGACCAAATCAGTCCTTACTCTCCCTAGTGGACCAGCCATCCAAGACCCAGCTCTCACACCCAGTGTAATAATCTGGGCTCAGGTGGATGCAAAAGTGCTTTGAGAAGGTGAAGAAAAAGATAGAAAAGATAAAATTCTCATCTGGAGATAGGATTGTTGAGACAGCATCACTAATATCTCAAGGATATGAGAGAAAATACTAGCTTGGTATGTGGAGCAGCGAGGCTGCTCAGGCTGTCCTGTTTATTTGGGAACTGACACCGGATCAAGTGGCCATTTTCAACAGAGTTGATGGAGGTGGTGACAGACAAAAACTTGAAGTATGGAGGATGTGTCCCAGAAGGTGGTGGTGGCCAGCCCTTTCCCCTTCTTGACTGTTGCTGGCCTCTCAGCAAAGGCTCTTCAGAGCAGAGGTAGTAGGCACACCAATGCTAAAGACTAAGAGGTTATTAACTCCTAACAGTCTTAAAAAATGAATTTTTATTTTATACTTTAAAGGTGCACATATCCTAACTGTGGACTGTCTTTGTACCTAGACAAAGAAGTCTGAGCAAATCAACCCAGTGAACCATAACAACATTGCAGAAGCACATCAGTCACTTGGGTCAACTTTGTGAAAGTGACATCTCACAGGTGCCTCAATATTTGCTAAGACTCCATGAACTAATTGTATTGCTCTGGAGACCTCCTCCAAGCATTTTCAAGGAAGAAGGAGAACAGAATAGGCATCCAGACACAAAATTACAGAGTCCAACTTTGTGATACTCGATACTCAGAGCTGACTGTAAGGCTATTTCTCCAACTTCTAACTAACCCCAGAGAAGACCTTATACTAAGATGCTATGAGATGCAATGAGATGCTATGAGTTGCTATAACCACCAGTAGAACAGTGGATGGCAGATGTCATCATCATTGCAAAAGACAGAGAGGGCTGAGCTGAAACAGCGTCCTGAGCTGAAATACTGTCCAAAACTCAGTGAACTGGAAGAACTGGCAGAGATTAGCAAATCTGGTATCTAAATCTGGTATCTCACACATCTCCTTTAAAGTGTACACAAAAGCTGTCAATAAAACGTTCCTGTCCCCTCGTCACCCTTTTCAGACTGCTGTATCCCCAGCCTTGCTGAAGTAACTCCTCCAGCTCAGCTGCTACAGGATTCACTCTGTGTCATTTCAGGTTGGTCCCCAGGTGCAGAGGCTCACCTGGCTAAAACCATTTGTGCTGCCTGTGACTCAGATGCCAACAGAATGTGCAGCTGTCAGTACCTGCAGGAGAAACTGAACTCAGGGGAGCTGTGAAGTTGCCATTAAATATCCCTCTGAGTTTATGTTGCAGTGTTTGTTTATACTATTAGCAATGCAGCAACCTCAGATAAGAAGCTAAGAGGTTGTGGCCCAGCCCCTTTTTTAGCAAGGGATGAGTAGAGAACATAGAGGAAGAGGATGTTCTGCAGCCTGCAATGGTTTGTGGAACAGATATTTTGTCATATGTTGATGTCTTCATTAAGAGAAAAATGTTGATAAACTTACAATTAGCTTTCAAGAGAATTAAAATACTATATTTCCCTCTATACTGAAAGACTCTATGGTTTCTTCAATTTAGATGAAATGCAAGTATATATGTAACTTTTACAGTGTTGTTCATCTAACAAGCAAAAATAGAGCAGGGTTTGGCCAAAGTAGCAACTGGACAGTATAAAATGGAAAATAAAGTAAACATTTGAAGACTTCATAAAGATTTTCCATAGATTATCTATTGCCGGAACTAATTTTTAATTATGTCCAGTGAGTTTTATGATGAGACCAATTTGAAATAATCACCAAATCTTAAAGATTTTGTTAACAAGTCTATCAGATTTGATCTTAAAGTCTTTTTTTTTTTTTTTTTTTTTTTTTTTTTCTCATTTGAATTGTGATCTCCTGATGAAATCCAGCTCTATGCCACCACCCAGTGGCTTTTTCTTGGCTAAAATCAAGAAGAGCATCTGAAAACTGCTTGCACACATGGAGTAGCAGAGGAAAGCATGGATGCAGCCTATTATTTTGCTCCATCTTTTCTGTAAATTGGCTCAATTGAATTGTATATATGTATCTGATATTACCTTTTGAAGCTGGATTACAAAAAATGTGAGATGTTTGAAATGTTTAAAAATCATCTACAAAATGTGTTTCCTGTTGCTACAGAAACAGACCAAATACAGTTAGCCACAGGGAAAATGTCTTTCTTTCTTCCGTTCTTTCATTCTTTCTTCTGTACTTTCTTCCTTCCTTTCTTTCTATCTTTCTTCCTTTTTTTAAACAGTTCATATAACTTAGTTTAAAAAATGAAATAGTTTCAAGTTTTTAAAAGAAGAAAGAAAACAGATAATATCACAGGTTTTTGATAAGAAATAAGCTTTCATTCTGTAGCACGTATTTTACAGACTCAAACTAGGGTAAAGTATTTTCTTAATTTTGTTTTTCCCCACTGAGATTATTTGGCTACTTGCAGTGACATCCCTGTTGTAAACTGAAATAAATGTCGTGGCTATATACACTGAAATGTATAGAAGATGTTCTGTAAAGGTGAGCTCCTTTATTAAGTTAGATAGGTTATTTTATGTGGTAGAACTAGCTCTGTCCTGACTTCCAAGCAGTAATATTTTAGAATATTTATATATATGCAATGATTCTGTACAACAGCAATTCATCTCAACCTATTCTTGATAGTGTTCACAGTAAGAGTCATGCATAGTTATCAGCTTTCCCATTTGTCTGCACCCTCCACCCCTTTCTCTTATGTTGGGCTCACAACTTTACTTTGATGCATCACTTTTTGCTAAAATGGACATACGAGGAAATGCATTCTTAACAAACTTACAAGAAAAAGCATTCTAGGAAAACATTTCTGTCCTAATGTAGGAGGAACAAGATCTCTTCTTCCATGCTGGTTCTAGAAGCAGAAGATATACTTGTCAAATGCCCCATCACAGCAAAGACTACATCTTGCTTACTTCTTACATCTAACAACAAAACCACTAAAGAATGAATCTTTTCTTTCACATCCAGTACCCTGCTGCTGTCTGCAAAGCACTGTTTACAATTTATTAATACTACCATAGCGCTGAAATTAAAAGACAATAAAATTAAAGGATAATGAAAAGCTTTTCAGCCTCTAATTAATCAGCAACAGTTAACAGATACAAAAGTCTGCAGTCTTCAGCACAAATTAGATTTTTGCAGGGCTGGAGTAATACCACAAAAGTATTAGAAAATAATTCAAATTGCAGACATGGTAGTCCTGCAATAATTACATACATTTTGTATAGAATAGACCAGATAATCATTTTTCTATCAAGTTCATAATTTTTATGAAACAATATTTTTCTAAGAAAGACCTTATCCAAACTGACTAACAATTGCCTAAGATCCAACGTACCTCAACTGTACACTTACCAAATGACATTGCGAGAAAATAAAAGATGTTGTTACCTGCATATTACAGTTTCAAGGTAAGCTCACTTCTCATTTTTATTTTATTTTTGCTTTTTCAGTCACGTTTTTCATTAAATGGTAAATATTGTAGTTTCAGCACAGCCATGCTCTTCTTTTGTGAATACAAAGCCAAAGAAGAAAAGTACAATATAGCCCCAGAACCATCAGAAAACTGAAAAAAAAAAATATAAGAGTGCTACTGTGAAAATTGAGCCTATGTGCTATTTTTTCAAATTCTCTCTACTTTTCCGAACTGAGGAAATTGATAAACAATCTTTGTTTTCACCATTTAGAGAGTGTTAATTAAAAGTCCACTTTCTATTCAAAATCATTAGGATTTCATCAGGTATGAAGGTTGAAGGCATGAGCAATATTCAGAACTCTCCCCAAATTTAAAACTTTTATGAAAAATACCTCCTGTATTCTGAACTCACTCAGGGTTCTCACAGAAATACACTTAATTCTGACATCCTCTGACAATGCACCAAAAAACCTGGTGTTTCAGAAATCTTCCTTAGTCGTATCTCTGGCAATGGTCTCAGTGAACACTGCTGTGCCTCTGTGTTACACCTCCGTGTAACTGTTCTTTTGCTCCTAGGGCATGGTCAGGTGTAGTGCCTTGGGAAGTACTGTGGCAAAAGTAAATGCAAATCTTAAGATACAGGTTCCAGCTTTGGAAAAGAGAATGTAAGAGGTCAGAAGATGGACTAGGTAGCTTTTCATTTGCCTTTTTAATTTCTCTTACTTTGCATGATTAGCTTCAATGATTCTTCAAGAACTTCAAGCCCTAAGAGGGCTTATTCTGAGATGAGATGAGAAGTGCAGACGTGAATTGGAAAAGCGCACCTTTCCCCACTTCTGCAGTTGAAAATTTGAGAACTTGCTGTACTACTGAAATAAGCACTGTGCAGAAGTGGAAGATGTTGGTACTGTTTAGTCCGCATTGTGCACTCCCAATGAAAACATTTATTAAGTAAAAAGTGTTTGCTGCAAGTCTAACTCTTCCTGAAAATTTGATCAATGTTTACAGATATATGGAGAGATATCGTTGTACAATTTCCCTTCCTTTCCTTTAATCTTGAGCACGATGCATATGGAATAGAGTTTTGTGTTTTTAAATCTGAAGTACTATTTATCATGTTGACACCTATATAACAATTCTAAAAGTCACATTTTGGAAAAAAAATGGGTGTTTTAATATGGCCAAGACAGCCACCAATTGCCACTTCACCCATCATGCATCAACTGTAGGAAGACACCTTTCCTAGTCAGCTCCCTTAGTATCTGTGGAACCCCATCTCGAGCATTGGGTGTATATTTGGGAGACACAGTAAAAGAATAGCATAAAGCTATTAGAGTGTCCAAAGGAGAGCTGTGAAGATGGCGAAGGGTCTGGAAGGCAAAGCATATGTCAGCAGCTGAGGATCTTTGGTGAGCTCAGCCCAGAGCAGAGGAGCTGAGGGGAGCCCTGATGGCGCTCCAGCTCCTCACATGGAGCAGAGGGGCAGCGCTGAGCTCTGCTCTGTGTGACAGCAACAGGGCCCAAGGGAACGGCATGGAGCTGTGTAAGGGGAGGGCAGCTGGGTATTAGGGAAAGGGTCTGCACCAGAGAGCGGTGGGCATGGAACGGGCTGCCCAAGGCAGTGGGCACGGGCCTGAACCCAGAGTTTGAGGTATGTTTGGAGACTGCTCTCAGACATAGGGTTTGAATTTTGGGTGGTTCTTTGTGGAGCTTTGAATTGTGAGTCTCTTCCAACTCAGAATACACTATGATTCTAGTGTGTATTGGTTTATCATGCACTAAATGTGTTTTAAAGCGTATCAGAATATTCAAAAGAATCTGTTTTGATTTCATGAAAATTTATTTTTCACCTCAAATACCAGTTTTATTTATATTATCTACAAAGAAAAAAAAATAGAAAAAAAAAAACAACACCATAAGCTAAATAAGGAATAGAAAAAAAAAAAGATAAATATCAGTAGAAATTATGGTACAGCCTGAATTTGTGCTTTGCAACCTTATCACTGCTGCAGATGGACCATTAATTGAAGAAATCAAAACACCATAAAAAGAAAGCTTTCATTGCATTGTCTTTCGAGAATTAAATGTTTGTGCCGTACTAAAAAGCAGCAATTATTTTACAGTAGATTTCTCTGAGATAACAGAAAAGCACATTAATGACTGCAGCTGAATATGAAATATTATATACTATAGCTTTATGTTTGCAAATGTTCGACCTCTAGCAGAAATATACTCCTAAGCACAGAAACTTGCTAGTCTTTAGCCATCATTAGAAAAGAAGATGCAAACTGAAAAAAGGACACGAAAGCAAAAGTAATTATAATTATTAAAAATAAATGTGTCTTTCATTTAACAGAAAATGCTACTGAATGTTTGGTGTCTGGGGACATTTTCTACTCAGTAGTATCATCTGATGAAGTTTGAAGTCCTGACAGTCTTTGAAGCATGAATGCAGACTTGAATGCTACATTGTCAAATGTCAGGGGTGTTGAGCAAAACAGTTTTATACCATGTATGTAAGCATGCAGTAAAATTTCTAGAAGCTTCAAATGCTCTAAACATGCACAGATCAGTCATAATGCTTACTGCTGTAACTCTGATAAACCTGGGCCAAGTCAGACATACTGCTTGTGCACTGAATGTGGAATTTGTAATATACAGTAAGCCCTAAAAGACAGGAACTGATGAATTTCCTACCACAAGACAGCCAGCTGCAGCTGTACTTTCATCAAGGACTTTCAACTAAGCATTGTTGCCAAACGACCCTTTCAAAGGCTCATTTAACATACAAAATAGGATTTACCTTGCCTAGCTCTCAAAGTCTTAACATCTGAGCTAATCACCATAAACTCCCTATTGATACATATATCTCTAGGAATCACATCTGTGATCTATAATAAGATGAGATTATTTGCCCCCTTGGTGGTACACTGAGTATAGAAAATTTTGAAAACAACAGAATTAGAATGTTTTGTTTAAGTTCTCAAAAGAGGACAAATAAATCCACCTTCCATTTCTCTAAAAATACTTCAGAGATTTCTTGGCTGCTGTTTTTACTTACTACTTTTTGTGTCTTAGAACACATCTTTCACTATGTAGTAGTCATCATATGCAAAACTGAGCTCCAAAATAAACAAAAACAATAAACAATATTATTGTAGGTCCACTGCTTTTTTCTTTTTTTTTCCTGAGTAAATAAACACAGTAACAGTGAAAAAGTGGAACAATATCAAAGGGCAAGTGAAGCTCCTAACTCGCCATAAACTCTTTTTTGAGATCTCAGATGGACGGAGGGGGGAGGGACGGGGGGGACGACAGAGGGAGGAGGAAAGAAAAAGCATAAAGTCAACATAATTCCATGGAGAAAAGTTTTTGTTTTATTTTTCCTATAAGTAGCATGAAAAAAATATCTATTTTGAGATGGATATAGAGTGAGAAAGTCCTCCTACCTTCAGAGCAGCTCAATGGAGTGTTCCATTCAGGTCCCTGTTGTGACTTTCCCAAGACGTGCAAAAGAGGCAAGGGAAACTTCTTATTTTGTTCCTCAGAACCAAAAAGGAAAAAGGAATGCGTTGTACTCTGTTTTCTTCCCCCCTTATTTCTGATTCACAGCTTCACCGGTCTACAATGAAAGGAAAAACCAGAAGACATCTAATGTTCCCTGTATTCATTGAATACTCAGTTTTAAAGAACAAGATATCAAAATTCCACTTCATCTTTGATGTACTTGAGAGATTTTAACCACTTGAGATGCAGGTTTTCAGAGAATAGAAAACAAACCGCCAGCAAAGAGAGAACTTGAGTGAGTGACTGGAAGAACTGTAGTAGGACTTTGCTACCCTTCATGTTTCAACATCTTTCCTACACATTCACCGCAGTGAAGGAAAAACAGTCAAAGGAGTGGTCTTTTCTTGGTACTTATATGGATCATACTTTCAAACAGAAATAGCTTGACTGCTTTAAAGGTCTAAGTATGCTGTTGAATCCACTTCTCAAATATTTCAAAGACAGGGTTGAAAGTGGCAGCATTTACAACATTCATAAAATCATCTCTCTCACGTTTGACTATTTTTGTAGAAAACAGCAATTCAAAAAAGTAATTAGCTCAATATTTCCTTCTCCATATCATTCCTTCCTTCCACTCTCAATATTTTTTCTCCACGAATGGATGATGGGTCAGCTGTTACACTGCTGCTCTGCAAATGAAAGCAAAGGTTTGATTCCCTACTGTGCCATCATGACCATGTCATCCAGAGCTGCTGCTGCTGCATCTCTGTGTTGAATTAATGTAAGGAGCTTGATGCTGCAGGACTGCAGGCAGATGAAATATAGAGACACTGGGCAGCGCCGTCATGGGCAATTAGCAAAATATAGAAAATACAGAGTTAGCAAATATGTAAATTTAACCTTTCCTTTTCCTTTTCCTTTTCCTTTTCCTTTTCCTTTCCTTTCCTCTTTTCTTTTCTTTTCTTTTCTTTTCTTTTCTTTTCTTTTCTTTTCTTTTCTTTTCTTTTCTTTTCTTTTCTTTTCTTTTCTTTTCTTTTCTTTTCTTTTCTTTTCTTTTCTTTTCTTTTCTTTTCTTTTCTTTTCTTTTCCCTTTCAAGAGCCCTTATATCAAGAATTAATTTACAGTGGAGAAAAAGATCTCTCACCTGAGTCTGCAATAAGCTGGGCTTATTAATAACCCCTTTTATCTCCAAATCAAATAAAGGTACAGAAGAAAGTGAGTGAGAGAAAGGACACAAATTGTCTCTCCTACATTAAACCAGCAATGACAAGGCTAAGGTCAGACCCCATAACAGTATTTGATCAGGTGCTCTACCTGACCAGACTGTCCTATGCACGGCACAAAGAGTCCTAGAATCATAGAATCACAAGGACCGACAATATCATCTAGTCCGACTGTCCTCCCACTACCATTGCTACCACAAGCTACTAAACCATATCTCATAACTAAACCAGGGAGGCATCTTCTGGTTCCCACTCAGGAAAATTTACATATTACTGAGTACAGAGTAAAAAGACTGAAGAGAACTTTCTAACTAAAGTTAGAATGATGCAAGATTAATTTTTGTAAGCAATACCATGGAACACATACTTTGTATCCTGAATTCCTCTCCTACTTCTAATCCTTAAACAGAGAATAACACGAGTAGAAAAAGAGATTTCTTTTCAGAAGAAAATTCTGTTCTTTTCCACCCTAAAACCACTGAGACTTCTTGTTGCTAAGGAGGAATGATGTGAAGCCATTAAATTACTTGAGTGAATTATGAATGCAATTTGCTAAAACAAATATGTTTTATTGAACTGATCTGTGAGATGTGGTAAAATTAAATCAGATATGCCAAAATAAAGAAATAAATAGCTCATGTTATCCTTACCCTACTCTCCATGAAGAATCGAACATATGTACAGAATATTTTGACAGTAAAGTCAAAATGAGAAAAAGAAATCTCAAATGCACCGCTCAAACTTTATCCAAATGCTTTACAGATAAACACCATCTCTAAAAGGATACTGATATACAGGCAGTATATTAGTATCTACAGCAGTAAGAGTAATCTAAGATGGCCACGGACATTCTCAGTCTAACACTTGGCATTTTCTGAAATCTTTGCTATATAAACAGGAAAGGTGACATCCCTACAGACTTGTGCCCAGTACATACAACTAAGCTAATGGCAAACTGAGTTGAGATCTTTTTAATCTAACAATTCTAAATACTTGTGCTTCATATTTCCTTAGCTGGAGTTTTAAAAGATCGTACAGGTTAGAGACATGCAAATGATAAAAGATGAATTTCAACCATGAATTTATATGGATGGTATTCCTTTTGTATTATTCACAAGTTAGATGAAGTATTTTCAGTCTTGTGCATTACTGTTAAATAGTTGTTTTTTCCTCTTCACTGTTTCTGTGCAGAGCAATTCAAAATTGACAGTTTCCATCCCTGGAGGTATTTGTTCAAGGCCAAGATGGATGGGGCCCTGGGCAGCCTGATGTAGTGGGTGGCAACCCTGCCCACAGCAGGGGGGTCAGAACTAGATGATTTTTAAGACCCCTTCCAACCAAAGCCAGTCTGTGACGACTTTAATTACAGCAATTATCAGGAAAGCACAGAACAATACTGGCATGTCATTTTTTCCCATTGTCTCCTACAAGAATGGACACGTCCATTTCTGAAAGTTTCCCACATTCTTCTTATGACTTGGGTTCAAGTCATAAGAAGGAAAAGATGCCAAGCCTTGCAAAATGCTTAATTACGTTTGGAAAAAGCCTCAGGATACTGACATAACAAGAATTTTAGCCAACCTAAACTCCTAAACTATTCTTCAATTAACAGTACTTGTCAAACAATTCAAAACTGTTTATATTTCTCATACATTCTAAATAATAAAAACTCTGCATTTGTGCAGTTGACATCAAATTCTAAATGTGATAATTATGTTGTAATTTGTAAAAGTATTGCAAATCTTACAGAGCATGCCTTGAGAATTTTTATTAATTTCAATACAAACTTTTTAATTCTAATTTAATTTTTAAGTTAAAAATCACTAATTAAATCTCCAAATCAAGATTTCACAGAATTATTGAACACCCCAACTTGGAAGGGACCCACAAAGATCAGTCTAACACCTCAAACTCCTTAGAATTATTTTTCTATATATATATTCCATAGAATAAAGAAAAATTCCACAGAAAAAGGAGGACATATTTAGCAAAACAAAACTTCAACCAATCCACTCAATCCATCTCATTTAAGAAGCCACACTTTGTTTACAATCATACATATTTTGTGATGAAGACGATTGAAACATACCATAACTTCAATTTTAAAACATTTTTTAACTTTTGTAAAGTTTTAAGGGGAATAATAGCCAACCTAGTATAATTTTTGTTGTTTTCATGTGCCAAATCCTATCCCAGAGAATACTCCTCTCCTTGGCAGTTCATGAGATTATCAACCATGTCGCATTTTACTCCACTCATTTTGCTCCTCTCCAGTAAGCATGACTGTAGTAGTTACAGCAGCAGGAAGAGTTAGGAGCTATAAAACAAACATAAATTCGTGTTCAGACAGTTCCAAGATCTAATGATTTGGAATTCAGGACATTACACAAATAGAATTTTATTAACATGGCCCATTTATTTTCAAAGTACCAGGTCTCACTGACTCTCAGGAACAGAATATTCCTAAGATATTCAGGGCAAATATCTTCCACAATTGGACTGAGATAAATCGTGCCAGTGGCAAAAAGTCATGAAGAAGCAAAAAGAGATTATTTATTAAAAGTCATTTAATAAAATGTCCACATGTAACTCAAAACCTGTAATGGAGGTTTATGCAGAGGTTTATGTCTTTTGTTGTATTTTCTGAAGAAGAAACTCCATTTGTGCATTTAGATTTGGCTGTCCTTTCTTGGTCTTCCTACTCAGTATTTTATAAGCTTCCATTTTCTTTTGCTTGTACAACCTCTGAGCTGCTTCTCTTTGTTGTTTTCTTTTTTCTGCTTCCTAAAACAAAATAGATACGATCGTGAAAAAAAATCTATAAGCAATATATTCTCTTTTATATGAGCACTAGTCATCAGGTACTGTACTGACAGTAGGCCACTGACTTTAACAGCTTAATTAGGATTGTTTCAGAACGTAATGCAATCAAAATATATATTGTCTAAAGCTTCAAGAGAAAAGCCAAGTTTTCCTAGTAGAATATCCCACAAAGGAAGGTTTGGTCCCAAAAATGTACTACATCCTTTCTGCCATGCTCCTTTTTTTCTTAAATGACTCAAGTGCCCAAAGTTTTTTACCTTCTCTTTTTCAGTGCAAGACTGAAAGAGCTTGATTCAGCAACCCCATGAAAATGCCATACCAACCCAAATGTGCTAGGATACTGGATGTATTTGCAAGAGACTGGCAGATATGATATGGGAAACATTTAGGTGTTCTGTTTGCAATACTAACATAGCATCACAAGCACATGATGTTGTGATGCTTAATCAGGACTGAAATTACAGTGACCAGTCCTCTTCAAAGGAAAACAGATTTCTGCCTTTACTAAGATAAGAAAAAGATGCAATTCAGTTTTCAACTGTACACGCATTACTTGTCAAGAATGCTTCACACATATAACCAGAACACTAATGGAGGCACTTGCTCTGTGTGGATAGTTACGATATGTTGGGTGGGGTGGGGGTTGTGTGCTTGCTTTTTTTTTTTTTTTTTTTTTTTTTTTTTTGCATCCTCTTTTCTAGCATAATTTTAGTAAGTAGTTTGGTCAAGCTAACTAGCTTCCTTCTCTTGTATCCTGTCCTATGTAAGCCATCACAAATCAGACTTAAGACTTCTTCTCAAGTTTATTAATTGAAATTCAATGCCATGATGACCCCAAAGGCTGACATGTCTGCAGAATGTCCAAATATATCATAAGTTTAGCGATTATATTTTTGTTTTCCATGGTACAAATAGCTTCTATGATGTACAAAAGTTAGTAAGAATGTTCTTTAATGTTGGAATGTAAAATTAACTAGAAGTAACACCCCCAAATAAATGAACGTCTAAATACTTCTTGATGAAATAAAAAATCCCTCTAACAGCAAGTGCAAAACTTAGAACCAAGAGTCATAATTCCAAAGACCTGAATGCCTGCACGTCAATGGCAAACTGAAAAAGACTGAACATCACCAATATCTGTGCTCCTGTCCCATGGTCCTATTTGAATCCAGATGGAAATAGTATTAAACTACTCTATGCCTAAGATTCAAAATGATCTCTGTTTAACATTTACCTCTCTCTTCTTAGCACGCTCAGCCTGTATTTTTTCATACTCTTCTTTTGCCTTCTGATTGGATGTTTTTTTCTTAAACTTTCCTTCAGTTGTGACTGGTCTGTAAGAAAAAATACACAAAATTCAAACATGCCTGTTTGCAGATAGCCCATCATCACATATACCACGGCTACTGCAGAATCAGTCTTGCACTGTTTTTTGTGTATGGGGTGAAGTTAATTAGAAATATAGATTTATAGATTACATGAGAGAAGAGCAAAGCTCATCTTTTCGTATTGTACGAATACCTAATTGCACTACTCTTACATGTAATGCTATTTGGTATCATGTACTGTAATGAGCATCTAGCAACATAGCAAACTAGATTTCTTCATTCCAAGTGAACTAAAGACTGGTCTGCATGGAACTTTTAGTAATGCACATGTCTTATCTGCTGGATCTTCAGTGAATAGCATATATGAAGACTAAGCATTGCCTAAAAGAGGATGTTTCTCTCCATCATACAAAGTCTTCTGAGTTTGAAAAGCTCGACCACTGCATTAACTTTGAGCTGTGTTATCTCTTTCTAGTTCCAACACATGCACACAACTGCAGAATATGAGGACAAGCAAATGTCAGCAAACTGCTCAAGTTCACGCTGACATGGCAAAGTGAAAAAGATTAGCAGCAACAATGCCTTTCTAAAACTCTTACTGAAGATGGCATAACAGTATACTATGCCCTTAACATTCTGAAATTAGGAGCTGAATTCATATTCCTTCTCGAATTCAAAAAGATGTTATCCCTCACAAAAGAAAACTCTACAAAAAACACTCCCACAGTGCCATTTGTCTGGCATTTATTGTCATATTATTATAATAGATATACAGAATTCTCTGCTTAGTATTATTTTTTCTGATTCACGGTAAGTCCTTTATGTAAACAGTGTGGTATCACATATTTCACACTTGAAAAACATAAGCTTTGCTAGATATTTAACAGCTGTTCACAGAATAAGTTTTTGTTTAGTCTACTGTTCATAATAAAAGACTTCTAGAATTCACCATCATAATCTCAGAAATCTCAGGTAGAAAATCAAAAAGGTAAGTGAACAGATTTGCTCACAGTTTTATGGAATACAACCCTTCCGAAGGAAAAAAAAATAAAAATCTGTTATACTCTGATCTCCATCTTGTGGCAATATTAAGTAATTACACCCCATCTCAGAACTGCAAAACTACTTAAAAAGCAATGTTCGCTAATATTTTAACAGAATTACTTAATCAGTGCCCTATTTTACATCCCCATAGAGCACTGAAGTCTACCTAATAGTGTCACTGCACCTCGCACACTAGCAGCCAGATTCATATCAAATTACAAATTTTGTTTATAATCACGATGACTCTTGGTAAAGTTAAAAAAAGAAAAATCTGGTCTGAAAAATAGCCTAAGTTTTGCATCAGTCATCTCTGTGAATTAACTGCCCATTCCACACACAACTCTACTTTCCTCCTACTGCAGGGCTTGGATCTGATTGCCTCTCTCTGTACTCTCTTGCATGTTCTTCTTCCAAAAATTTAAATGTACATAGGGCTTGGAATTCAGAGATCTACATTACTCCCTGTAATGGGAACAAAAAGGTGTCATTTAGATTGGACACAAGAAATAAGTTTTTTACAATTAGGGTGGTGATGTACTAGAATAGGGTGCCCAGAGAGGTGGTGGATGTCCCAGCCCTGGAGACAATCAAGGTCAGCCTGGCCCAGGCTCTGAACAACCTGATCTACCTGTACACGTCCCTGTTCAGCGCAGGGGAGTTGGACTGGATGATGTTTAAAGGTCCCTTCCAAGTCTAAGATTCTATAAATAGCATAAAAATTGGCCTATGCTCTGGAATCAAACCCCAAAAAGCTGATTCTGATGTAAACACAACAAAGCTGTATTCTTACATTTTCTAACAGTTCAGAAAAACACTGAAGGCTTACGTGCTTTTTTTTAAGCAAATCATCATACTGGAGTCCATGTAAAGTGTAAGATCTAAAGTACCTCTGTAAGCATAAAAAATCATTATTTTTAAAGAAGTATTTCCGTGACTTACTCTACTGCTTTATTAAGCTTTTCTTCTGATAGAACTGAATCATTTGGAGACTTGTGCTGTTTCTTCAGCCTCTCCTCCTCCGCTAGGTAAAGATGCTTCAGATGCTCTGGGTAAGTATCTGTGAATTGATCAGCCCGTGGTGAACAGATCTTCTGCTCCTTCTTCAATAATTTCCTGTATTTCCTTTCAATCTTCTGTTTTCTCCGAAATGCAAATCCTCGTCCTGTAAGCACAAGGAAAAAGGGAGTCAAATGCTGCTTATTGGAGCACCAGCAAACCATGTAGCTGTTGCCAGGACCACTTCCCATTTACATTCCTCCACACTAATTAGGGTCATTTTCATCAGGACCTTTTAAAGACTCAGGGGAAAAAAAAAAACAAAACAACAAAAAAAACCTGATAGAAACCCAATCCCTACTGCAGCTTGTACAAATGTACTGAGGATTACTGCCTGAACTTCACCATCACTGCAAACACGCTACTTTATGGAACACAGCACACGTTACGCCGCTGATACAAGCAATGCAGCAGGCTTACGGAGTCTGCACGGCTGCAATGCCACAGAGAAGCCACTCAGCTGCGTGACCACAAGCCGGCAGCGTGATTAGCGTCAGTGTTCTCCTGACAGCCGCGTGCCCGCAGCCAGGCTCACCCTGCTGGACGCTCCCCAGAAGGCCGTGCATTGCCGTGGGCCTCCACAACCGCTTCCGCTGCGGGCGTCGGGCCGCGCCGCCAGCGCTCTCCAAAGCCCCATGCTCGGACCCCGCACGCCGCGCCGCCGCCATCGCTGCCTCAGCGTCGCAGAGCTGCTACGTCACCACGGCGCGCCGCCTCCGCTCGGCGCTCGGCGCTCGACTCGCCCGCCTGCTCGTCCGGCGGCGGCACCGCGAGGGCGGGCGGTAGTCGCGAGGGGCCATGCGGCGGGCGCGGGGCGCTCTGCCGGCCCAGCTGCCGGCGGCGGAGGCGGAGGAGGGGCTGCGGCGCCTGGCGCGGTTCCTGGCGCGCGCGTTGCCGCTGTGCCGCGCCCACACGACGGAGTTCTACGCGCGCGGGCTGTGGGAGCAGCTGGTGGCGGCGCGCCCCGAGGTTGTGCTGCAGGCGCTGCGGCGCCCCCTGTCGGAGGCCTCCGGCGCCGCGGCCGTGCGGTGGGGTGAGTCGCGGCGGGGCGTAGCGGTGGGGCGCGGGCAGGGACCAGGAGCCGCCTGCGCGCTTCCTGCCTCCCGCTATGGTATCTCGGGCGGTGTAGGCACTGTGAGGTTCTGTCCTCGCCGTTCAGACTTAATTGGCCTTCTCCTTTCTGTGGCAAAGTCAGATTGCAGTCGTTTCCCTTTACTTTAATAAAAGGAGAATCTCACCCCACTCTGCAGAGCTGCTCTTTATTCCTCCGCCTGTACCAGCTGCTTTTTTTGCAGCCGTTTCCGCAGTGCTTTGCCGCTGCTTTGCCCTTCCGGAGCCCTTTGTGCTCCTCCGTGTATGCGGACCAGCAGTACTCGCCTCACTCACTGCGACGTCTTTGCAACCTCGATGGCACCGCCTCGGTGCGAGGAATTGCACCCAGAGAGGCGCTCATAATGTTAGGTGGTGTCGTGGTCTCATTTCAAACTTCCCCCCCGTTCCTTTTGAGTGAGAAATGGCATGAAGTTCCCAGCTGGCAGACGCCTTCCCTCGGACTAATTTCTGAATAACTGGAGCAAAATGAACAAAAAAAAATATATACGTATAAAATAAATTCATGCGAGTGGAAAGATGTAACTGTTAAAGTCCTCCAAATGTTGAAACTGTGGAAATGTGGAGGACAGCTGGAAAAGACTTAAGCGTGGCTTTCCTATATGTCTGTTATAATGAGTGCCTGGCAAAGGAAGACAGAAAGCAGTTTTATTTCTGACAAGAGCTATTTAAGAAGCACTTCATATTTTTAGTAATTTTCAAGTAACTCAAGAGGAGGCCAGCTATGAAATTCTATGAGTGAATTTACTGCTCTCCGTGTAAAAGGGAAATGTACCGATAATATGCTCTCAAGCAGAGTGGAGAAATGAAGATAAAGCATCTGAAAGGTTTGTTATTTTGAGGACCTGAGTCCTGGCAAAGAGATCAGCTTCAAAACGAAGGTAATATCTTTGACAAAGAATGCAGCAGAGGAAAAAACTGCATCATGCCAAAGCTTGTTAAGCGTAGATGGCTCTCATGTAGCGTTAGTTCTGGAATATGGCACGCGAAATGACACATGAGGCAGAAGAACATGTGGAGTGTAATGTAAGGGTCCACAAAAAAAAAAAACAGCATGTGGAGCTGAGTATATTTTGGCATAAACGGCAAACAGATAATAATTTGAATTTGGAAAGTGATTGAAGAGCTGCGAATTGCGACATCACTTGTAACATTTGTCTCTTGGATCTGAAGACCTTCAAAATACTAACTGTAAGACTCCTTTAAAAAAAAAAAAGCAACCAACACAAAAAACAGAGCTAATTTATGTATGAAAAAGACACTGGGTTATGAATTGACTTTGGGAGCCAGATGGAAACAAGACAAAGAACCAGTCAGCAAGCAAAAGTGTTGGGAAGTGGTGAGCAAAACCTTTAAGTCAAGTATATTTCAGAGGTAATGTCAGAGTCAGAGCTGATTTTAAGCAATAGTGGGAACATAAAATAGAGTGTAATTGAGTCTAGAATAAAACGGATATTTGGATGAAGTCATCAAAAAGAAAACTGTAAAGGAAAATTACCTTAATCCTAACTGTATGTATGGGATAGCCCATGAAATGATTCAGACACTGAGGTGGTGGCCTGTTAAGTAGAGAGGCAGGAAGGTAGAATATTGCACTGTAGAATTTAAAATTGGAAAATCATTTTCTGAGCTATATTCAAAGTGTGTGCTATAGAATCTAATACAGGAATTACTGGATCAAAGGATGGCTAAAACGAAGCACGTGTTTTAGGAGAGAGTGTCACCTTCCTGCTGAGGCTGTGTTTCTTCTTTTAAAATTATCAGATATTTAAACATTAGTTATATGCATATAGTTTGAAATGAGTACTAAATGCTCTCCTAACATGCTGTCATTCACAGAGTGACCTTTTTCTTATGAGGAGGTGTAGCTATAAGAAGAGATTTGTTCCATATGTCCAAATGACACTGGAGTCATGTACCCCAAATACCTTACGCACAGTGTGCGTAAAATGGCATTCTGATTTCATCTGGTAAAACCTTTGCTCTCTAAGAGTTTGTGCATTTATACGTTCACATTCCAAACACTACTATGGAAGTTTTCCAGAATCCCAAGTGAAATTAAAGGGGAACACAGGCTACACTTGACAGAATTTATTTGGAAATGGGAGGTCGTCAGTTCAAATTCACATGGATCTGCAAATTAAAAAGTGACATTACTATAGAGTGACACAAAACTGTTATTGTGCACAATATTTTATTTTACTGTAGGGATTTTGATGAGTACACATGCTAAGCTGTAATTTTCTCTTAGAGATAGATAAGCAACAAATTACAGTTCTGTTGTATGTTATTGTGTGCAAGAGGAAGATTACATGTTCTTCAGCTTAGTTTTAAAGAATATTTTCAGACACTCATTAGATATTTCATTGTAATGGTGACATAAAGGTTAGAATTCCTGGTTTCCAGTGGTACTATACGGATTTTTTTCAGATCAGTTTTTAGATATAGAAAATCATTTTATATATTTTATACATTTAAAAGCTAACATTTGCCATATTGTATCTTGTTTATCATGTGATTTCTGCAAATTGGACACAGGCACAGAAAATCTCTGCCTAATTATTCTCATATTTTACTGTAAATTACCATTTGTACTACAGTTCCATTTTTTTGGCATATATTTCTTTCCTCCAAAGATCTATTTGCAAGTATTTGGACTGTCTGGTTAAAAAGACATATTAGATTTCATCTTGAGAGCAACCAAAGTAGAAACAGTTTGAGAAAACTACAATTTTTAATATTTGTGAATAGTAAGTATTCCAACAATTGCCTTTAGTGTGGAGATGGTCTGCAGAGATGTCTCTTACTTTTTGGCGTAGGATGGGGTCATTGCCCCTTGATATTTGTTATCTGCAGAATATTTGCTTGCGCTGTTGATCTTTGTGAGCTATTTGAAAGGTAGCTTGAAAAATTAGGGTGAATGTCTTCCTTGTATAGGTTTAATGTTTTTCCATAGTGTCATCAGGGTAGGGTGGTGTAAGATGGGTATACGTATGTTTGCTTTTATTTTTCTGCTGTAGCTAGGTTTTGGCTAACCCTTGTGCAAAGGCTTATAGTAAATGGGATTACATGAGGCTGGTGAACAGTCACTAGCAGGGGATCCATTTTAGCGCCAGTTCTGTTTAATGATCTGTATATAGGATTTAACAGTATACAGAGTAAATTCACAGATGGCACTAAATAATGAGGAGTTTTTGACTTCATTGATAAGAGAGGCCTTGCAGAGAGATCTTAACAAAATTGGAGGGCTGGACAATCACTAACCGCATTAAATTTAACAAGAGCAAGTGCTAGATTCTGAAATCAGGACAGAGTAACCCCACGTATAAGTACAGACTTGGGGACAAGAGCCTGGAGAGCAGCCCTGACAAAAGGGATTTGAGGGTGCTGATTGATGGCAGGTTGAATAAATTGTTAGCATGCCCTGGCAGCCAGAAGGGCCAACTGAACCCAGTAGGGCAAGTAGAGGGATTGTCCCAGTCTGCCCTGTGCTGGTGTGACCTCACCTCCAGCGCTGTGGGCAGCTTTGGGTACCACGATATAAGAAGGGCATAAAACTATTGCAGAGCCTCTAAAGGAGGGCTATAAAGATGAGGAAGAGTCTGGAAGGCAAGACACATAACGAGTGGCTGAAGTCATCAGTTTTGTTAAGCCCAGAGCAGAGGAGCTGAGCAGAGGCTTCATGGCAGCCTTCAGCTCCTCATGAGGGGAGTGAAGGCACGGCGCTGAGCTCTGCTGTGTGACAGTGACAGGGCCTGAGGAAATGAGGATAGTCATGTTGGGGATTGGGAAAAGGTTCTTCACCAGAGGGTGAGCGGGCACTGGAACAGGCTCCATCTCCCACCCAGGCAGTGGTCGCAGCCCCAAGCTGCCAGACATCAAGAGACATTTGGACAGTGCTTTCAAAAATGTGGATTGATTTTAGGTGACATTCTGTGGGGCCAGGAGCTGGACTTGGTCATCCTTGTGAATCCCTTCTAATTCAGAATATTCTATAGATCCTGTGCTAAGTTTGTTCATATAATTATGTTGCATTTAAAGATGCAAGTCTCCAACATATTATACGCCAATAAGCTGTACAATATGTACAGCTGAGGGTCAATATAATAAAACAAGAGGTGTTACTTTTGGAGCACCCCTGTATCTCACTTTTATCTTTCTTGAAGGTTAATCAACTAAAGATTAGCAAATGTTCTGAAATTCAAACAAGAAGCAGTCATTTAGAGTGAAAAATGGCTTTCCTTTTTGATTTTGTTTCACAGAGAATGACTGTAAGAAGTGCCATGCAGGCACTGAATTTAATTCTGGTTATGGCTTAGTATTTATGCTTTCTTAGTTCTGTATGTTTTTTTACTAACTCTTGCCTTGGTATTGTTATACTGTGAAAATAAATGTGTTGACATTTTTGTGACTGTTTTCCATAGACTGAAATTTATATGAGATCACTACTCATGTATGAAAATTAAGAGTATTAGAAAGGGGGTGAATAAAACAGATCTATGCTTTGTACAGGTGGGCAGGCCAGATTCTGGAAGGTTGCTGTGCTGGGTATGCACTTGCTCATTATCCCATACCCATGGGAGAAAAGACAAACCAGGAAATATTTTTAAAATGAGTGTTACAATTTGTTTGCAGGTCTTGCTAGCTATCATCTATTATAAAACATTTGTAAGTGCTTAGAGATCTAAAATTACTTTTACCAAAACTATAGAGAATTTAGCAAATATGTTTAGCTAAAATACAGAGGAATTAGAAAATTCAAAGCAATCTCAGATTTAGTAAGTGATTCTTACCAATGTATGTTTCACTTAAAAATTGATGTGCATTTTTGAAAAGGGAACATTTTCTGAAGAGCTAACTAATGCCAGACTGAAATGTTTCATCCTCAGTCAAACAAAATATGCACTGGAATTTAACTTTGGCTCAAACCTGATTGGTAATAAAAATTAATTTAATTCTCCCAGCAGATTCACCATAGAATCATAGAATGACTTGGGTTGGAAGGAACCCCTGACGCATCCAGGGCAGCCAGCCTCCCCATTTAATACTAGACCAGGCTGCCCAGGGCCCCATCCAGCCTGGCCTTGAACACTTCCAAGGACGGGGCATCCACAGCCTCTCTGAGCAGCCTGTTCCAGCACCTCACCAGCTACAATGCAGCTTGGAAGTGATGTAAATGTAATGTGTATAAGTCAAAACATTTCTTCTGTTGAACAGCTTCAATTCTTATAATATCTAGTAGTATATATATTTTCAAATGGAGATAACTAAGAAAGGCATAATGAGCATGTTTGTAAACAGACGTGATGATGTTTACTGAATTATCTTGTTGGTTATATTAAAATAGCTGTGCTAAAATAATAGTTTTCCACATCTGCACTAGTTCAGCTAAGAGTAAATTTTGACCTGCAATCTGAAAGGGGAGGAAAATAGCTGTAGAATTATGGCAAATTTTCACATGTGAAATAAATTGTTACTTCTGTCTCATACCATGTTATTTATTGCTTTTTGTTCTATGGGAAGATGCTGCAGGGGTGCTATGCATTTCTAATAGAAACCTCTTCTTTTCCATACAGATGACAACACATTTTCTGATGTGTTTTGTGAAAACTCCAAGAAACTTATCAATGTACACTTATTTGCCCTCGCTGCCAAGCATTATTCTTTGCCTAACCTTGGAGTGTGTACCCCATTAGAAGAGATACTTGAAGCGCTGAGAGGAGACAGCCAAGAAGCAAGTGGTATATTTACATTTATATTTCAGTTTTTAATTCTCTCGCTATAGGATCTGCAGAGTTTTTGTTCCAGAGGGTGGTTTTGTGGTGTTCTTTTGTTTTGTTTTGTTTTGTTCTTACATGCATTTCTTTCCTGCATGCTTCTCAACTTCAAATCTCATTTGTTCTTAGACAATTTCTTCACTGCCATTTTTTAGAAAGTGGCTTCTTGTGCTTAAATTTCAGCAGAGGGGTGACAGCATTCAGGCTTTTGCTGAGATTCTCCGTGTTTCAAAGGGGTTGAGGTAGGCAATCAGGCACATCATTATTTCATATACAGATGAAAAATCTTGTTAATTCCCTTTGTTTTTCTTCTCCCACAGCAACACAAATTATAACTGCTAGTATTGGGGTTTTTTTTGTTTGTTTTCCAGTCTCAGTCTAAAGTCAGGCAGCCATACCTCTTCAGGTGCTGCACACAACTTTTGTTTAATGTTAGACATGTGCTTGGGCATTTAACTGAACATGGCCCAGTAAGAGTCTGATATTTCAAAAGAAGCTGCTTTTATTCATTCTGTATTTTTTGGACCAGTACCAAATATGTGTCCTAAAATTAGAGTAGGTTCATTTTCTGTCTTTGAAGAGATTGGCTGAAAACACTCTCAAGGTGGCATCTTTACGTTGGAAGTCTTCCCTCTAATTTTTTGTTTGTTTGTTTTGGATGATGAGCTTACATTTATGCTTTGACTGCTGTCATTTTCACTGCATCTGTTCTTTATGGAATCTTCAGTCATAGGTTTCTCACCATCTTTCAGATTTCTCATTAGTTTTTCAGAGACAGATTCTAAGCCAGCAGCCTTTGCTTTCTAGTGCGCTTTGTCACTGTAATAAATTAAAATGGCTCTGATATTTCCCATCCTAAGTGATAGCAACAATTTAGATACATTAGGCATCTCTCCTGTTTTCTACAGCAATCTTCTCTTTCCAATTTTGCTATTTTTCATATTTGTCTCCCCAGTTTTAGATTTCTTCAGAATTACTGAAGCAGCTCAAATAGTCTTCATGGTTTGTTGTGCATTGATCTTGCTGTAAGTTTAGTTCCTGACTTCTTTCCTTCTGCTGTTTTTCTGCCTGAAGCCTTTTTTCCTCGTTTGACAGCTGTGTGCTGCTTTCCTGTTGCTTACTCTTTAGCTATTAGCATTTTCGTTATGTTCTCATTCTCTGTGTTCTGCTTAATTTTCAGTAATTCTGTAGTTCTTCCTTGTTATATATGTACTTGAGTTCATGCTTGGATTGACTTTCTCAAGCAAAAATACAAGGATTCTTTCATCATTTTCCTCACGCAGAATGAAACACAGAATAAGACAATTACTAATTATTTTGTTCTGTGTCTTGAAGGAGTTCTGTTTTGTTGGGTAGCTGGGATCTGGGTTTGTGGTGTCGTTATTCTAATGGTACTTCACTGAGAAAATAAAATGTTCTGATGTTCTGAACATAAACAATGGTATTATAATTCAAAACCTTTGTGTTGAACTGGCAAAGTATCAGTTAAATTAACTTACTTGGATGAATTAACTGCGTGTGTAGTTCTCTAACTTCTATAGCATATTGATGCAGACATATTACTATTCTTATTTAGAATGATTACCTGAAAAGGTTAGTTCCAAAATTTAAGTGTAGTCTGAATGTGAAGTGTTTTTTCCATTCCAATGAAGTTCTCTGTGGCCCTCATTGCCCCACTGGGTTGCTTGTGTTGAGTGCAAGGATCCAGAAGATCTGACCCAAGAGGAGCAAGCCAGTAAGGACAATTTCTCTTTTATACTTGACATAAGGAGAGAGGCTTGCTAAAATATTGAAATAATAGTACTTTCTGCCTTTTCATTGTGTTTATGCACTATGTAATAGTCATGCAATTGTTAATAAATCTATCTTTAAATTACATGGACTGTCTGAATGATTTTGAGCATATGGTCATCCCAGTCCCTGCCAGTCTTGGCTGATAAAATTAAATTGCAGTACTGTAACTTCTGTGTAGATAATGTTGTAAATTATGAATGGACTGAAAATTTCTTTTAAATCTGGTATATCTGAATTTCCACAGGTAGCAAGGGTATAAAAGATCTGGAAGATCTGCATTAGGCATATATGAAATGCAGTCTCTCCTCACTTGGTCTAGGTCAGAACTAAAGATGTGGGTACCAATAGCACTGTGGAGTTAAAGCAGTTTTTCGATTGGAAAGCGTCTACTTGCGCTAGGGTTCACAGTGTAAACAAGCAGCATTTCAGTATCACTTAGACATTAAGCTCTCCCCTTTACTCTGTAATATCCAGAGTACTTCTGTAAAGTATTGGAGCCTCACTTTCTTCTTAGGTCACAGAAGGATGTTTTGGGCATCTAAACCAGACCTTAAAGAGATGGGTTTTTTTCCTATTAGATTGACATATGTTTGCTTGTTTGCCAAAATGATTTAAAAACAGACAAACACAAAGCTATCGCAATCAACATTTAGCAGAAAACCCAGCAAAAATAAAACTAATAAAAGTAATCTTCTGCAAGCGGTGCAATTTTGCATGTGCTGAAATCTAGGCAGTTTTCATTCTGCAAAATGTAGGTCTAAAAATAATTTAGAAACTGTAGTAACTAAGGTGATAAATATATGTGTAGGTGTTAGCACACTATTTTTTTTCACCTGGACCCTCAGTTCCTTTAAGTTGGGTCTTGTTTCAGGGTTTGCCCCTGGCATTTGAAATACTTTGGCTTAATTACTGTTTGAAATTCTGTTGCAGAGTATTACCATGTCAGTCATTTGATCTTGTATTATAGCAAAGGGTGGAAGGTGTGATATGTGATGATGGCTCAGAGTGAAGGCGCTGCTTTGGAGACCAAACAAATCTTTTATTTCTTTAAAAAATATTTAATATCTGATTCTTCATTTTCTTTTCTTTTCTTTTCTTTTCTTTTCTTTTCTTTTCTTTTCTTTTCTTTTCTTTTCTTTTCTTTTCTTTTCTTTTCTTTTCCTTTTCTTTTCTTTTCTTTTCTTTTCTTTTCTTTTCTTTTCTTTTCTTTTCTTTTCTTTTCTTTTCTTTTCTTTTCTTTTCTTTTCTTTTCTTTTCTTTTCTTTTCTTTTCTTTTCTTTTCTTTTCTTTTCTTTTCTTTTTTCTTTTCTTTTCTTTTTTCTTTTCTTTTCTTTTCTTTTTTCTTTTCTTTTCTTTTCTTTTCTTTTCTTTTCTTTTCTTTTCTTTTCTTTTCTTTTCTTTTCTTTTCTTTTCTTTTCTTTTCTTTTCTTTTCTTTTCTTTTCTTTTCTTTTCTTTTCTTTTCTTTTCTTTTCTTTTCTTTTCTTTTCTTTTCTTTTCTTTTCTTTTCTTTTCTTTTCTTTTCTTTTCTTTTCCTTCCCTTCCCTTCCCTTCCCTTCCCTTCCCTTCCCTTCCCTTCCCTTCCCTTCCCTTCCCTTCCCTTCCCTTCCCTTCCCTTCCCTTCCCTTCCCTTCCCTTCCCTTCCCTTCCCTTCCCTTCCCTTCCCTTCCCTTCCCTTCCCTTCCCTTCCCTTCCCTTCCCTTCCCTTCCCTTCCCTTCCCTTCCCTTCCCTTCCCTTCCCTTTCTTTTCCTTTTCCTTTTCCTTTTCCTTTTCCTTTTCCTTTTCCTTTTCCTTTTCCTTTTCCTTTTCCTTTTCCTTTTCCTTTTCCTTTTCCTTTTCCTTTCCTTTCCTTTCCTTTCCTTTTCAATTGAGCTTACCCAAAAAGTTCAAAAGTAAAAAAAAAAGGTTTTGTTTTTTTCTATTTTTTCTTCTTTTTTTTTTTTCATTTGAAATAGTTACAAATTAAGAGTTTTTGGGAGGCCATAGAGATCTTCACCATTTTAAGCAAATGAGAATCTTTAGTGAATATTTTAGCAAAACACTTGTTTCTGTTTTTTTGTTTTGCTTTGTTTCGTTAAAAATATTTTAGGCTATTATTTTCTTCTGTCAGTTGTTAGATTTTTAATTGTCATAGCAGTTTGTTATTAAAAAACCAGATGTTTGAGAAATTGAAAGATCCTGTGGGTTTTCAAGAAATAGAGAAAACATTAGGTTTCTCATGAGCTCAGTGCAATTCCCCACTCTCTTTTAAATAAGTAATGCTCCTGGCTCTGTTCCCAGCATGGTCTGATCAAGGAATGAACATAGATTTTACCTAATGATCAGATTTTGGACAGACAAAGGCATACTGTGCAAAAAGCAGAAAATAGGAATATATTAATCCGTTTTGTTTTCTAAAGCATGCTCACCAGTAGCAGTCCTCTTTCTTCTACCCTCACCTAGACTTACAAAAATTGCTATCAATTTAACTCATAAGGCTTCTCACAAGGGAGCTGCTTCTGAGCTAGTCCTTAGTTGAAGAGATGTAGCTATGTAAACTGGTGCTAGAGGTTGGTTTCATCTCATTAACATATTTTGAGTCATTTTCTTTTGAAAACATATAGCAGTTCTGTTACCTATCCATAGTGTAAATAAAGGGGAAAAAACACTGCATCGTTCTTTAAATTTTACCAGCATTGTCATAACCTTTATTTAAGGTATCCCCCACCTGATACTTTGAACAAATCTGGAGAATTAACAAACAACACCATGTGACTGTTAATTGTCCTTGCCTTTATATTTCATATATGTAAATATCAATATGATAAATCACATAAAAATTAATCTTTTTAAATTAAAAAATAAAAGAAAGTAGTTTTTTGGTAATAGCTTGTGTCTAATATCTGGTCAGGTCTTAGGTACTTATAGTTTAAAAAAAAAAAAAAAAACTACTTTAAAAGTGCTATATTTTAAAGTGTTGATTTTTTTCATGTATCTATTTTTATGTATAATTCAGTTTAGTCTTGTAACTGCTCAGTGGATGTTTAATTAAAGATTACTGCTCTTAAAGTATAAAAAATACTTAGAAATACTTTTAGACTGGAAAATATTCTAATGGTACTTTTAGACTGGAAAATATTCTAATGGATTATAAATGTTTATTATTATAGATTGTGTCAATATGTATATATTTTCTTAATCTGATACAGGTATCAAAACTGATGAGTTTATGAATAATAAGAAATCACATGAAGTACAAGTAATGTCAGAGCTGGTAGACAAAATAGCAAAGTACTGTGGTTTAAAACAGGTAAGAAGGCATTTCTTAATGTATGTTACTGTTTAATTATCTTTGTTCTCTTCAAATACCATATTTTGATATTTTCCTCGCAGCTCTCATTTTTTCTATAAATATAGCTAATGAAAAGCCTTTAGGGGCAAGCTGAAGGGCAGTTTTGTTTATAAATGGGTTGCTCTCAAGGAACTGCCTTTTAGAGAGCCATGGTCATTTTGTGACTCAAAAAAAAGTAAGAAATCTTTTCATCCTCTGTATATTGATCAGCTAAAAATTGCACTGCTTTTTGCTAGGCACAGACAGTGCCTTGTTTCAGTTGCTGCCTTCTATTGCTGGCAATTTACTGTAGACTTCAGTAGGAGGGCAAAACTTCAATCTTCACCTGTGAGACGCACAAGAGTAACACATAGGGAAAAATGCAGATAATCTAAGGAATTTTCAAACCACATGCATCAGATGGCAAGTTCATCCTTGGGTGATGAAGAATTGCAGGATTTCTCTTCCAAAATGCAACTGTAACTTACCCTTAATGTCATTAGGATTGTGTAATTCACTAAGTCAGTCTTACATGAAAACCTTGTAGATGTTTACTAATGCTTCTCTTGGCAAAACACAAGCATCACAACACTTGACTTTTTTCAGTACCATATTTCACATTGTATGTGTTAGACACATGTTATTTGCTCAGACTGAGTTTATTTTAGATAATGTAAACGATATGTTCTTATGAAGTATTCTTCATAGGTTTGGGTCAGTGTCTTTAGAAGCTGAAGATCAAAATTCTGAACTCTAACTTGTCTGTTTTGTAAGGAGCAGCTGCAAAGGGCAAAGTTCTAGGCAGTCTCCTCATTACAACTGGGAATCTCAAGTAAACAGAGAACTGCAGCTAAGGCCAAATATTACTGGATGAGTTGCAATCTGTGAGCATCTGTAGTTACTCAGAGATGGTATGAGATCTCTCCAGTAGCTCGATCAGGAGATAGCCACAGTAACAAATGTGGATGTCCTGTACAACCGTAAAGTGTATGCACTCTATAAAGTGTGAAAATGCAGTAGTAATAGATACACAAAAGTAAATTCTAGTCATTCTATTTGCATATTTTTTTGCCTTGCTTACCTCTTCCTTCAGGCAAGTGTCAGTTGTTCAAGTGTGGAAGACTTTCATGTACTGAAAAAGTTTTAGAAAAGTGTAGTTTGCAAATAATGTGATACTAAATGTTCTCTGCATTTGCTAGAAGACGAATTGGTGGTGTTTCATATACCATTTTCATTTTGACTTTAAATACTTCCCATGAGATTCGTGGGTGAGAGGAAAGAAAAAGCCATAATCAGAGAGTGAAAAAGTAGAGCCACCTTAATGACCTCAGCTAAGTCTCGATGTAGCTGGTTACTAATAAAATCTTAAACTAACAATTATTAAGTATCTGTCAATGCACTACAATTTCAGCCTGTGATGATGCACTTTTATCAGATGACTTGGAGTATCCTTAGGATTATTTTCTGTTTATTTTTTGAAAAAATCGTAGCATTTAATGAAAAATATGGTTGCAATATATCTCTGAATATGAAATGCTGACTGCCTTATATTAACTTTTTTCCATTTTAGTCATATACTGTGAGAGAATTTATTTGTTCAAAGTTACAAATCCCTAATATATGAAAAGAGCTTTCCAGTACATGTTAAAAAAGAAAAAAACAGAAAAGCCTCCTTCCCAGTTATTAAAAAGCAACTTCTATTGTTTTGGTTACCTTTCAACTTAAAACAATATAAGAATTGTAAAGTTTTAGGAGAGTGTTTTCTTTATTGATTTTTTTTTCTGTCCTACTCTGCAAAACAAAATGTATATAACATTTAATTAAAAATGCTAGAGCTATGAAAACACAACACATGTTTTACAATAGCATGTGTCCTCAGGGTGTTTCTTTCAGATATTACAGATCACTGACGGGTTGAAAAATGCCCTCCATTTCACCTTCATACCATGATGTATAATGGGCAGTGGAGCATATTGTCCTCTTGTGGTATTTTACAATATACTAAACGTATAGTAAAAATGAAAATAAAAGCAAAAATTCTATTATTACTGTAATTACTTTGAGATTAATGATTTGAATTAAAACATTAAAGCAAATTAATCGAAGTTTTATTCAGTTGTTTACTCTTAAGCATCGTTGTCCTCATACAAGTGGAACTTTTTAGAAAGAAGTTCTTGATTAAAGTGTGAAAAGAAGCCATTAGTAATTTTTCTTTACTTAATTGCACATTTGATTCTTTAATGTATTTGTGAAAGTTTTCTTTGGAAATTGCAGCATGTCCAGCAAAAGTTGCACGTATGATATAATTCTGCATTCACCATCCGTTACATTTGTGATTTGGTGCTGGGAAAAGTTGTAAGGCGTATGGAGTTCTTGACTGTGTGCTGCCAGGAGGTGTGTTTAAACATAGTACCCAGCTCACTATGGACAGGACCTTTGGAGTTCATTATGTCATGGAAATTTCATTTTAAATGTTCATGCTTGGCAGATCTGCTATGGGTTACTGGTTGTCTTTCCTTATGTCATCAAGGGAAGGTAAAACATGGATTAATTTAATCCACTCTATTTGTTGAGCACAGGATCATCGCATTTTTAGTCAAAATTTCCTCGTTTCAGAGCTAATTTCCCAGTGCTAATTAAACAGTGTGTTATTTTTTCCTAAGAATAGATGCCTTATGCCAGGAAGTGTTCAAGATCAGCTTGGATAAGGCTTTGAGCAACGTGCTCTGTTGGTCTGTTCTCTGCCTATGGCAGGGTGCTTGGGTGATCTTTAAAGTCCATTCCAACACAAACTGTTCTGTGATTCTTTTCACTTGTAAACAGCTGAAAAAATCTTCAAGAACCAGCAGTTGGTCTTTATAGCCACTAGAGATCATGTGTATGAGTCAGGAGTATTCAGTAATTCTCTGCCCAAATACTGACTTCACTGAAGTAGTTAAAATACCGTGTAGAAGTGGAGATGTGCATATTCTGCATCATGTAACATCTGTTACATGAGTTACTCTTTGGTAATTACTCCTTGGGCACTTTTCTTTCCTTCAATTTTAAATGATCTGAGATAATATTGATGATTAATGTAATATATGACTGTACCTTCTCCTCACTCAAGAAATTTGAGGATTCTCATGTACCTAGACAAGCAAACATGCAGTAATATTATATGGAGAAGGCAAAGGAGAAAGGTGTGTATAGCCTGAGTAGACAATTTTTACTTAATGGCGTGTATTCTCCACTGTTTTTTTGTAGTCTTTAATGGCATTTATTTAATCTTTTCTTCCTAATTCCATGGCTGTACAAATCTTTTGTATTTTTAGAATAATTTTTTTTCATTTCTGTCAGGGTATTTCTGAACTGCGTATTCCTACCTAGTTAAAACATACGCACTTGTGTTTAAGATGGATACATGCAATATATTCTGGCATTTACACTTACGCAGTCAGTCTCAACTTCCTTACAAATGTTCAACAAACCAAGAACAAGACATGAAAAACATTCTCAAATTAATCTTTTTCAGGGACATCTACAAAGACATTGTATATGTTCAGTATATATTTTTTGGTTCATATCTGAACAGAAGTGAATGTTATGATTTCCTTCCCGTAGAGAAATGTCACTTGAAGTATCACATGCTATCTGCTATGAGAGAAACTGAACTTTCAGCTGGTTATCATTCCTATTCACACCTTCCTCCAGAACAGGCAATGGAAAGCACATGGGATATACCAGGCCCTTTGTTTTATTACAAAAACATCCTTCTCTTATACTGATTTGTAGGGATTATTTTCACACACACAAAAAAAGGTATAAATAGGTGTTCTGACGTAAGAGGCAGTATTAATATGGCATGTCTTTAGGTCACCTCTGAATTGATTATGTTAAGCACTGAGACTGCAGACATTTTCTTCTGTGTACGTGGTTTAGTAGACTCCTAAGTGTCTAAACTTAATATGGACACTTCCTAACTGAGTATTTTAACCCCGTTTGGCAAGGGCAGGTGGTAGTGCTGGTGATTTATGGTTATTTTCTTTAACAGAAGGAAGTTCTATGTCAAAATACATACTGAAAGTATTTTCCAAAAGCGTCAGGACATGTGCAGTGCATAAGCATTGCATTGTCTGTTTCCTAAAGGAAATCAGTTTTGACTTAATTCTGTTTTTTAAAGTCAGAAGGTGTGCCAGAAAGCAGATTTAAGTGTAGTAAGAGGGATAACTGATAAAGTCATTATCAAATCCATGCTTAGTTTTTTAAGGAAATATTTTGCGTTTGATTTAAATGTGTCTTGTTGCTCATTAATATGGTACTTTTTTTTTCTTTTTTCTATTTTTTTTTTCCTTTTTCTCCATTATCAAGGTGATTGATATAGGTTCTGGAAAGGGCTACCTGAGTTCATTTTTGTCTATGCAATATAACTTGAAAGTTTATGGAATCGATTCATCGAAAACCAATACTAACGGTGCTCATGAAAGGAACAGGAAATTGAAGAAACACTGGAAAACTTACCAGAGTCGAGCAAGAGTCAATTCTGAGACCCAGAGGTTGGAAAAGCCAATAAAAAATGAAGTTAAATGTAAAGCTATCAATGAAAAGCCCTTAAGTAATAACAGCAGTCTTCAAAGTCAAGACCAAGGGGCTACCCAAGACTTAGTTCCTTCTTGTGTTTTCACAGAAGTAGCTGTATCTGAGACCAGCAAACAAACTGAGATCAATTTGGCTCAGGCACAGTCTGATGAGAGCAAGCTTTCCGAAGAGGCTCTTGCTATTCTCAGTGTTCTGCCTGCTGATGCTGTAGAATTTTTTTCTTCATCCCACTGTAACTATGGGGAAGTCCGTGAAGAGGAAAAAGCACGAAGAAAAATGGCATTTATGAAGGCGAAAGAGAGCAAGTCAAGTGAATCAAGCCTTTATTTTCCATTGACCTCCTACATCAGCGCAGAAACAGAACTCAGTGACATCATAACAGATTTAGAGGTTACGTCACTAATATTTGAAATATATTTTCCTTTGTCTTTATATTGCTGTTTTCGTACATCCGTAATGTGTGATGTGTGTACATATGTGAATGAATACTCTGACCCAGCTAGTTTACGCTAGTATGTATTACAGATTCAGAGATTATTTTTCTACTTCAGTATATATATACAATATGTAAAACAGCCTTTAGAATTTATCGAGTAGATGATAATCAGACATCAAAATTAACAGTATACATATTAACATATTTGACTGTCTTACAGATCACAGATGATTACAGATGACATTTAAGTGTTTAAGAATTTTTTATTTACCAGGGAGACAAATATCTTAAGCCCTGGAATTTCAGTTTTCTTGAAATTTCTTGAAGTTTTATATTTCTATAATTTCAATACAATTTTAAAGGCATGAAGTAATTTATTGAGTACATTACTCAACATCAGGAGTTTATAATGAGCTGTATATTTAAATAACGTTATATTTTGGCCTTTCCATGTTACTTAGTAATCTGCTAGCTGGCAGGAACTGTGTCTACACATGCAAGTCCAAACCCAGCTGCCCAGAGACAGTGACGCAAGTCTAGAAGCTGCTACTGTGCCTGAGCTGACATATGTTGATGGAGTAGATACAGTCAGCCTTTTATGGAAAGATGAAAACTTGTATGCGTTCATATACTCAAATGTGTATTTCATTTCTCATTTAGGAATACATGTTTGTGTTATTACTGTCTTTACATACCTCTCAACAGTAGGTAAAGCATCTGCCTTTAACATTTGCATGTTTGGATTTTATATCCTCTTAGTATATGATTTGTATGATATAAAAGGCAGGAAAAATCCTCCATCACTGCCTGTCTTTAAAAAAACTTAGCTGTAAAAAGTAAAAACTGTACTGTGGTAAAAAAAAAAACAAAATAGACTGCATGCTACATGTGATGAATGTGCATAATTAAAATACTTTAAAAAATGTAATCATTTAAACGGCTCTAAAATATTTTTGGAAGTTTTAGAAATGTTGTTTTTCAAATAGTCTTACAAACATTTACATTTATTATTTTAACCATAAATTGTGTTTTTTTCTCAGTTTTTTCTAAACTGGGGGGGAAAAAAGTGGAATGTGTAACATTAGTATTTACTGATTCATACTGTAAGTCCTGAAATTTATTTGAATTACTGATGAAGTGTGGGGGTAGAAATGTGTGTTTGTTTGTAGCCCTGGACAAATGCTGAGGTACAAATTTTACTGCACTGACACCAGTGATCCAGAAAGTGTTTTCAGTTGCACCCAGGCAACCTCAGAGAAGTCAGGGATGGTCCAGAAGCGTGCCTGACCCAGGCAGATCATGCTCATATTGTTCAGAGGTTTTGAGCATTGTAATGTGTTTCCTGGATATAGAATGGATGGCATGCAGAATGGATAGCCCTCTTCCACTCACTTTCCCCTGAAAGAACCTCTCTGACTTTAACTCTGCGGTTTAAATGCTGCTTTTGCAAGTGCATATCTTCCATTAGCCTCCAGACATTGGTATTGTTCTGCTCTGTTTTATGTGGAAGAAAAGCTTTGTGGAATGGTGAGCTGGAGCTGACAAACAGGAAGAAAAGTCTTTAAAAACTAAGCTGAACTGGAACTGAACTTTTGCCACCAAAAATTTGCTAAGAAAAGCAGAGGGCAATCAAGGAGAAGTAGCAAAGAGTGAAAAGAAAGAACAGTAAGAAAAAGGAGTTTGTACAGTTTCACACAAATGTGCACTATACAGATACAAAGTAATAAAAAAAACAGATATGTACATAGAATCAGAAAGGTTCCACAAGTGAATGTTGGCTAATTATTTGTTGATTATGTTTAATAAATACGGCTGGAATTCAAAGCAATAAGCACCATGTTTAGATCCCAGTGCTAGAAGGGAAAAGTCTTGTTCTGAACAGTGAGAAGAGGGGTGATTTAGATGGTGAAATAGAAGAAAATGGGAAACTGAGGAAGAAGGAAACCAGAAATTGAAGTGGACGGAGGAATGGAGTGTCTGAAGTTCTTTATTTTAGGGAAGAAATTTCTGTTATTGAATCTACAGTCATAGGGACACCACAGTACAGCTACAGTTCTGGAAGTAACAAAGCAGATGAAGAAGGGCCTGCTCTTTTAAGTTAAGTTTATTAGGAAGTGGTTTTGTTTTCAGCAATTCAGAGTAGCAGAAATGCCATAGATCGGTCCAACCGTCTGTATTGTGGTAGTCAATCTGAAATAAGAAAAGGAAGTAGCAGTGGTAGTAAAAATTATGACAGGAAAGCTAGGAGAAAATGGCCACTGTCCAGTCATCATGCAGATGTTCCATCCCATGCAGTTAAATGGCTGCTGTTCACAGTCCTGAGCTTTTGCTTCCTCTTGGAGATAATGTATATAGAAATAGAGCTCCATAGTTGAACAAAATACTGAGCAGTCTGGTTCCTCACAAACACTGTGTTTTCTTAAACTGGAGTGCTTTTCTTATGCCTAGAAAAGATTCTGGACAGAACACGTGGAGCCGTCATGGAGTTGTATATTTAAACCTTGTAGATAAATAACCCTTTGTAATATGTTTGGGTTTTGGATTTTGTTGTTATTCATGTTCTTTCAGTTGCACAGGGAGATGCTTTATATTGAGCATTTTTTTTTTCTCTTCCTAGGACTGTATAATGGTTGGTCTGCATACATGTGGTGACCTTGCTGCAAACACACTACGAATTTTTACTGCCAAGCCTGAAATCAAAGCAGTTTGCAGTGTAGGCTGCTGCTACCATCTGTTGTCAGAACAGTATGAAAACCAAGAAGGTAATTTTTCTGTGCTCAACTTGTGGCTGCCAGTTTGCATGTTGGGAATATTATACCTTTTAATTAATAACCTCCTGATGTTTGTTCCTTTCCAATGGCTTATTTAGTACTCATTTTAATTACATTACGTGGGTCATTCACTCCTGGATGCCCTGTAGCTTTCCTGTTATGCCAATATTGCCAATATTCGTACTGAAATTAGGGATGTTAATGCAGAATGTTTTAATGTGGTTATGAATACAGCTGGTTTTATTCCATTACTTCACTCATAAAATGTGTAGACATTTTTGGCCAATGTTTTCATCCTTTTGAAATGTTTTGTACCAGATTTTGCCTTTGGCTGTCTGCATGTAGCATCCATTTATGTTGAGTTGTACATGTACAACTATAAGCAGAATTAAGTCCTTGTAATGTACTCTAAAAAACATTCATCTGAATGCTGTGCTCTGGGGCTCTGCCATTTTAGAACATTAAGAAATAGCACATTTAATAACTTTTCTTGGAGAGACAAGCTGAAAATCATTTGGGTTCTCAAACCACAGGGGAATTTTCCTTCAAAAAAAATGTTATTAATACTTCTGATAGAAAACTGATATCTTTAGTTGAAAAAATTACTTACTTTTCTGTACAGCCTTCAAACAACAAAAAGTTACAGATTATCTTTGCACAAGTGTATGAATGCCTGCTGGATTAGTTGGTTTAGCATGGAGATCTCATGCTGTTTCTGTTGTCTGCTGTTAAGCAATCAACAATGATGGAGTCATTGCTAACAGAAGTACTACTTTCTGTTTGATTTAATACTTTCTGCATATCAACTCAGAAGTGTTCTAGTATAAGATATTAAAAAAGGACTTAAACTACAGCTAAGCCCTGTCACGTCGCTTTCTACTTCATCATTCAATGTCTTTTCACTGGGATTTTCTACAGCATCTTCTGTGCCTACTTCAAGTAGTGTACAGATTTACAAATGCATTAACATCTTCATTTCTGTTCAGCTCATTTGTTTTTGATCCATAATGAAAAGCATTAAGTAGCTGGCTTTTCTGAGCAAACAAGTGTAATGTAGCTGAGCTGTCTAAATGACCGTCTGCTGAAGATGAAACTGATAAGCATATCAACCAAATTTGGGAAAGAGTGGATTGGCAAAGTTTATTTCATCTGTCTCAGGGAACTATATGGACAGAAAGGCAGGAGGAACTCAGCTGTTATTCTGTAACAGTTGGCTGCTCGGCCAGCTAAGGCGTAGCTATGGGTTGACAACAACATGCTAGCTGTGTCTTTTTTTAGTAATGTTTTTGTGTACGTTGCTCAGTATGGACCTGCTGCAGTTTTGAAAGTTTTTGGAGTTTACTGATTTCAATTATTTCACAATGCTTCAAAAAAAAGATACAATAGAAATTTATTCTGCTTTATTTGAAGTCTAGAAACTCAATTAGTGAAAAAAAAACAAAACAAAACAAAATGATTTTACATTAAAGTTTTAAAAAGTGATGAACTTTTTAGACACTCATAATTTGAGTGTATCAAACATTTGGTTGTTTCTTGTTATTGCAAAGAGGATACAGCTTCCTGCTCTAGTTATTGGATGCTTACTTTTTCCAGGTCATTATGTAAGGCTTTACTAAATATTGGTACTCAGACACAACCAAAGCATCAGATGTGATAGCCCATTCTGAGTTCAAAGAAACAGATGTGCATGCAGTTTTATAATATTATGGAAATGAGACTGCGCTGGAATTTCTAGCTGTTGGATTTTCCTCTACTTGATGGATGCAAATAACTCTTAAAGAATTCTTTATGCAGAGTAAAAAGAAATTACAGTATTCTTTCGGGGGGAAAGAACATGGAAGATAGAGTAATGCTCAAAAAAAATTATTATTATTTTTTTATTACTGTTGGCATTACTAAAATGTTGCCATATTCCCCTGGAGAGGACATTATGTGATTCGTTCGTGAATGTACAGTGGAGGGCTGATGGTACAAGGACCAGCAGTGATTCAGCAGCCCATTTCAGTGTTTGACCATCCTTACCACCAAGTTTTTTTTCTGAAGTTCTCAGCTAAAGTGCATAATGTCCTTTCACTATGCAGCTCCAGGAGTCTGGTTTAACCTCTTCTCTTCCTTTCCATTAGGTAGGAGTTAACACTGAAGTTAGATCCTCCTTCACCTTGTCTGCAGCCCTGTAGTCTCAGTCATTCCAGTAAGGGTGGAACGTCCAAAGAAGCTCTAGATAGTCTCACAAGTGCTAAAGAAAGCAAATAATCATGTCTCTGAACCTGTGGTGAGCACTGAAACACTGTTAGTTTTCTACTCATGTTATAGTCCACCTGCTGGAATCATTAATAAATTTACCAATGCTAAATATAGGAGGAGAATGACCTCTTTTGACCAGCTTGCTGTGCTATTTAATTCAACCTAAAATGCGGTTTGCTTTTTTTGTCTGTCAGGGCACACTGCTGATTCATGTTGGACCCTCAACTATTGTCAGTATCCTTGTTCCAAGATTTGTTCCATAATCTTGCTGAGAACTGAAGTTAGCCTGAGCATGGTGTTTGCCTTTTTCCTGTCACCAGGAACCTCCCCTGATGGATGTGACTGTTCAAAGATAATAGTGTGGCCTTCTTGTGACATCAGCGAGTTCACTCAGCTCTTGACATGTATCCCATCTGGTCTCTTGGACTTGTGTATTTCCAGATTGCTTGTGTGGTCCCTGTACTGTAGGTAGTGCTTCACTTCCACTGGCTCTGCCAGGGAAGCTAATGAAGGCCTTATGTGGAGAGTATTAGAATGCAGACTTAGAGCTAGGACTCTGTGGTGACAGACAGAAGAACTTCCTAAGAAGCAGACCAAATTAATTGTGCGGAATTTACTGGAACATAGGAAGTCACAATTGTTTGAAATCAGTCCAGTATGCGAGGGTTTGTCTGTGAGGCCACAGTGGGACATTCTATTATAAATCATTTTATACTTGTTTTATCTTGACTTAGTGGCTTTGAGGATTCTCTGTTTTAGACATGTAAGTACTTGATTTTATATTTATATTAAGCTTTTGCCTGGTTTACCTTGAGGTGCTTATTGTAAAGAAGGTTGAGAGTGTCTGTCTAAAACCTCTGCCTGTCTTGTTCTGCATCAGAGAAAAATCTCCAGCACCACCAAAGTAGCACATTTTCCATCTTCCCCTCTTCCTTTTCTTTAATGTAAATGCAGATGGTTGTTCTTGTAAGCCTTGTTAAAGCAGATGTGCCAGCCCACACAAAAGCTGCTGAGGACTGACAGTTGCCATAACTTGAAAAAACTGGGCTGTACGTTGCTTGGCAGTTGTATTTTATTTAATACCAAAGTCAGTCTTGTTTGAGGCCAGTGAAAAATTGTTTTTTCACTTTTTATTAAATGGGATTAACTGATACTCATGGGAAGAAAATTTACCTGTTTCAATGCCTAAAGTAGCTTTTATAAGTCTGAGATTTTGAGATGACAAAATATCAAGAAAATATTACTAAGCTAGTTTTGGCAGGCTGTTGGTTCACACTGGATATTGGAAGGCTGTTTTTTTTTCTTCTGAGGAGTTGCGAACTAATAGCTTACATTTCTCTTATAATCTAAAAATAGTAAAGATATAAAATTGCTCAGTTCAATGTGCCATTGGTCCTGCTGTGAATATGTTGGGAGCAAATTGGATAAAAAGTGGATGCCATAGTCACAGTCTTGAATCTTGCAGTTGGCATACAGTATATCCTTCTAAATATCTACAAGCAAACGAAATTCTTCTGGATTTTTTTTTTTTTTTTTCAATGAGTGAATGCTGGAAATAACTTTGAACTCTTAAGAACATGAGAGCCTTCATTTTATTAACTACAACAACCAAAAGGTGCTGTATAATCTCCAAATTACGTTCAATTAAAAAAAAACCTGAAGCCATTGACTGTTGAGACAGTTGGCTTTAAATTTTATGGATGTCAAAGGTCGTATCAAGTACTAAACTTCAGTTAATAAGGAATGTTATGACAGCTATCAGAAAATTCTAAGTAGTTTTAGTTTGACTTTCTTTAAGAATTGGCTGTTTGTACAGAGATTATTCTATGCATTAAATGTGCTTTGCCATTACTACAGTGGATTCCTTTGGGATCTTTCTTCACTGTTACTGCATCTGATAGTCAATTACATCAGAATAGGAAGGATTTTTCTAGAGACTTTTCACATATATTTATTTATTTAGGGCTTGTTTTTATGGAAAAATGAAGTCTGCCTATGATTTTTTGATTGAAAAAAAAAACAAAACCTCTATTCCTCTGTTCAGGAATTCTGGGGAGCTGTTTTGTCTTACATTCAGCTAGCATGGTTCTGGGACATGGACTATAATTATTCCTTAACAACAACAACTACGATTTTAAGGTTCTTCTACTTAAGACTTGACTTCACTTACAAAGGAATTGATGTGTTTTTATATTCTAATTCTATCCCTCTCACCATCCATTCTCTGAAACACTACCAATCTACTACATATTGAAATCTTTATTTGATATCCTCTGTTTTGAGAAAATAACACGTGAACTTGAATAGGTAAATAGCTGCATATGAATAAGCATTTCATAATACAAAATAAAACGTAGATATAATCATAGCTTTATTGATAGCAGACTGATCAAAACTCCTTTCTGAAGTTAGCCTGAGTACTGCAAATTGTGAATTCCAACTATTACAAGGTTTTCCAACAGCAGGTATCTACTCTAGGAAGGAAAAGATAAATGCTAGGCAGAGGAATTCCAGAGATCTACAGGAAAATGTGAAGGGGAGGTTATCTGCAAGGCATTCTGGATGAAATCAATAAACTGTCTGCAGAAGACTTGGTCTCTAAAGCTGAAGTTAGATACATATAAGCTTTCATTACACATCAGGTTTTAGAAACTAATGAACATAATTGAAGGGATCTGAGAGGGGTGCAAAGGGCTGTTGCAATTCACGTGCAACATTTTATCAGATTTGTGAAAACTGCAGTGGCTCTGAGTAAGCTGGAGTCAGCAGACAGAAATTTCAAAACTGAATTTTCTGAAGGATTCAATATGCAAACATCATATTACTCCATTCCACTGAAATATGGAAAGATTAGTCACTGTTTTAGAAGTATTAGAGTGTGGATGATTTATATGTTATAGCTATATTTTCAAAGATATTCCATATCCCGTGTCTTAAAATAGCTATCACTGATACCATGGTGACACAGGAAAACATATCCAAGCAAAAGATCAAAGAGCTTGATTTCCTTTCCAAGGCATCTTTAGCTATTGCTGCACCAGGCACCTTTCCATGAATTTATGACAGGCCTAACTAGTGGCTAAAACCCAGGTGTTTTCTATCAAAATTGGCCATGAGAAATATATGAAACTTGAGAAAACGTTAACTAGGTAAGTTTTATAGACATTAAATGACAGCATTATGTATTTCAATTACAAGGGTATTTTTCATGAGTAAATGCATAAAAAATATATTAAATTCTGAAACTATCTCACATTTACAATTTAGAGTGTGTGCGCACAGTAGGAGATTATAATTGAGAAAGCAAAGCTTACTATAATATGCAATAACTAAAGCATACCATACATTTGGGTTCTGGAAAGACAAATGATTCTATTTTCTGAAATGATGGAACACCTTTTTTTCCAGATAAATCCCTTTTAGTGATGTGATTTTTAGGAAAGGTATAAGCTCAAGGAACTGTGAAATCTTTATCTAGGACTAGATAAAGATTAGGAAGTTCTAGTCTTTCCCACAGAAGGAAGAAGTCATTTTAAGTAGTTCCTTTTCTTTCTTCAAAGCAGTAGAAGTAGACTGAGATTCTTCTGTTTTACTGAGCACCCTGGAAAAGGTAAAACAACTGGAGTTATGTTTCAGCGTGTTTCAGCAGGTCTTCGATTCGTTTTATGGACTATCTATTAATTTCTTCTGTTTCTATCCAAGTATCTGCAAGAGGTTGAAGAGATTTGAGATTAAAAGTAAAGAAAAATAGAGATCATTTTATTATCAATTATTATCAATTATTATCAAAAGAACATACAGAATTACTTTTTACAGCTCTTGAAAGAAAAACATCTTGTTTGCCTGTGCCTATTATACTGCTATATGCCTAGGAAAGTTATCTGTTAATAATCTTTTCCTCTTCTGTCACTGTACAGAACACCGTTAAATTCTTTGTGCTCTTTCAAGGAGATTCAAAATAATATCCTATCAATTTTATGCCTTGAAATGGAGAAAGTGCATTGAGAACATAATATAAATAACACAGCTGAGAAGAAAACTTTTCACTTTTTTAAAATAACTGTTATTGTGATCAAGTGCAAAAAGATTAATCATAGTGAGCACAGAAGAATTACTAAAGCTATAAAATTCTGGAAGCAAGATTACATTCCTATTTGGATTGTAGTATTTATAATATTGTTGGGATATATCACTGTATATTTTCTGCTGGTCAGAATAGTGTAATTCCTTCCTGAGCTTGTTTAAGAACAGAGTCTGCATGTAGTGGCAGCCTTTGTTTGTCAAGAGCAAAGAGCAAAGAGCTTGTGGGATGTGAACTAATGCCTGTTTCTCCTGTAATTATTAAGGACTCTAAAATGAACTATATGGAAATAAAATGGCATGAAAATGATGAACAACACATGTTTGATACACCACTTATTTCAATAGCATCTGTAGGAGTATAATAATAGTCTTTCAAAAATAATTAGAAAATAATTGCTTACCTTCTTTAAAAAAAAATGCATTGTTTTGACATAAATCTTTTGCATTGTGCATTATATGCCAACCTAGTCAAATGAACATGTTTTCATACTTGACAAGAGCAAACAGAAAGCATCTTTCAATTTGAAATAAATTGAAAAGTTTCTTTAGAAAACAAAGGCCACTTTCAAATAGAGAACTCTGGAAAACTTTCTCTCATATTGAAAGTTTCTGTAAAAAGTTATTTCATTTATATCCCACAAATTTAATGACAATGGTTGTTTCTTGTAAGTCTCAGATAACTGCCTTTTACACATCTTTGTTACGTATTCAATATAAATATACTCTAAACCTTCAGTTTCCAGGCTTCACAATTTCTAGTATTTGAATTAATTACTTCAGCAGAATTCCTTTTAAGCAGAGTATTCTCATAGAGTATTGCAAGTTCAAGGCCTTAGTGAGAAAAATTTAATATGCAGTGTGACCAGTGAGTGCCAATTCCAACTTGAACGTGACAGGGCTTGTCATGTAGAAGACTCCTGATGCATTACAAGAGTATATCCACTCCTACAGCTATTTAGGCATAGCTCATATTTGCTACAGAAAAATGTATGTTTTTTTTCAGTAAGATAAATCATATATTTGCCAACAGATGGATGAAGAGAAGTAAAAGTAGGAGGTAGAAAATATAGTTCTGTTGGTGTTACTGGCTACATTAAAAGGCTAGTTATATATTTTATTTATGCATATTTTGTACTTATTTCTCCTATTATGCTAATGGGATTTATCTGATTTAGGATACAAATTCTTGTAGTTTCTTAGATTTGTGTCATGCCTTGCTGAGTGCTATAAGTCCAGCAGTGTGAAATGGCAGTAACTGGCTGCAGTGGGAGATTTCTCTAAGTAAAAGAGGTAGGTAGGTAAGAAAAAGATTTCACTGTGAAGATTGTCTCCCTTTTCTTTGGAGTTTGTTAAAAGTAACTGTAGAATAATCTGTTGTCCAGTTTAAGAAAATATTTTTTTACATATCAGAAAATTGCAAAAAAAATTATTTATTTATTATTAAGGAGTTCACATGAAAGTGCTATTCCTTTCGCTTCTACATTTTTAGGGTAGTTTATGGATTTTTTTTCCTATACTTCCATTTTATTTGAGCCCTTTGAGATAAGTAATGTGTATATAATGTGTATAAAGCTTTTTTCCAACTTATTTAATTTACAAATTAGGAGTTATTTTATTTTCCAGTAAATACCCTTATAATTAGTGCTTTGCATAACTGTAACGTTTTTAATGTCATGTTTACAGTTTTGGTTATTGGAATATAATGCTGTTTTTATCAGTAAATATTCAGTGTATTTGGAAAATGACTGTCTTTTGAATCTTTACTTAAGTAGATACAGCATAGTATTTAATATATGTATTTCCAAATCAGTGACTACATTTTTTTATTCCCCTGGTGTCTGCATTAGATTTACAGTTCACCTCAACGTTAGAAAGAGTAAGTTTCATATTTCTGTTGTTGATTTTTAATATGACTAGTGATAACTTCCTAGACTTAGGTAGCAGTTCTAAAAAACAATATTTTAATACAGTGCTAGCAAAGAATTTGTTTTAATTTCCTTTCACACCTACTAACCTCAATTTTTATGGCAGTTCTTGGGTTTGTTGATAGTACCAGAATGAACTGTTGTCTCCTGGGAAACCAGACTTCTTCAGAGAACTACTTCTTAGTATGTCATCTCCATCCTCACTGCACTTTCATTTGTTTAGATTGTAAATTATTCAAGAACTTGCAAGTAGTAGAGAGACTGTAAGGGCAGGGATCCCTCCGTACCTTAATATGGCCCCTGCTGACATACCAGTGCTGACATAAAACTGTCAGTAACCATTTAGTCATTTTTCACTTGTTTTCCTTAAAGGTTTCCTTTCATTTTTCAGTAATATATTTCGATTATTAATCATGTTTTATTGTGTTCTGGCTAATAGAAACAAAAATCACTTTTCTCTGCAAAGAGTGTTTGAATAAGAACATTTTAAGGAATCTTAGTAGTTTTCTAAAAAAAAATAATCAAAAACAGAAAAAGGGAAATGGAAAATAATGCTCATGTCAAATGAGCCCTGCTTGTATTTTCTCGAGATGTACACATAAACAAATGCTGGTTATATTCCTTGGAAGAAGTAAAACTCTAAGTTACACAGAAGGGGATGCTTCTAAGGCTTTTTAGATTGCAGCTTTCTGTGTGGACTAAGAATGAGGAGTTGCACAGAAGTTGTGGCTGTTCCATCCCTGGAGACATTTAAAGCCAGGTTGGATGGAGAGTTTGACCATTTACCGTACACTCAACACATGGATTTTCTAGCAACTTCAAGTAGTAAAATAGGAATGACAAGATAAAGAACAAGAAATGAGAGTAGAGAGGATGTTTTAGACCTGTTGTTATGGCTGCTTTTATCTTGACCACCAACATGTCCAGAGCTACCCAAGCAAGGATGTGATTCAGATTCAATTGTTACCTCTCAGATATTGCTCTTGGCTTTAGAGAGCTGAGGAGCAGTTCTTAGTGCCAGTCTTGTGGATTCAGCCGCTTATGGGTTTTAGGTGCCATATCACATTACTCTTCTCTGTTTGTCTTTGGCGAGAATCCTAAAACGTTATTGGCCAACAAGTATATGATTAATATAGAGATTTTTCAGTGTGCTTGGCAGTCCTTGTACAATTACCTCACACTGACAGCTGTGTCTGATCTTCAGTCAGTTGTGCTTTTTCTGTACAATTGGCACTCCACTATTTTAGTCATGAGTATTCTGTAGCTGCTCGAAGCCTATTCAAAATGGAGCCATCACATACTCTTGATTTTTTAAAAAATCTTTTTAGCTTTCTTTTTCTTCCGTGATCACAGAATGAGATGCTCAAATGCATTGGATATGAAGTACAGAAATGCAGTTGAAGTGCAAACAAAATTAATGTGTCTGAACTTCAGGTATTAAATGCTTTGAAACTAGTAAAATGAAAAAAATTCAATCAAGAAAACCTTTGAAAAACAACTCAATGAACCAGTGAGAATTAAGCATCTTAAACACTGAAATCACACACTAGTAGAGATGCAAACTGGGGAATTATACTTCATAATTGTAGTGGAATTTGTATGTTGGAGAGAAAGATTATGAAGATGAATAAAGATGAGGCACTAACACATCCAGAGGAGTCAACTGAAATAGATGTTAGTGTCAAAATAATAGCAGTTGTGAAGGAGATGTTACTGTTTTAATGGAATAAAACAAAAGATAAGAACATATAAAAAGGAAATAGAAGTTCTTTTAAGAGTATACATTGCTACATGCTATATTTTACATGAGCTGATACTGATCACACTTCATAAATAAATGGAGTTGGAAGTGTTTGTATCCAACACAGTTTTTAAGTGGTAACAGACAAAAATGTATTTAAACATTCAAGTCTGACAAGGTAATGCAGTGATAATTCACCGAGTGGTATTATTAGGTACTGGTAATAATACACCATCCTAAAATACATTCCAAATTCAAATATTAAATGTGAATGTTTTAAAGCTTTAATGCCTTTCTGTATTAAAGTAAGTGCCAAAGAAATCATAGGTGAAGTTCAATACAGAAAGCATTTTCAGTCTTAATGGTGATTTGTAAGGTAAGTATAAGATACTTGCCACTAAAAACTGCAGTGTGAGTGGTTTAGTACAGGACTGGCTGTGGGCGTACAATCAGCTTGACAGTACTAAGTAAATAGAGCAAGTTCTCATTCTCCTGAAGTTATGTTCTCATGCTGAAACGCTTTAAGAAACTGGTATTTCACTGCATTTCAGTAATAAATTGCCTAAGATAAAATTTAGGAATGAAATAAGCATTGTTGTTTTTTTTTTCCCAAGAATAGAGTTTCTTAAGCAAGACACGATAGTGAGTAAAGTTGGAAATTCAGCCTGTACGCTAAAAACATATTTTTGCCTTCGCTTTGTCACATACTATTTGCAATCTGATGAACTCATTACTGGAAAGTAATTCTCATTGTTGTAGTCATGTATATACTAGAAAATCTTAAAACCTGAGAATAGAAAAATTAAATACATTTCAAAAAAAATCAGAATCTTATATTTTATAGTGCTTTGCCACTTATCCTAATTTATTTGTATTGCTTTCATAAAGAACAGATGAAGAGTTTCAAAACAGCTGTTATGATCAATGTATACAATGCCACAAAAGTGAAACAAAGCCCTGGTTTATTTATTTTTTCTCATTAATTATTCACTAACCATTGGGATAGGCATTGTTTTGTTACAATATTTGGATTGTTTCTGCCAGAATGAATTTAAGAAATAGTTTCCAATGTAGTATTTCAGTAAAATTCTCTAGCAGAATGTAAAGCAGAAAACGGTTAGGAATTGCAAGAGAGTAAAAAGATGAGAAGCATAAATGTAAATATGTTCTCATGAGGTGATAACAGAGGAAAATAAGCAAGAAGCTGCATGACAATATGGAGCCCTAGTTAAGCTAATTTGTGTTGTAACAGTAAAACCTATTAGTTCTGATGTTTCTAAGAAACTATATTGTGCTAGAATTCTGTGATATGTAAATTTTAAATGTTAACACGCTAGAAATAACAGAATCTTGCTCAGAGTTAAGATCTATGTAAGGTCTGATATTTCTACTAACTGTACACTAGTATGTACACTAAATGTACACTAGTACATTTTTTATCTATCAGAAAAAGAAATATTAATAAATAACATTCAGTATTCTATATTTGGAAATCCTGTTCCCAAACTACACTTAACTATTTTGTTAGAAAATCCTTTAATTAATTTCTTTTAAACACTGTTCAGCAACTAAGAGTGTGTCTGTGAATACAATGAGAACAATGAAGCTTACCTGACTTTTTTCTGCATCCAGAAAGAAGTAAATCATGATGAAGGAAGTTGTAGTTGATCTAATTCTTTAAATGTATGTATGTATATATGCACACATTTGCTATGATTTCTAATTTTTTACTACCTGAAATAAAATTTCAGTATCCCAGATATCTGTACGTACTGTCCTCTTTTTCACGTGGAACTTAAATAACCAGAGGGGAAAAAAAAACCCTCAGCATAGCACAAGTGCTCCAAATGGTTTCTGCCATTACTATTACAGTATTCAAAAAGTTATTCTAGATGGAAGGAGGCTGAAATCTGTACAAAGCATGACAGCATTTTACTGAAGGACTTAGAAAAATGTCTAAATAATTGGAGGACAGAAAATAGCATGTGATTTCAAGGAATGAGTTAAGAAATAAGATCATTCTGACAGCATTGTAGCATTGAGTTCCCAGAAGTGGAAAATGGTAATCTGACATACTTTGTAGAAAATTCAGTCCTACTCAGTTGATGATAAAATATGAGGCTTTGCATTTATTCCAGCTTAAAATGTTTTACCTGGGCCTTTGTATTTTCCTTTGCTAGACAGTGTTGTGTGATTCTGTGATTCTGTGAAAAAGTCCATAAATAATTTGCAGTTGTGTCTGGTATGTTTGCACATGTTTCTCAAAGTGTTTAATGATCTCCTCCATAGGATTTAAAGTATATAGGAAACCAAACTCAAGACAACTTCTCCACATAGCATATTCTTTTCAAGACCTATCTTATTTCTGCCTGTTAGACTAATGTGATAAATCAGATGCACAAGGGTTAGTTGTGAAACATGGCTGTGGTTACAAGAAGAGTTAGTAAATCCATGGAGGGATTGCATAAGTTATGCAAATGTTTCAAAGGATACTCTGATTAAGATCTGTCCACTTAGGATCCATAAAATTTCTTTGTTTTTCAAAAGACATGAAAAATCTATAATGGCAAAAAAGCAATCATTTGGAAAGTTCTTATTAAAATTCTTATTTGTGAATTTCACAGAATAACAGATTCACAGAACTTCAGGGATCGGAGGGGACCTCTAGAATCATCAAGTTCAACCCCCTGCTAAAGCAGTTTCCTTACAGCAGGTTGCACAGGAAGGCATCCAGAAGGGTCTTGAGTATCTCTGAAGAGAGAGACTCCACAGCCTCTTTGGGCAGCCTATTCCAGTGCTTGAGTCAGTCTTTCTAAAAGATCCCTGTTTGTTTGGACTGAGGATCTCAGAACTCAACACAGTACTCCAGATGTGGCCTCACTTGGGCAGGGTAGAGGGGAAGGACCTCCCTTGACCTGTTGACCATGCTCTTTTTAATGCACCCTTCTTGGTCACAGGGGCGCACTGCTGGGTCATAGCCAACCTACTGTCCAGTAGGAGTCCTGCTCAGATTTCCTTTCTAGCACATCATCCCCCTAACCTGTGAAGAAGAGATGTTATAGCTATCTGTTCATCTCATCAAATAGTTGCATAGAATTCCCATTTTGTTTACCTTTCATGGAAAGAGAATTCTGTTCAGCTGGCTTCTTTACATTATGCATGATTTATTATTTTCTTCATGCACTGTTGATCGCTTGCAGTGTTTGCTGTGAAGTCTTCCACAGAATACCCATATTTGAAATGTTTGAATCTTTTGTAGAGTTGTATAGAGTTTAGTGCAATTTTGCATTGTCAGATAGAAGCACAAGATGATAAATAATGAGCTATGTAGTATCAAGCATGTAAAAAGTAGTTAAAGGCATTAAAAGAATTTTCAGGTCTGTGAAGTCAAGCTGATAAACATATACACTTCATAGGAATGTATTTATCTTTCAACTATTTTTTTTTAATCAGCAATAGACTTGAGAGTGCACTGGATATGGAAAAACAAAAAGAACTCAAGGCAATATTGTAGATATATGGTCAACTTTGTAAGTAGACCAAAAAACCTAACTCACTGTGTTGGTTTACCTCTCTTTCTCCAGCTAAAGAGAAAGTTTCGATAAAGAAGATCATGTTTTGTATCACCGTCTTTTCAAAGATGTCAGAAATTCTTCAGCATTACACATGAGTATAGAGTACAAATATTGTGATTGTAGCTCAGTGGTTAGCAATTTTAATTGCATGGATGATTATTTTGCCTAGAGGAGAGGGTTATAAGGGATAACTTGAGAAGATTGATAGATTTTATCTTTCTAACTGAGTTTGCACATTTTTACTTTAAAATATTCTAACGTACGTGTTAGAAAAGCTTATTAATGTGACCCTTAAAATAGGAACCATGGGAGTCATTTTTTGCTTTCCAAATATGTATTTAATAAGATCTTATCAGTATCCCTGTTGTAGGAGCTTTATTCCATGCACTCAGTAATTAGACCTAAAGTTAAATGGCGTTTGATGTCTTGTCATGAAGCATTTACAAATACTTATATAGTCCTAGTTCGGAACAAGCTGCAATCTGTTTTGTCTAATTTCATCTTCAGGTCTACAGGAACTTTCCTTCTCCTTCTGTTAATTATCCCACATTAATGTTCAGTTCTTCAATTATGGTCCTTAAACTAGTATACGTTCCATATTAAGCTTTTAGCCTTTGAGACTAAAAGGAGAGCAAAACGTGAGGTTGCCTGCAGAGGATTACTTGCTCACTGTTACTCTCTAGAGATCAGTGGTCATTGGAGACTAGCACTAGAAGAACTGAAGAGGTGGAAGAGAGTTGTGTCCTTTATAGTTTCCTCTTACCCTTCTTCTTTGCCTACCTTTCACGAAATGAATTCTGCTTATGTGATTGTATCGCCAGACTTCTAGTAAATTTGAAGAGCCACATTTCTGCTGTCCTTTTTTTAACCCCATTAAATTGATTTGTCTTTAAGTGTGCCCGAGTCATCTCTCTATGCTAAAAAGCCAGGATCTTAGCCAATTTGCTGTAGAATTCTTTTGGTTTGTTTTGTTGGCTTTTTTTTTTTTTAAGGTAAGTAGGTAAGTAAGCAATAAGGTAATTCTTATTCAATGCACTGAAAAATCAAATACACCAATAAAAATTCTAAATGTTGTGGATTTCATCTACATTTACACCTAGATATTATGAACACTTAGCTAATAATAGTCTAAACTGCTTGTTTAGTTTTCCCACATTTTCATTAGTGTTAAACATGAAGACTTCTGCTGTTATTCAAAATACTAATGATACTGAAACAAACTGAACACAGATTGTGATGCAAATGCTGCTCTGTGTTTTGAAGAAACAGCATGAGCCTTTGCAGCTGCTCATTTCTGGAGAGCAAACATTCTGTCTCTCAGCAAAGCACAGAGCTTCAGAATTGAAATAAACACGTACGCATTCTTTGTGATTTTAGAAGATGTTTATGGTAGAAGAGGAACCCAGTGGAAGAAATAGTGAAGTCCTGCTATACTGAATGACTGCCTGCCTTACTTCTTATAACTCATGGCATGGCAGGATGTGCCAGAGGTATTTGCAAATCCTCCCGTGTCCCTTAGAACTTTTTTCTCAATTGATTTTTATAAAAATGACCTAGTTTAAAAAAAAAAAAAAAAAGTTTTGAAATTACCAGAGATTCAATATCAGCCAAAAACATCTGTTATGAGGAAAATCCATAATTATAATACTAATGTTTCTTGGTACTGGACTGGAACAGTTAAGTGTTTCTGCTACCATCCATTAACTGTTCATCTTGCTCAATATGTTGTTTACACTGTAAGGTAAAGTGAAGAGTTCATGAAAGCTGTGCCTGTTTTTTTTCCCCATCTTGCAGATTGCACAGAGGAAGTGTGGGGATTTCCCATGTGTCAGTACTTGAAGGACGAGGGCTGGTGCTGCGGTCGCAATGCTAGAATGTCAGCGTGCTTGGTATGATTCCCCTTTTTTTCTTTTTCCTACTGAGAACTCTGTCCAGATGTTATAGGATTCATTGTTTTTGGCTTCTAATCCAAGAGCCATGACTTTAATCCAAGACTTTGCAGAGTAACGTCATTAATGTTGTAAGCATGATGAATTGTATCTAAAAAAATAGTACTGACCTTCCAGTGTTATATATTTTATACTTGCTGAAGGAATGAAAAAATGAGTATTGACAGAAACATATTTTAAGAATGGACAGAAAGGCCAAACCTTTGGTAAAACCTAAACAAGGTAACCCCTTAGGCTAATGGTTCCTGGCCAAGGACTTAGAGTGGAACAAGGTAATTGTAGAAGGATTGCAATCAGTAACTCCCCCAACGCCTTCATGATTCATAATATTGAATGTTCTGACTGTTTGAAACCTAAACAAACTTGCCTCTTCCAAAAGTGAGAAGAGCTCTAAAATCCGTGTGGTTTAACAGACTGGAAACGTCTTTTTAACATTGCACCAGGAGTTGCAAAGACCTAACCTCAGTGAGACAGAATGATGAACTGTTGTCCAATTTGAAAGAACAGATACGTATCAAAAATTCTGACCACTGTTTCAGTTAGAAGACTAATACCCTTTATTAGTTTTTAATTTCTTGTATCAAGATGAGTCATAGGTTCTGGTAAGCCTTTGCTGCTACCTCTTTACCTCTGTTTGAGAGAACAGTATGGACTGAAGAGACAGTACAGGTTAACATATCAAGGTTATATAAATGCAAGCTAACATGATAATTTAATACTGTCAGATGAAAGCAAGGGAGGACAGTTAGTATTTCATTAGGCTTAAATGTGTTACCCTTGGCAAGGTACAAGAAAAAATCTGTTTCTTTTAGCCATGATTTTGTAAAACCTTTATCATAAAAATACTTTCTAAGAGAGATTGCCTGTTTTCTTTTTATTGTTAGTGTAAGGCAATACCATTACTTCCTAGGCTGACCCATTACTTGCTTTCTTTCCCATTCTTTTTCTTTGAGAAAGGGAAAGTCTGGGCTGTCTTTCAACAATGGTAGGAAGATAAATTTTGTAAGCAAATGACTCCGAAGAGATAGTACTGAACATGTGAAATCTATCTGTTTTAGAGTTCATAGAATTCACAGAAATTAGGCAGTTAAAAATTTCTTTTGTTTAAAACTTCACAAAGGCAAGGAGTTCTCCCATGGCACTAGATGCTTCTACAATTAGTACATTTGAAATCCCCTGCTTGCATTTTTCATGACTGGGACACTCCTTGCCCTCTAGTAGGTAGAAAGGAGATGGTGACATGCAGCTAGGCACCCACCTTCCCAGGGGCAATGGCTAGGTTGGAGAAACTGAATCTGCTGAACAATGATAAGATACTCAGTATAATGTTCATCATTACATATTGTTCAAATTGGTTAAAGGGCCAAGGGACAAAGGTCTGGATGAGATAACTCAGATTCACGCTTTTCCAGACACATCCATCTTCTGCAATGAGGCAGGTATACACTTTTCACTTGTACAACTACTTGGATTGTAGTTGAAGCACAATCTGAAATACAAGATCAGTTCTCAAATTAGGAGAAGAAAAAGTGGGCGATTCAGTGAAAAGCAGTTCTATCTGCTGTGGTGGAATTTGGGGACAATGATCCTTCAGTGGTGAGACGTTTTTGATTTTTTATCTAATTTATTTTAGTGTCAGGCAACTGATTGAAGTTTTTCCTTCATTTCTACTATGATCTTTACTTCTGGAGGAAAAAATACCATGCTTGTGATTATTTGCCATTCTTGATCAGTATGGATCATAAAAATCAAGTACTCTCATACCAGCATCAGGATTTGTGATCTGAGGAATCTGTTGTGAAAGTTCATGCATTACCTTTCTAAGTTCAGTCCCTCTGAATTTTTTAATTTATTTACACTCATTATACTAGAGTCTAAAAGTATTTAAAGGCATTGGCCATTGAACCAATCTTTACTTTGAAATAATTGATCGGAAACTGAATTGCTTGCATTTCTGCAAGAATAGAAGATATAAAACAAATATCTAATATTGCATTTAAAATATTATATTGTAAATAAATTATTATACAATAATTGTATACAACAATACAAAGACAGAAAAAATACAGAAAGAATTCTCAGAAATTCTTTTATAAACCTAAGAAAAAGAAAGAAATTTTGCTCACATCTATACAGTTGGTTATCATTGCTTCTCTTATAAATAAACCAAAATAACAGGAGTGAGCTGTTTATGGTTCTGTAACGGTATTAACACTTTAAAGTGTGCAAGCTCATGTTGTGTCACACCATTAATCTTTTAAAATGTCATATCCTCTGACTTTTATACAATGTGTTTATAAAATGTTCTGATAAAGAATAAACATATCAGCAATTTAATTCCTTCACTCTTAAAGGCTTTGGAGCGAGTTGCAGTTGGCCAAATGGTAAGTCATACTGTTTATTTTAACCATTCTAAGATAAAATGTGTTTTTCCCCTTTAAATGCTCTTAATCCGCGACCTTTTATTGAACTTTTGAATTTCTGGAATCTAAAACACTAGCATACAGTACATCAAATCCTGATAGATAGCATGTGTCATCATGAAATTGCATTTTTATTGCTGTGGTTGTACCTAGTGAGTCTGTTTTCTCTTGATAATTAAGAGTCTGAAAAAAAGGCACGGCTTAAAATTTAAGCTACTCTTCCTAACTTCTTGCACTATCTTTCAGCAAGTATATAAATTAAGTCCAAATGCCCTTCAGATATCCCTGGTTTGGATCATTCCATCCCAGTGTTATATCAACGAATGTAAAAATAGAAATTGTTATGACAAAAGCTTATATCTGTAAGAAACATCATCATTCTCATTTTTAATCTCTGTATTTTTTTTTAATCCATGAATACTTTGAATTACTGCTGTGCAAGTTATCCTGTTTGGCTGGCAGACACCTACTGTGCAAATATTTAAAAAGACTGAGAACTCTTCTCTCTGTGTGTAATCCTCCTGTTCCCTGTAGTCTTTCATTGTGGGTTAGCTTTGCCACGAATTTTAGACTGACAACTATTAACTATTTTTATGGAAACAGATCTTTTATACTCAAAGATATGAACTTTTAAGCGTATTCTGTTTTTATGAGCACAGTGCCTTCTGCATTGTTGAGACTGCAGCACATGATGATTCAGCTAGGAAATTATTTATTTGTCTTTAGAACAGTTTAGGTAAATTGTTAGATTTATTTTGCAGAGTAGAATTTGGGTCATGATCACTACATTTTTTCTGTTCTGTTTTTCTCTGCCAGTCTTTGATCTTCTACTTCAGGCTTTGGGTTTCTCTTTCTTTTTTTTTCTCACATTCAAGTTGTGTTAGAATCTGGCAATGTAAATTAAACTGGATTCAGGAACATTAGTAAAATGTCCAGTTGTTATGACTGATTGTAAGGAATGTAAACAAATAAGTAGAAGCCAATACTGGTTTTTTTTTTTGTTTTTTTTTTTTTTACTATGATCTATATTTAAATTCCAATTTTAAATCCTTTTTGCTGATTTTTTTTTTTCCAGCTGCCTACAGAGTCGTTGTTTTATCGAGCTGTTCTTCAGGTTATTATAGAAGAAATTTATGGTGTCACCAAAAGGTAGGAAGCTCTGAACTCAGAGAATACAAAACAACATCTGATTTTTTGTGATCCCTTTCTGTATTTCTTAAGCAGCAGGTTTGAAGAATCAGTCTCAGACTGAAAATACATATTGGCATTAAAATGAAGGATACGTTTGTTCCTTATGCACATCACATTTACTTCTATGTCCACATCACAGATGTATTGCCCTTCCTTTACTCATAGCTGAAATAGGTCCTCCTTGGTACCAGATTCATTATTAAAATCTATCATCAACAGCAAAACAATAGCAAACATCTAAAAGTTGACAGTCTTAGGCTATCCTGTATTTCAGAAGACTTGGCAGCTTTAATACTGCAGAAGACAAAAAGACATTTCCATTTGTCCTGAGAAAAATGACCAATGGCTAACATGGCTGTCTGTGAAGGGCTACATCAGCAAGTGCTGATGGCTGCCTGTGTGTACATCAGCAAGTTCTGTGCCTATGGATGATGGGATTTGGCAAGTTAGTGCTATGATCTTGACATCTTCACTAAACACTTTTCTGGAGTTGCAGTCTGGATTAACTTTTATTATGTGGGGTGTGTGCTCATTAGCATTTGGTGCACATCCAGAAGCACACCTTCCAATTTAATTTAATTTTGAAGCTCTGATCCCGTTCCACAGCGCAAACCATGCTGTGGGAGGTGAGCAAACCCCAAAAGTCACTTGGGGAATATACTTATGATCTAAAATAAATGCTAATGCAGATACCCCCAAGTCTTTTGGAAAGTGGGAAGCCAGACAGGTAGCCCATCAGAAAGTCTTTTGAAAGAAGAAATACTTGTTTATTTTAAAATTAACTAAAAGTTAACATGTAAAACCATTGTTGATAAAGTGTGAAAAAAAAGTGCGTGGGATGACAGTATACTTCATTTGTAAAAGGAAGCATAATTTGGAGGAAGTAATTTAGGATTATACTTCTGAAATAAAAGCAGGGGAAGCCTACCTGCTTGCAAGCTGACTAATGTGAGTTGTCACCAGTTTTAGTGGAAAAGCTGATATTTTCTTTATTGTTCTGAAACCTAGTGTGATTGTTCTGCATTTTTAAGATGTCCAGTTCCAGAGAAACATTTATCACATTAAAGCAATTGAGAGAATGAACTGTTAAGACTATGAACTATTATTAATATGTTCTTTTTTAAACTACTTGTATACAACATGAATCTATTAAATATACTGTATATCTATGCTGACTCTTGCCAGCAACTAAGCACTCTCTAGCTGCTCATTCACTGCCCTCACAGCAGGATGAGAAAAACTCATCAAGATAAGGACTGTTTGATAAGTTAATGAAAGGGAAAGGTGGAAAAAATTAAAGGCAACTCTAAACACAAAAACAGATGAAGCAAAGGTTCACCCTCTCACCAGCAGACTGCTGCCCAGGCAGTCTACAAGCAGCTACTACCTTGAGAATACCACCCTCCAGCTTTATTGCTGTGTGTCATGGTATACAGTATGGCATATCCCTGTGGTAGGTTTAAGTCAGCTGTCCTGGCTGGGTTCACCCTTGGCCTCTTGCCCAATCCTCCCTGCTGCAAGGCAGAGCAGTTTGACACCAGCTGAAATATCCATGTTATCAGCACCGTTTTAGTCACAAATGCAAAACACAGCGCCATATGGGCTGCTCTGAACAAAGTTAACCTATCTGAGCCAGACCCAATGTGATATCTTTCCCCCTCTAGCATCTAATTAGGAGGGCAGAGGCCTGTCATAGCAGCATAATCATTAACTGATTTTCAGGCTGCATCAGCCCAAATGTTTAAATGCACCGCAGTATTAAATATGACTGGATAAATTCTTAAAAATAAATGTGGCCACTGGTTCTCAATGAATGGGGATCTCTGCCACCCAAAAAACATTAGAAATGCCATTGGGTAAAGTCATTATATTGACCTTGGTAGATGTTAATTCTGATCCTTAAATAAAGAGAAAGAGTTTTTACTAAGAATAAAGAGGGAGAAAAGTTTAAAATATTTACAAATTAAATTATTTTTTTTAATCTGTTTGTTATTATTTCTACTTAGCATACATGCTTCTTAAGAAATGTTCAGGAGCAGCTGTTATAGCTGAAAATGTAACTCCTAAGCTGCAAAACTCGATTAGGGTAGTGCTATGTGGGGAAATTGTCAAGAAAGTGAGTTCAGATTAATAAAAGTTCTATGTAATTTCTCCAAGATATTTTAAACAAAGCAGAGAAAATGAACGGATGAGACCTGTCAATGTTTCTGAGTGGTCTTTGTGTTTTTGTGCGTTATTTTAACGTTTTCTTAAACTGTCTGCAATTTTAGCCAGCTTCAAAAGTGAGCCGCTGTCGTCAACAGGGAAAGTTCTGGTATCACTTAACTAAGCTACAGTTTTGAGGATAAGAACACAAGGTTACAGTGAAATTTTGCTATGATCTGCCATTTGCTCAGTCTGGTGGTACACAATAAATTACAGCAGCATTGCAGTAAATAATGACAGTGTTACAGGAGCACAGAAGGTAATATCATTTGATAGAAATAAGAATTTTGTCACTCATATGAGGAAATAAAACCATCACGGGAGAAATTAAAAAGAAACCTTCACCTCTCTCATTTTTTGGTAAAATAGTAACCATACTCCAGCTGTAGTACAGCTGTACAGTTGTGCTTAGAAACTTCTCCCAGTATTAGCTAGTTGTTTTAAGTGAAAAGGAGAAAAGGAAAATTGTCACTAACTTGACCCAAGGGGCTGTCCAACAGATTTATTTGCCCTCAATAAATGGAAATTCAGATAAAAATGATTTTTAGAATCTGTAAGTTTCTGTTAGCGGAATGCATGCATCTCAACATTGTGTTTGCAGTGATCGACATGTTGGAAAAATTTTCTCCAAATCATCCTCCTTCTTAGATTATGTCAGGAAGTCTCTGAAAAAACTGGAACTGGATGATTCAGAGGTGAGTTGCTAAACAGAGACTGCATGAAATCCTTATATGCATGTAAGTTCTTGAGCTCAGCACCATAATGCAGTGTTTAGACTGTGCTGTGTTCATGTATTGCTATAGAAAGTTTATATATTGCTATATAAAGTACTATTAATAGAGCTGATCTCTATTTTGATTGTATTTCTATTAAAATATGTTATTGTTTATTTTGTACATTATCATTTAATATTATATTTCTATTAAGAAATATATCACAGTTGTTTCATGTTTTTTGGAAAGTCCTTTTCATGTATCATTCCTTTGGAAAGCTTTGTTTTTCTAATGACTTCAGAGAAAACAATTGTCTTTTATTCGTGATGCTGATGATCAGAATTCTTGAAGGCCTTTCCAGTGTTTTTGAAGATACTCCTACAAATCCCCTTTGAGGCAAAAGAAATGTTCCAGACACTCTGTTTCATACATGCAGTCACTTGGAGAAAACTAAAGCCTTTTACATGCTAAGTGAAGTAGATATGAAGAGTTTCTTCCCTGAGGTGATACCGTGCATCCTGCTAAAAGTGACTCTTGCACCCTTGTAAACCCAGTTAATATACTATCCTATACAGAGATGTTGTTTTTTTCATCTGTACTTCTTTTTAAAATGAAAGCAATTGAAAAAGGAAAAAAAAAAAAAAAAGGAAGAATGAAATATGTATGTTGACCAATTTAAATTTCATTTCCCTGGCAATATTTTCTTGATTCCCTTGGACACCTTCTGAAAGTGAAAAACATAACATTATAGCGCCTAATACTGATCATTCCATCCATGCAGTGTGCTTTTTATACAGTTTGGTTCCCAAAGAATGTCCTATTGATTTTAGCCTTCAGACAGTCTCCTTAAGCAGCCTTTGAAGATGTTCTCCGGTACTGCCTCTGTGTATGGAAAAGCTTGATCCTTTTTTTTTTCCCTGCAAATTAAGTTAAGGAGAAATGGTAACCTTTTAAAGTAACTTTCCCAGGTAGAGAGAAAGAAGTACAAAACTGGGATTCGAACTTGAAAGGTCTTTTGCAATTTGTTTATGTTCTCAAGTGCCTTGTGTTGTATCTTTACAATACAGCTGCTAAGTTGGTCAACAGATGGCAACCTAGCATTAGGCATGGAATATGGCTGTGTGAATGGAAGATCCTGGCTGCACTGTAAGATTAAGCTATGCAGCGGATATGTTAGAAAGTGTTTTGCAGAATATTAAAAAAAAATACTAAAAATCAAAGAAAAAGTAGATGTGGCAAGCATGTGAAATACTTACATTGAATGTTGTAGTAGTTTTTGGTAAATCAGTGCTTAATATCCAAAGTTGAACTGTGTAATCAATTAGAATTTACAGGCGCATCAAACCATAGGATAAAAATGTGAAACAAATAGCTAAAAGACCAAGTAATAGCAATTGCTGGTGGAATCTTGCTTACAGCTTTAAGAAAAAGACTTCTGCCACTTTGTTTTAAAAGGGATATTTTTTTTAAAGGATTCTTATTTTGAAAATATTCTTAGTTTAAAAGGATTAAATTCTGTTTGCTAACTGAATTACCTGTTAGCTTTTCTATATGCATAGATGCTAACATCACACATTGCACTGGTTTAAAGTAACTGCTGGCGTCTTCCTTATCGTGTGTGCAGTCGCCCAAAAGCAGCAGTGGATTGTTTGTGTTACAGCCAGTTTAATGAATTATTGATTAAATTCTGCTGGTAAAGAGTTACACATTCTTTTCTTTAAAAATAGTGAGCATGGAAACTTCATGATAACATGCCTGATTTTAGAAGTGCTGCCTTTTGCTAGAAAGGCTCTGGGCAAGGCTGCCCTGGGAGAAGTGTATCTCAGCACCACTTCAAGTTGCATTCTTGTGTGGGAGCTGAAGATCTCATTCAAGTAAATGCTCGTTTTTGCTCATGTTTCTCATTTTCATGTGCAGCTGGCTGACAACTGAGTTTTATGCCAATCAAAACAATATTATTTTTCATTTTCCAGCTACATTCAAATCTGCAGCAGTATAAAAGCGGTGCTATTTTGATGGTAGGGTGAGAAAAGTTGTTACTGCTCTCTCAATGGTGGCTCTGATATTGCAGTTTTCATAGTGGAGTCAGCACTGTATCTACACAGTATTGGAGAATGTGTTAAATTCCTCTCTTCAGAAAAAAATACTTACGTAGCTAAAAATGTGATGAATGTTATGCACTTGCTCTCACAGACAACAAATCAAGGAGAAATTTATGCAGAATTTGTTTGCTAGTTCTGTTTTTAAAATTGAACAAAAGAGCAGCTGCACTGCATAGACCAAACGTCTGCTCTGTCTCTGGTGGTGGCCAAAAATTGGTCATTGAGAAAAAGTGCAAGTAAAGAGTAAGCATAAGTGGATAGTACCACCTCAGTAACCAAAAACATGCCCGTCATTCACTGATAAAGAGGTCAATGGTTGTCTTCATTCATCAGTTTCTTTCAGTAATGTTCAAAAAACAACTAAGTAAAGCTTGGTCAAACCAGAAGCGTCTCTTGCTTTCTCAGACCTGGAAAAATAGAGTGAGGGCAACTGCCTGAAAAACCCAAACTACCTCTATGCTCACTCATGTGAGTATCTGCGTTTTGCTAAGTGAGGGCTTATATGAGGGCTCTTCTCAGGTATTCAGGTACCTCAACCCCAACAGTTCATCACTGGAACAGCACCTCTTTCACGTGTGAAATAGATGAGAAGGTCTTTGCTGATCAGAAATGAGACTCAGAGCCTTTATGAAAAGATTGTCAATCAAGACTGAGTGAGAGTGAGACAGAATAGTAATATATATATATATATATATATTTTTCCCCTACAAAAAGTAGCATTTACCAGTCACCCATTCGTTGTTATCAGTTACCCTTCAGGGACTGAAGTTTCCCATTACCTTAGTCAAAATAATTTCCTCCATAGTGTTTCTTATCAATGTAGAAGAGCCTCTCAATTCCAGATTACACACTGAGATGTAAATGAACTCTTTTCCTGCCTTTTGTTTGAAGACCATTCCTTTGGGTAGTAAAACTGAGGCATGCACCATGACTGTCGAATGTCTGACAAAATATTCTCATTTTGTGAGGGCAGAGAGGGGTTTTCTAGTGTGAGCTTGATGCTTCACAGGTATGGTTATATTGCTCCTAGATTCCGAACTAATGGAATTGCTTTGTGGGCCATGGATCACTGTGCAGGGCTTCAGTAAATGGCGTGGATACACACAGAGGCAGTATTTTATTCCAGGTTGTTTTTCTCCCTGCGTTCCCATACAATCCATGTTGTACAGACAAAGCATTCAGTGTTGCTTAGATATGGAATAAATTCTTTCTATCTGGCTTCTTCTCCCTTTTATTCCCTTTTTGCCCGATTTAACATGAGCATGGGACTCGTGTGAGAGAATGAAGTGCTCATCCCAGTTCCTTCTCCTGATGGAGCTGCCCTCTCATGCACTGTCAGTCTCACTTCTTTCGAGCAGTAAGGGCAGCTGTTCCTTCCTCTTGGTGCGTTTCTTCAGCATGATGTTTTTCCACTGTTTGTGGCCTTCTTGCAGATAGATTTAAGTGTTCTTAAATCGCCCTGTGTCCTGTTCCTATTGGGATAAATCAGGCAAAAGGTTGTTCACAGGGTGATGAAAGGTTATGGGCTTAGCAGGTTAAGGCTGGGAGGCTCAGGGACCTGCAGTCTAGCCAGGATGACGACTGTTCTGTTAAGTTTAGGAGTTGGAATCAATGATCCTCATAGGTCTCTTCCAACTTGGGATGCTCTGTGACTCTAAGTGGGAACCTCAGCGGGTAAAGCTGCTCAGCAAGCAAGCTGGCCAGGATTCATTTCAGGACAGAATGCTATTTAATGCCACATCTGATTGCAGGAAGATATACAGGGCTGGAAACACTCCTGACACATCCGCAAAGAAAAGCTATTAGTCACTGTGATTTCATCTCCCGCTATACTTACACTGTAGCTGCTGCTAGGGGCTAATAGCATATAAGGTAGTTACTTTGTCTTAGTCAAAATATTTCACAAATCACTTAACCCTTTGAGATGCAGACATATGCTGGGGAGGTAGAATAGAAGTTTTGAAGGTAGGGTCACCTTAAGCTTCCATGAACAGAGAAGTTTTTTGCCAGTCAGTGAGTGTGTTGTGGCAGATTCATTTGGTTTTGTTTAACTGAGCTTCCAGGTCTCCTGTGACTGGTGTTTTTAAGTTCTGAAGCACCCAGTGACTGAACGTAACCCGAATTTGCTTCCTGCTGAAAAAATCATTGATTTGGTGAACAACCTGAGATAAGAATCTGCAACAGTGAACAGATGGTTAACGCACACCTTCCACCATTCCTGTTTGCTGTAGCCCTGACCAGACTTCTTAAAAACAGCTGCCACCCATTTGTCTTTTTTTGACCCTGGGCTTCAGGTAGAACATCTCTCAAAGATCTACAGCTGTCAGCTCTGAACTGCTGGATCAGCAAAGGGCACTGGACCTGTCTGTGAGGTGTTGAACCCATCACAGTAGCAGTGAAATTAATAACACAGTAACAGAAACTCATGTCCTGTAAAAAGCTCATTTGTCATCTTACATGATTTAAACAGCTTTCATATTTGATATATTATGGCTAGCAATGTTAGAATATTTTGAAGTCTTCATTTAGCTGTGTAGCTAAATGTGGGTATAAGTAATATCATCCTGCATATTTTGAAAAGGTTATGTATTTAAAGCATATTTAATTAAATGAACACATTAGCAATTTATTTTGCTACAATAACTGATTCTTTTTGGTTTATTTATAATTAATAATTGATAAATAATTATATATAATTTTCTCTTATTTTTCTGAATGTTTTTTCCATTTAATGTATATCATTAAATCATGAAATAATCCTTTTCGTACAGTAGTTATGTTTGCATTTTTTAATATCACTAAATAAATCCAAAGAGATCTGAAATACAGTGGCCTTCTTAGTTCAGATCTTCTGGAATTCCTATACTACTTCCTTTTTGGTACATTGACTTTGTACTTTTGCAAACTCTGTAGTTTCTAATTTTGAGTAATAAAACTTACGAGAGAAAACTGAAAATATTTGTATGAAATTGTACTAATCATTTAGTTTGATAATTGGTTTTTTTTTGTCAGACAAACTTTATTTTCTGATAGTTTTGGACACACTTGATGTATGTTTCATATGGCTATAGTGTGTTTTAAAGAAATAGAAAAAAAACAATAGTTTTTAAGAGAACTAGCAATAGAGCATGTGTGAATTTTGGCTTTCATTTTGATGAAGTAAACACCTTATAGTTGTGTTAGCCTGTATGTATATGTGAAGCCTGAAACTAAATAGCTGAGCTGAGTGATAATATATCAAGTAACAAAGAAATTGAAAATTCTGAGTTTTATAAGACTAATAAAAAAGCTTATTCTATTGATTTTTTTTAATAAAATGAGGATATATTAATTTTAAAAACAACTAGTTTTGCACAAGGAGCATAGATACACTTTTATTCCAAGTTCCATGTAATTTATCACTATTTCAATAGTGCAGTTTTAACATATGTTTCCTTTTTATAATTGCTCAGATGGCAAAGTGAACGTGGTTTAAGGAGATGTCTTCTCTTATGAGCCAGTTATTCATGTTAGCTAAATCTATATTTAATATATTGGGTTCATTCCTGAATACATTTTCAGCAGACATAACTTAGGCTCTGCCTGCTTGCATGTATTTACATGATAAGAGTACTCTTTCTAAAATGAATACAAAAACAGTTCCAATTTACTGTGTTCAGATTCCTGCAGTATTAGATGAAAGCAAGGCCTAGAGCCAAGAACTTGAAGATGGAACTGTCAGAGACTCCTCTGAGGAGAAATGGATGTCCCAAGCACAGAAGTGCATTGTGAAAATGCTGCAGTAAATATACCTTGCAGACAGCTTCACAATGCATGGCTGATAAAATGTTCTGAAGCACCTCTGGAGTTTCTTGGGATCCATCCCTACTATGCATTTTTCCCCCTTCTGGTCTAAATCAGGGCCTATCCAACAAGCCTTCGCAAGCTTCATGGTCCCTCTGTGACATGCAGGTAGAAGCCCTGTTCCCCCGTGTTTGATCTTAGTCCAGTCTGTGTCGTGAGCTGTCCTGGATTTAGTCCCTCACCATGTTCTACTCATGTTGTAGTGAGTAGGTTTTGAAGATGTTCCTTCTCCTTTATGCAGTTTATCATGTGTGTTTCCTAGTTTGGTCCTACATCTGTGTTTCAGATCTGAATGATCTTTCAATTCATTAAGCTTGAACGCAACTGTGACAAATTATGCTGAGCAGAATGCTGTAAACCATTAACTAAGAGACACTGTGCTCTGTACATGTTATTGCCAAACAACATTTCAATTAAATCAGCAGGTGAGCCCAGGGCAGGATGAAAAGCCTCTGTCCTTATGGAGCTTGTGAGGATAACTTGCATTACGGTATTTAGAGAGCTAAACTTTTTAAAAACAATATATTTGAAAGTTTCATCCTTCCAAGAAAACGTTTATTAACTTTTCCAGTTATGTGAGAACACTCTAGAGTAAGAGAATCCATCCATCTTTATCTATTCAAATTTTGCTAAAGTGGTTTTTGATATGAATTTCTGATTCATGTTACAAGATTTTGACCAAAGAAGCATGGCATTCTCTGAGCCTATCTCATAGGATTAGCTGAGTTTCTGAACTTAAATTCAACACCAGTATGAACTCTTTAACTGAAGAGATTTCCTAAATTCAAATGGCAGAACATATTATTCATTTCCCATATGTAACGTTACTCAGTTTCCAAAACTTGACATACAGAAACTTTTCTAAGAGTCTTAACTACAGAATAACTGCTTGCAAATGCAGAAGTTTTTGTGTGCTATTTGAGATGCCAGAGAGCTAAGCCAGTTTTGTTTTCAAGTAGATTGCTTAAAAGAATGCCACTAAAAAGTCTTCTGAGAACTTGGTGGTTGTATGGGAATATTTATTTTTTCATTTGTCTGCTAACTTGCACTGAAAGAAGCTACTTTCTTGGAAGTCAAATATTACGAAAGTATGCCACACAGCTGCTACTGTGAAAAGTCTGTGCCTGGTCCTTTTGCTGTGATAAAACACATAAGAATGCCTTCTCCATTTTTTGGCATTTGCTAATGTCTCCTGAAAACACCTTTCTGCTATGTTCTGATTACAAAGTTAATAAATGCCTACCTTGACTTGGTAGAAGAGAATATTATAAAATGCAGTTAGCAAATGAAGGTTCTTCCACTTAGACATAAAAGGAAGAATTGTATTGCATCACTTAATTTTACTGTTATTTTTAAATTGCTTAAGAGCCACATGCTTAGACTTGGGGAACTGTCAGTAGTGGAATCGAATGAAACATTAAAACATGAACAAACTTGTACATACATAACACTGCTTGGCAGGAAAAAGAGTTTTGCAGAAATGAGAAAAATGTCTGATCCCACCATATTCAGTTTTGAGGATTTTAAATGGAAGTGAACACCTCAAACTTTATATTTCTGTTGTTATTTAAGGAAATATTTAATGAAGGCTCAGGTAACATTTGTGTTACAGTGTATAAAATGTACCCTGCATATGTATGCTGCATAATGCTGTTTTCGAGTATAATTGCTTTTCAAAAAGGCAAAATACTATCCCAATTATGGTAGCATAGCTTTTCAGTCTGACAGCAGTTTCAAGCAGTGTGACTGCTGTGTTAACCCGGTAGGCAGCTCAGCGCCATGCTCGCTACCCCACAGTGGGTACAGGAGGGAACTGGGTGTTAATTTTAATAGGACAGGAAAGGAAGGGAAAATAATAATAATGATGATTTAAGAATATACAGAACAAGTGATGCAGAAGTGCAAGTGCCCATGCCCAGCCAGTCCCTGAGCAGCAGCTCCCCACCCCATCCAGCTCCCTCAGTTTTATCATTCACCGTGATGCCATATGGTATGGGAGAGCCCTTTGGCCTGTAGGGGCCAGCTGTCCTGGTTCTGTCCCCTCCCAGCTCCTTGTGTTCCCCCAACTCCTCACTGGTAGTGCAGGACAAGAAGCTGAAATGTCCTTGGCTCCATGAGCACTGCTCAGCAACAACTAAGACATCAGTGTGCTTCCAACATTACTCTCGTAATAAACGCCAAACACTGCACCAGCCCAGCTACTTGGAATAAAATCAACACTATCCCAGCGGAAACCAGGACTGGGACTTTTACTTCAATTAGATTTACAAATAATATAGATTGTGTTTCAAATGAAGTTCTAAATAAACATAAGTTTCTCAGTAATTAAATTATATGACAAACAAAAATTTTTTTAACCGCCTTAGTCATGAGAAAATTGTAAAAAGTGGCTCTGTAGGATGGTCTCCCAAGGATTTTGTACTGAGGCTGCTCTGCTGAAGGGTTCTTATTACTCTCTGGTACTCTTGCTGGTGTTCATGATAGTGTTGGTACAAGAAGAGAGAGCAGACATGAATGTGCAGTCAGATCGGGGGAAAGCACTCTCTTGGGGCAGCAAAGAGAAACACATCTGTTTAACCTGACTGTGGGACAGGATCTGTAGGATTTGGCTCTCCTTTGAAGAGGGTGTGCAGACAGGAAAAGACTTTCTTCAGTTCAATCAAAGTGTTCTTAGCCTGGGGAAAGAAACAGCTCTGAGAAAAGACTCTCTGGAGAAATGCCAAGTGTGGTATTCCTCATTGTCACCCACCTTGTGCCCATCTGCTTTCTTTTCAGCATGTGCTCTATCAGCACATTTGTGCGAATGCTTTATAGCACTGTGCCTGGGCATGCAGCACCTCATCTGCTCTTGAGGATTTGCTGACAGCCTCACAGTGTTTGAAGCCTGAAGATGTGCCCACCGTAGGGCTCAGTGCCACCTCCAGCATGTGGTGGTGCTGTAACAGGGACAGTGGGAATGTGACTGCCCTCTAATCCCTCTTGCTTTTTTTGGCTATTTCAGCCTCCACATCAGTCCACAAAGAGATTGATTACTTTGAAAGAAAGGATGCACTACCATCATAGTGCAAAGAGAAGAAGCACTTTTGCTGGTAAAAATCAGGAGCTAAATCAGCAAAGTATACTGGCCAAAAACTCTTTATGCATTGAACCTTACTGGAATATTAGTAACATAAGCTATATCTTAGAGTGCAGAATTATTACTAAGACAAAGGCATGATATATGTTTTTAGGTTCCTTCACACATTTTGACTCATGCTGTGAGTTGATATTAACAACATCACCATCACAACGTAAGAAAAAAAGTTCTGTGCATGTATATAAAATTTCCTATACATTCACAAATCTGCAGCATCAGAGAATAATTGTACACACAATTCCAATGGCTTAAATGGGGCTTTCTTTGCATGTGTAAGTCCAATTCTGTCCAGAAAATGTGAACAATAATTTACTGTGCCTCACCTAGGAAGGGCAGCTGAAGAATGTGCTGGGTGCCCTTGAAGTACTGAAGCCAGGTGGCAAACTGCTGTGGTTTCAAGGCCAGCATAATCTGGGTTTTGGTCTCCCTTCAGATAATCAATCACATAGCTAGGGACCACTTACCCTTTTCGTGCCCTCTTCTGTCAACAGTTTTCCGTGGCCACTGTCTCGCTTTCAGCTGGCCTGAAGTATTCAAACCAAACTTTTAATTGAGGTGCAGTTTGGAATATTACCTAATCTGTCTATGACAGCAGGATGCATTCTGTCAGTGTGCCGAGCGAGGAGGGAGTGCAAAAGTGTTGACAAGTGTGGTTACATCCAGGAGACATTTCTGACCCAACTTTTTATTTGCAAAACATTTCATGGTTTGTTTTGTTTTAATTGAAATGATGCATGTTGAAAAATGGAGACCAGAAAGGATGCAATAGCAGAAAGGTTTCGTATTCATATTTTTACAAATACAGATCTTTATATTTTAATACCAAAGAGCCTGTAATTTCAAAAATCCATTATACTAAAACCCTTTTAATTCTCAGTTGAAATGAAAAGCTTATAGGGCAGAGTTCAAATAAACTATTTTGTTTATCTCAAGACTGATGTATTTTAGTTGCTTTGGCTCTTTATAGAGGGGAAAAAACCCAACCAAAATAGTAAAACAACAACAACAAAAAACTTTAGATATTTGAACAGCTTTACTGAAAATAAAACACCAAGAAGGCTGAAACTGTCAGTGCATTAGTACCTCTGGGGTCAGCTTTTTGACCCTGCTGTTCTACTTTGAAAAAGTACTTACTAAATTAAAAAATATGCATGTATAACTCAAGGGCTATAAAAGTGCTTCAGAGTGAGAATTTTGTATCTTTCCTAAAAAATGCTTGTCTAATCTTCCTAATACTTCCCATGATAGAAACAGACTTCTCCAGTCCTGAATTAATTTCACAGAAAAAATTGTTCAAGTTTTTGATTGATTTTTTTTTTCCTCCAAAGCAAGCTCATGCATTTTTATCCAACCTGCTTTAGATACACAGAACAACCTTCCTTATTTGTTGGTGACAGCCTTGCAAATTCTGTTATTGTGCCCATTCTAAATTTTCTCTTCTTTAACCTTATCAGTTCCAGTTCATTAAATCTCTCTTCACAAGTCATATATTCTAGATTTCTGATCTCTTTTCAGAAAGATATGGAGCTCTTTCTTAGGGATTTTTCAGATAGCTCATGCTTTGAAATCTGGTGCCCCAAATGGATACAGCATTCCAGCTCAATCTTTACCACTGCCAAGCAGAATTGAAAGATTAATTCCTGCTCTTTGCAAGCTGTTCTTGCATACACATTGCAGTATGATTGCTTTTTTTTTGCAGAAGCACAACTGTGACTCTTGCTCAGCTTGTGATCTGCTGTATCTCCCAGGTTGCCATGTGGTGTTTCCCATCAGGAACAGCTGAATATTTCTGCCTGAATGTAGTCCCTCCTGGTTTTCCATACAGCATTTCAAACTCCTTTTCCAAACAGTGCTCCCATTTCTGAAAATTATTTAAAATTTTTGCAATGCTTTCCTGTTGCACATATTCAGATTTAGTGTGGTTTCTGTTCTATCATTTGAGTTCTTAATGAAAACATTTTCCATTTTGTAATGGACCTTGATTCAGTAAGAATTTTCAGTTGTTTAGAGACTCATTAACAGCAGCTCTCTGGTTATGGTTTTACACTCACTTTTCACTCACTTTAATCTAAGCCTTGTTTCTTATATTAGCTTTTGAAATTGTTGTGCGAAATGGTGTCAGAAATCTTGCTGAAGTCAGAATATATGACAGCCTTTTGTTTTTCTGTCATGACTCATAGAATCATAGACTGATAGATAGGAAAGACCAGTAAGATCATCCAGTCCCACCATTAACCCATGCCTGTGCCCACACTAGACCATGTCCCATAGTGCGATATCTACTCTTTTATTGAACACCTCCAGGTACAGTGACTCCAGCACCTCCCCTCCCGGGGCAGCTTGTTCCTATGCTTGAATTTTTTCCTGATATCCAAGTTGAACCTCCCCTGGTGCAATTAGAAGCTATCACCTCTCATCCTCCAGCTGTTACCTGGGAGAAGAGGCCAATCCCCACCTCATCACAACTTTCTTTTAGGCAATTGTAGAGTGAATACTCTCACCCACCTCCCAAGCAAACTGCCTTGTGATTTGTTGCAGACAAACTCATTACTTATCTGCCTATCACTCCTTTTTTTTATGTTTCCTGAGTATTTGTTCAGTTTTTTTTCAGTGCATTGAATTTGAACAGACTGCTCTAATAGTGAAAGCCTCACATCCACCAACCATCTGATTAACCATCTTTGCTCACTAATAGTGGTAGTGCTGAAGCCATTTCATTGCCTTCTTGGCTATGTTAGGATTGAGTCCATAATACACACATGACCTGAAAACTTAGAATTTATGGAAATGTTTTTAGTTTGTTTTACTATTTTAGGCAATTAAATTTCCTTGTGACTGGGCACTACAGGTGCTATCTGCTGTGCTGCAGTGGCCACCACGGGCTGAAAGGAGAGGAGTATTTGGTTCAGCCAAGCTCTTGATCTACTCTATCAAATTCAGCCCGAAGTCACCTCATTTGCAGTTATAGTGGCAATGCTGGCAGTGTTGAATCAAGTAATTGGGAAAAGAAGATGGGAATATATAGTAGTTCAAGGTGAATAGAAAAACTTTTATTTCAGACATGGCTTACTTGTAATACAATGACACAAAGTATTATTTCCAGAATCTGACAGTAGGTTTTGTAATGTGAAATACCATCCAGGAGTCCTAACTGAAGCATGTTATTCTGACACCAGACTCCAATCTTCATCTATTTAAATAAATCTCCTGGGCCAGGGGGCACAAGGGACGAGATTTATAGGAAAGGAAATGAGAATGTTATCTCCACTTTGCTGTGTAATACGCGTTTAAGAATGGCTAGAACTCTCTGAATAATGAATATATCTCTATGTCATGGTAGTGCAAAATACTGTCTGTAGAACAGTAATTGCAAATGAGAACTGAGAAACAGTTACTGGAAAATTGTTACAGACCTTAGTAAATTGCTAATTTCCAAAAAAAAAAAAAAAAGCCATAGATTTCATTTTGTAGGATGACTTTCAATTATGATAAAAAACATATTTCATATTTCAAAACTAGAATGACTCTGATGCTTTTTTTTTTTTTTTAATTCCTTGCAGCTCCCAGACAGCTGTATAATGGATTACTATGAAAAATACAAGCACAGAATGAATGAGCTTGAAGCATTTAATATGGTAAAAGTTATAAGATTAATACCGTTACCTTGTATATATGTGGTAGTTTAGAACAAAGCCCTGTTAAGTTTTATGTGGAGGTAGACTGTCTTACATTCTGGTATGCAATCTCAAAAACAAAGCAGCTCCACTTCCAAACTTCGGAGCATATCTCATTCCAAAACTATATTAGGTGTCAGTAAAATAATAAAGCGAACACATGGAAGATTCTTTTTCAAGGGGGACCATTACCCTGGAAAATAAAATGTTAGTCTCCTTTTAAACCTAGAATGGTCTCCATGCAGTTATTTCATAAAAATTCTTTATATTAAAATGCATTATTTCCCTCTTTAAAATTGTTCTACCTCATATAATATCATTTTCATGTTGGACAACACTTCAAAAACAACTAATAATGTAGTTTTCCAGCTTTATGGCTTTCCATGTATTTTTGATCTTTAACGTAATCTGTTCTGAAGATGTCCATCCTACAAGGTGACATCTGTACAACAAAGCCCCTAGAAATTGATTGACCTTCCTGGTATTATTTTGTTGAAGTGGAGCCATTGGGAAGTGTACTGGCTCCCTTTCCCAAAATCATAACAGTATCTAATCTTTCTTTCAGCTAAAGGTTGTGCTAGCTCCCTGCATAGAAGTTTTGATACTTCTGGATCGTCTTTGCTACCTCAAGGAGCAGGTATTTTTGCATTACATTTTATGTTACCTAAAGGCTACATCAGAGAAATGAGACTATTTCAGCCCATTTATTACTGTGCAGACAAAAGTCTCTGTTGTAGAATTATTTTCTCATATTTGCAAAAGTATAAGCATTCATTCTATTTAGTATAAACATATGCCCAGCAGATGTTTTTATTTTCAGTAAAGCAGCAACAGTAAAGCTTAGGTTCATTTAATCGAATAGTAATTACAAGTCAATAAATGATAAAAAATGAATAAATTGTATATGCAACAAATCTCATTTAATGTGACATAGAGATTATTAAAAAAAATATTGGAAATGCATGACAAACATTATACTGCACATTTTAGAGCTTCCAAAGGATATTTTGTAGAACATATAATTCAAGAAATTTTTAATTAGGTCCCATTACATTGTTTTTATTGTTTATTAATGAATATCTGTGATGAGAGAGGTACACTTTTTCCAACCATATGGATCAACTGAAGTACATTTGATAAGCAAATGCTACTATATTTACTCTATAATGATTTATGATGCAGTGTTTCTACTAACACTAATTTTGACCTTGACTTGATAAATTCAGAAGCATCAATCACTCTTTCTCTGCACTGGTAAACGTATTTTTGGACAAGCAACAATTTTATTGGAGGACATGGTAGCATCTTCCAGCTCCTGCTTTGGTCCATGGTGAAAATGAAATTTTAATATACAGTTTAAACCCATTCATGTGAATAGCTGTTTTTCCACTCTAAGCCTTTCATTTTAACAGCTTCTTTTTATCATATCTAAAAATTTACTTTCTTTTTTGCCACAGAACTCTTGGAACAACTGAGCTGTAGTAAATGTATGTTTTTGTTCTAGCTGGTATTTTTACAGAGAGACAATATGAAATATTTAAATAATGATGTATTTTCCCACATGCCAACCAGTTATAAATCACACAGAGATCTGTATGATTTCCAAGACAGGAGATCAGACTTGCTGCATTTAGTTCTAATTTACCTTTCCTAAATGTAATATACCCATTGATTTAATCTTGTACTGGTTGATTTACAAAATGTGTTTAGGAAGAAAAAATAGAAATGATAAAAGCCATATGCAACATGAAGACCAGATCCAGCTGGCCTTATTCATTTGAAAAGTCAGTTAATTAGCTGCAGTAGTAGAATGTGCTGCATAAAACAAGTAGGACTTGATCCTTAATATAGTTTCTGTAGTTCAACTGGGAAAAAAAAAGCTTTATTGATGAAGGAGGCGGTAAATTGTCATTTCATGGTTCCAGAAATAGTTTAATGACTTTAAGATATATCCTTCTTCGCATTTCCTTTATTTTACAACAAACTTTCACTATTTTTATTGTTAGACAAGTGTTCTTCTCATTTTGCATTAGGAATTTTGGGGGGGGGGGGGGGGGGGGAGAGGATAGGGGGGTAATGCGGATCTATTACCATATCTTAGCTTTTAAGTCAAAGACATTTGAATGTACTTCAATCATATATCGCTTTGCAGAACAACATTGCCTGGTCAGGACTTGTGAAGTTATTTGATCCTGTGAAATCCCCCAGATGCTGTGCAGTTATTGCTCTGAAGAAACAGTCGTGTCTTTAAGTGGAAGCAAACTGCAGATGGGTTGAAAGCGCTGAACTGATACTGCTGTTTCCTCATTGTTCTTTTTAATTGATTCCTCAAGTATACTGATACATTTGGCAACTATTTACTTTTCAGATGCAAAAATAATAAATGCAATGCCTCTGTGAATCGTAAGAAATAAATTGTGATCCGTACCTCTTTTATAATCACCACTGCTTCCTCATGTCAGTTATTAAGTAATGCAGGACATATGATTTTCTTATAAAAGTTATGACCTGTATTATGTGATCAACATTTTAAAATAATTTTTATGTTTCATCTTTTTAAGGCACTATTCTTATCTATCAATGTCCTTCCTCTTGGTATTTTTAATTTCAAGATTATTCTTCCATAGAAATTTTCTATTTTTGCAATGGATGACATCAACAATCTTAGGCAAGCCTGGCTTTTTTCTTTTCTGGATTCAGACCACACATAGTTTAAACAGAAAATTAATCTGTGTTATAGACAAGAAGTGTGTAGACTAACTAAGTCTTTGTACTTTCCTGCTCTCCAAATGAACTAAGGCAGCTTACTGTAGAGCAACCTGAAGAGTCTAGAACCTTCTAAGACTAAATACTAAATACCCACAACAGGGGTTTTATATTAATCTCTTCTTCCTTCAGGCGTGTTCCTGACATGTCTTACTTGCCAGTGACTCTGAAAGAAACAACTGAGTGTGATGTAATCCATTGTATTCCAATATTAAATAATCAGCTGCCCTGCTGCAGTTCATTCTAATCCTTGGGTTTTATGAGTAAGCTATTATCTGGCCCAAATGTGTTAGGTATAAGCATAAAAATTTTGGTGCCTAAATTAGTTGAAACTTTCTAGTTAGTTTCTGCTTAGCCATCTGACTTTATGAGTGAGAAATTTATTTGTTGATGTGCTCATCTCAGTCTCATCTCCTTAAGCCTGCAGATATACTATCAATTAAAAAAAGACAAAAGTTTCTATTCTAACTCCTAATGCTTTTATTAGAACTTTCCAGTGAATATAAAAAATAATTAATTACAGGGAGTATTAAAAAAGGCCGACCAATAAATAATAGAATTCAACATTAAAAAATAAAACCAGAGAATGCAACTTTGGTGGGCAGCAAATGAGAGTAACAGAAAATATTTTTATATTAATTATATAGTGATATAGTAATAGATTTGGGAATCAAACTGAGATTCCAATCTAGGGAACGTTAAATCTTATTCTGTTTCAGTCTGCAAAATATAATGTGAGCTTTTGAGCATGGCCGTTCAAGAAAAGGGAAGTAGGGTATTTTTCTAACATGTCACATCTCTTTTCATGGTTTCACTTGGAAGAAATAAATGTTTTTAGTAGTGTAAGTAATTTCACTGCTATCTGTTTTAGGACTTTCAGTCCTTACTAGCTCAGTGGATCTGCTGAATGTGGTGCTGAATGTCGTAGTAATGGAGGACACTGAGAAGATGCTGTTACTGAACACCTTCTTTGCTTCAGTCTTTACTGCTACAACTGCCCCTCAGAAATTCCAGACCCTGGATACAAGAGTTGAGTCTAGAGAAAGGAAGACTTCCCTTGGTCAAGTAGTATCTGATCAGAGATCGTCTAGGCAAACTTTACCACAAATCCATGAGGCCCAATGGGATGCACCCATGAGGGCTGAGGTAACTGGCAGAAGTGACTGCCAAACCACTCTATCATCTTTGAAAGGCCACGGAGAATAGGAGAAGTTTCTGAGAATTGGAGGAAAGCCAGTGTCACTCCACTCTTCAGAAAGGGCAAGAAGAAAAATCTGGGCAACAGGCTAGTCAGACTCACTTTCATCCCTGAGAAAGTGATAGAGCAGCTTATTCTGGATGCCATCTCCAAGCAAGTGGAAGAAAAGGTTATCAGGAGTAGTCAGCATGGATTCATCAAAGGAAAATCATGTTTGAACAATATGGTAACCTATGATGTCATGACTGGCTGGGTAGATGAGGGGTGAGCAGTGGATGTTGTGTACCTTGACTTCAGCATGGCTTTTGACGCTGTATCCCACAACATGCTCATGGATAAGCTTAGGAAGTGTGGGATAGAGAAGTGGTCAGTGAGATGGATTGAGAATTGGTTGACTGGTAAAGCGCTGATGGTTGTGATCAGCAGCTTGGATTACAGTCAGAGACCTGTAGCTAGCGGCATTCCCCAGGGTTCGGTACCAGTTAAGATCTTGTTCAACATTTTCATCAATGACCTGAATAAAGGATAGAATGCACCTTCAGCAGGTTTGCTGTTTAGGCAAAGCTGGGAGGACTAGCTGACACACTGACAGGCTGTGCTGCCATTCGGTGAGACCTGGTCAGGTTGGAGAGGTGGGTGGAGAACAACCTGATGAGATTCAACAAGGGCAGTTGTAGAGTCCTGCACCTGGGGAAGAATAACAGCATGCATCAGCACAGGTGAGGACAGGCATGTCCAACTCACAGCCTGCGGGCCACATACAGCCCAGTGCAACTCACAATGTGTCCCGCTCCCTCCCTGCCCTGTGGCATAATGACAATGGTTCTTCTGCATGAAGCAGCTTGGCCCAGCCCCAGGCGGGCAACCGTCACGCAGCAACAACCAAATTTGGGTGTGTTATTAACTCTGGCTGAGCTGAAAGCAGGACGTGGGGCATAGTGCAGTGCTAACTCAAGTTCTGACAAATATATCTATGCATTTTGATGCGCTGGCTAAACACAGTGTGTGAACAGCAAAAAATGTGCAGCTGTGCCTTTTGATACAAGAACTTGACAATAGGTTTCAACATTGCCAAAAACTTACCATTTTTTTTAATATTTGTGACTCCATTTTCAATTGACATAAATAAATGATTTGCAAATTTTCAAATGGAATGTATAGAGTTGCAATCAGATATTCAACTAAAAATATTGATGATGTCTCTGTACTGGACTCTTATGAGCCTGTTTTAGCAGAGAGAAATATCCTTCGCTTCATAATCACACCTTACTCATGTCACCACTTTTTGGCAATACCTGCATTTGTGAACAGCTGTTTTCAAGGAATAATCACAGAAAGAGAAAAATTTCATCAAAAAGCTCTGTTTAACATGTTGAGAACTCACTGAGAATGGCAATCACTTCCATTGAACCACACTGATGCATTAGTGTCACAAAGTCAAAGATCCCACCTGTTCAATGATTATTTTTCTTTTGCTCTCTCTATTTATGTTTTAATAAAAAATATCAAAAAAAAATCTTTATTTACTTATATACATTGACTATATTATATTTTTTATGAGGGTTGATTTGAAAGTAATTCTCTTATTTTATGATGTTGGCCCATAGTGTCAGAGGCAGATGTTGGTGGTATGGCAGTAGAGGTTGAGCCTTCCCACCAATATTCCGTTACATTTTGTTATCGTGTGACAGATGGCAGCAGAGGGGTAGAATGGTGTCTGACATGGAACTGCTGATGAGGCAGAGGTGTGTTCTTGAATTCCTCCATGTGGAAAAAATGGCACCCACAGACATTCACTGGCACTTGCTGAATGTTTATGAAGACCCATCAGTAGAGGTGAGCACAGTGAGGCAGTGGGTAATGCCTTTCAGCAGTGGCAGCAGTGACAGTGGGTCACCTCTGCTGGTGCAAGTTTTTATGAGCATGGCATGCAGGCTCCTGTCCATCACTGATGAAAATGAGCTAATGGTGGTGAATATGTTAAAAAATAGTGTTTTGTAGCTGAGAATTTTCTCTATCAAACAGTGTTACAGTGCTCACTATATCTTTTGTAGTTTCCATGGGAATAAATAGGAGGCATTACTTTCAAAGCAGCCTATGTATATGCTACCCCATAAAATTCTTCTTCACTCAGTGCAGCCCAGGCAAGCCAAAAGGTTGGACACCTATGGGTTATGGGCTGATGTACTAGAAGGGAGCTCTACAGAGAAGGAGCTGCGTGTCTTGGTGGACAACAGGTTGACTGTGAGCCAGAGGTGTACTCTTTTGGCCAGGAAGGCCAATGATATCCTGGAGTGAATTAAAAAGAGAGTGGCTAGCAGGTAGAGGGAGGATATCCTTCTCTTCTCTGCCCAGTGAGGCCACATGCGGAGTACTGTGTCAAGTTTTGGGCTCCTCAGTTCAAGAAAGGCAAGGAACTTCTGGAGAGAGTCCAACATAGGGCCACAAAAATGATGAGGGGCCTGGAGCATCTCCCTTCTGAGGAAAGGCTGAGAGACCTGGGACTGTTCAGCCTGGATAAGAGAAGACTGAAGGGGGATCTTATTAATGCTTATAAAAATCTAAAGGATAGGAGTCAAGTGGATGAGGCCAGGCTCTTTGCGATGGTGACAGGACAAGGGGCAGTGGGCACAAACTAGAAAACAGCATTTATATCCGAACATGAAGAAAAAGAACTTTTCTTTGAGGGTGACAGATTAGCGGAACGGGCCGCACAGAGTGGTGGTGGAGTCTCCTTCTCTCAAGATATTCAAAAAATGCTTTCCTGTGTAACTTTCTATAGGGAACCTGCTTGGACTAGCTGATTTCCAGAGGTCACTTTCAATGCCTACAATTTTGTGATTCTGTGATCCAGTACAAGCTTCTCACATTTATTTAGCTCTAGCAGGTTCAATCCTTAGAGTGCTGAACAGTTGCAATACTCAAGGAAATCAACTTCAGCTGCAGGTGCTCACAGCATCTCTGGAGTACAACTAAAAAGAGAAAATGAGGCCTTCCACATATGAGATTCTTTGGTATATAGAGAGTACTGAGGAAAATAACAAGCTGGTAGATTCTTTACCCAGGAGAGAAATCAAAAGAAATAAAAATTTTTTCTTAACCTCTAACATCTGGAAGGAAATATGAATAGTATCCAATATAAAGAAGGAACTTAAGGTAAATAATGTCTAAAAAAAGATGAACAAAAATATAAAAAAATAAGCTTATTATATTGGCTTTGCTAATTATGATGTCTAATTATTAGTATAGAGATTTGCCATCCCAACCTTGTGTGCTGTTGGAAAAATTTGCTTGGGTTCTAATTGCCTTTATTGTGTTATAAATTGTTTTTCCTGCTTTTTCAGACCACATTCCAAAAACCGGGCATATATGGTGTCCAAACAAAGTTATCACAGTTATTGACTGAATGCAAATTTTTAAGAGTACCCTGTATTTGCAAGAAAAATAATCAGCAAGCTCTGCCTGGTTTAATTTGAACACGCTCCATATTACATAGGGTATATAGGCTATTGCTAATTTTGTGTGATGCTTTTATGTGCATAAAGCTATCTGAATTCAAAGTTAAATTCTTATAACTATTTTAAGAGGACATTTGGAATAGTTTAGAATTACAAGCACGTCTCTAGCCTAAACACTTTTCCACTGTTTCAGAAAGGTCTGAAAAAAAAATTTCATGCCCCCACAGCAACTTTTCAGGCTTTTTCAGTACTTTTCACACTTTGTAGTCTATACAGGCAATGACAGAAGCAATGTGCTTCTTAGAATAATAACTATCAAGAGGTTTATATAAAGAGTTTGCATTCAACCAAATCAGCTGCTGTCTGCTTTCAAAGCTGTTTCAAAGCTTGAGATGCATGAGGTGTTGTTTACTTAATGGAAAAATCCCCAAAAGTAATCAAATTGAATAAAATGAATTTTCTTTGTGGTTATTGCCAGCAGTTCTCCCATAATGTAAACAGTATCTTAAATATAATGAAGTCTTTTGATAGAAAGGAATTTCTATTTTCTTTCACTATGAAAGTGAGCTATGCATCTTGAGGATACTCTCTGAGGAATTGTGGATATACCTGCTTTCCCTGAGGTGTTTGCCCAATTCTGTTTGTGGCACGTCTGTGCATTCTGCAGCAAAATTGGTGTGATTTATTTATAGTTCCTAGGGCTGAAAGCTTGGAGAGACAAGAGGATACGCAGGGTGTGTGTGCAGCCTTAATATCCAAGGGTAGGTTGTAGTCCTAAGATCTCTAAGCCTGCTTTCTTTGCCAATAAACTTTAATCCTGAAGTCTCGAATCATGCATTTGAACATCACCTCACAAAACATCCTGCACTGATCTAGTTTCTGGACTTCAGTTTCAAGTCTTTTTCTGATTTATTATTATTATTATTATGAATGTTCTCCATTTATAGTATTCATTAATTTACCATTAAAACAACAGCATAATTATTCTTTAGGTGTAATAATGCTTTTGCTATTTCATGATAGAGTTAAAATCTTGAGACTCAAAATCTCTGTGTCCTATGATGACTTAAATTCTTCGCACGATAAGCATGTTAAAGACATCTGGCTTGGTGACAGCTATCTGTCCTTTTGGTGACTGGAATATTCTTACCTGTCATTACTTACTGGAACAGAAATGCTTCCTAAAAACCTTTCATAACTGTGTCATTGTATTGCCAGTGATCAATGACGGTCTTCCCCACTTAGGTGTGAAATAGCAACTGAGAATGGGGCTTCAAACATCTTTTTTCACTAGGAAGCATCTGAATGTTCAGTCTTTGTCAGCATTTTAAATCCTTTTTCTCACATGCCTGTTCATTTTTACTGATAATATGTCCTCCTTAGAATTGATTTATATCCTGATGCTCTAGAAGAGGTCTACTCCATGCTAGACAATGAGCCATGACAAATTTTGAGTGTCTGTAATCAAATTGGGACAGAAATGAAGTTGTTCAGACAAGTTAGTTGGCCACCTAGCACTTAGAACTGTGATTTTAACTTCCTTCATTTTTGAGATCTGCTCAAATTTTGCAGTTTTCAAGGTTCCCGTGCTTGCTGCCAAATGGGAATGTGGCCTAATTCTTTGGGATCCACCTGCTGGTCTTTCACTATGTTCATCTGAAACAACCAACTCAGTCTGGTGGCTCTAAACTTCGTATTTCCAAGCAGCTGCTGAGTAAGCCTTAGTTAGGTTCTTTGAATTTGCTTCTGTGTGGTTGTTATCATTGTTAATGTTATATTTCAGAGTACCTTAAGAAAAAGAGTAAAATCCTTCAGGATGCTTCAAGGAAGTTGCACAGTTGCACTGTGAGGCATCTTGTTCTTTTCTCCATTAAAGACTTGAAATTAATTCCTGAAGATCATGCAGATTAGTAATTATCAGACAAACTAAGAGCCATAGAATATTAAAAAATACTATGCACAATGTCATCTCTTCAGGAGTCATTTTAGATTCAAGAGCTCTGAGGCATCTTCTACACAGAAATTCCAGTGTACAGCCTCATTATGCTGAAACCTGCAAGACACACTGACATAATGAAGATTTGCCATCAACTGTTAAAACATTGTACACGAACCTTCCCAGTCTTCACCTATATCCTCCCCAAGGCTGTCTGCAGTATTTGTATCAAACTGTAGAGGAATAAACAGACAATTGTCTCACCATCCTAGTGACGCTGTTCACAATGACACTCTAATCTTGTGTGTGTTAAAAGGCAACATACACATAGAATAGGTATCTAACATCAAAAGGTTTTTCAGATGTATAAATATTATTTACATCAATTTCACAGGCTTCTTCAGTCAGTTTGGCCTGTTACTGCTACTTCAGTCAATACTGACTATCAATATTTGTACAAAATTTTTGTCTTGTGGTTTATATCTATAGATGGGCCTTTTTCACAATACAGTTTTGTCACTCATCAAAGCAGTAGATGACTAAAAATAATTGTGGATTCAGAGGAAATCAGAAAATGGTTTCTGGATTACTGATTAAATTTAGAAGCAATTGAAATTGTACTGCATTAGTTTGTTGGGTGGGAAAGAACAGCATGTGCACAGATTACATCATAAGGCATGTAGTTGGCCAGAATTTGCTAAACTTGTGAACACAAGACACACGGGCAAGACAATATGGACAAAATATCTGAGATTTGCAGCTACTGTAAAATATATAATGATTCTTTACAAATTGTAGGAAGAAATGTAATTGTCTGATTCAATGGAAATACAAGAAATAATGAGTTTTCAGTAATTAACAGCGGGTTGTTGAAACTTACCTAATCTAGGAACTTCAAAAGTAAAAAATCCTTTCAGGGCAACAACATGATACTGTTCATTCCATAAAATCAAGCTATTTCCTACATAATGCTTTTTTAATCAGTTTTATGTGAGACTCCTCTTTGCACAGACCAATGCAGATTTTTTCATGTAGATAAAGATGTTGTCGAGGCAGCTTTCATTGTGTTTCACATGGAGTTTATCAAGAAAATCGAGATGCAGTAAATCTACTCAGCCAACAAATCAGATTGTTAGACTGAAGCTCAGATTGCCTTAACACGCAAGCTGTCAACTCTTTCACAAAGCACTGATGAAAATAGCAAAGTTGTCTGCTTACTGAATAACTTGATAGTGCCTGGCATCGAGTGAGAAAATTCTAAATTAGAAAAAATAGTGATCACCTCTCCTGATTACATGAACCTTCAGTTACAATAACTACAACGTACAGTTATAAATCTACATTGTTTATTACGCTTTCTATTATTAGAGTCATGAATAAAGACTGGCAGCAGAAGCAGCCATGCTGTTTCTCAACTGTAAATCCTAAATACACTTGTTAGTCTTAGAAAGGCTGAAGTCATCAAAAAGACACTTGGATGTTATAAAGTGTAGAATGAACTGCACGTTACTTGGATAAATGCGCCAGTTGCTAACCTTTTTGTACTCTGTGGCATGGTTATCAATCCAAAGAACACAGTTCTCAAAATACTCAGCGGACAGCAACAAGATCTTGAATGATTATTTATTGGCACATGCATTAATAGTCAGCAAAAGAGATAAGAATGATTACACCAAAATTAATGCTATGTTGCTTATGATTAAAAAAAAAAAGAATTAAATAGAAACAAAAATGTAAAAGCTTACTTCACTGGAAATTTTAGCTTTAATTTGAGAATATGGAGAGCAGCACTGAGTCATGTAATGAATGGATACCATTCAGATTATCTCTAGATGGATTCTTGATTATGAGTAAAAATTTTATGGCCAGCAAACATTTAAAAAAACGTGTTAATTTGTTTTTCACACTGAAATCTGGATCATCATTGAAATCTTCCTGGTGTATAGCAAGAGAAAATTCAAACAGCTTTTTGTGTATCTTTTATTACTAGTAATATCTATTTTTACTTTAAAACCCTCAGGATTTTCTTTTCTCCATGCACTGGTCTGTTAACAACAAGAGAACTGATTACAGCAATAAGGAGTTAAATGACACTCCTTGTTCCTAAGATCAACTCAAGAGAAATGCAAGTGTGAGCCTATACAATTACTGACGCCAGTGCTGAAATTCCCATTCCCTCTATTATAACTGCCTTTATCAATAAGGAGAGTAAGGTTTAACCCTAATTTTTCAAAAACCAACATTTGCTACAGTAATTTAGCAGAATATCTCAAGAGCAAGTTTTTGTTGTAAACTTGGATTTCCTTTCGTTTGTGCAAAAACAGGAGTGTGTAATACAAAGAACTGCATTTATATAAATGGTGTATTTCCTCATTTAGTACCTCTATCAGCACTTTGCAGGCAGTGCATTCCTTATTCATGAGCTACATGGTAAAGAAAGTAATGTTAATTAATAATCCCTTGTGTACCACCCGTTAATTCAAGACAGAACCTATTACTGTAGATTGAGATACATAATTTTTGATTGATTTTTACAATTCCATGTGAGATGTATTGCTCACAATAGAATGGAAAATATTTTCATTGAAAATATTTTTAGAATGTGATTTCATTGAAAATATTTTCCATCAGGACTTGAAAATTACGTACCTGGACATAGGTTCTCAGTGAATAATGAAAATAATATTTCAAGATGTCAGTGGGAAAAATTTTCAAGAATTTTCCTTGTTATTGTGATTTAACATTTAGCTTTAAGACAATGTAAGTTAATTAAGAATAAAATGTACCACAGTTACTCATTCATGTATTATTGAAATGTTGCAGTTTCTTATGTTGCTAATTTATTTTTCCTTGGCAAACTGTACCTAAGTTTCCAAAAAGGCAAATCTAGGAACATGCATTTTTTTTACACATTAACATTCTACAGTTTTATTGAATGAAATCAAAGTATTGTGTTTTGCTATGTAGTGTTTCTCCCTTAAAACAGCTGCCAAAGCATATCTGAACACATGCAAAAAGAGATTGTGGTTCACAGTAGGCATGTTTCTTTACCAGATTGTCACAGGAAAATGTCAGTTTTATTCATTGCTTTGTGGTCAGCTAAGATTTGAAACCAACTTTAAGTTCTGATTCTCCAGCTCAAGTAAGGAATGTCTGATCTACCTTACCCTATATAAGACTGGGTGTCAAAGAGCACATAAGGCCATTTGTGTGTTGATAACTCAGAGTAATTCTCTGTTTTCCAGCATAGCTGGAATAAGGAAAAGCTTTAGTACTACTACCACTGGTTGCTCTTCAAACTCTGTGAGCATGGCTCCTATGGAGCTGTCTCGGTGTCTGGGACACGCTGCCACCAGACTGACTGATGGAAGTCAGTCTGATTTGTGCCTGACATGTCTATTCATCCCAGTGAGTTTCCATTCCAGTGCAGTGGTCAGTCATTTGGGAACTGCTCCCATCTGCCATGCTGAACTTCTCCAAGCTGTTCTCCTCAACTTGTGTTGAGGTTGGTTTGTATCTTGTGAATCTCAAATACAGAAAAGTTTTGGCCCTGTTTTTTACGATCCCTAAAGTTGAGCAACTTACATGCTCACTTTCTATTTTTCCACTCAGGTAATGTTGTCCAGTTGGCAACAGTATAGTTAAACATCACAGCCAGAATCACAAATAAATTGTAATCACAGTATGTGGTGATCTCTATCAAATCTTTTCTTATTCAAATACAAAATTTTCTAGGTCTTAGTATCAGATCTCTTTTCCATCATTAAAGCTAAAACTACACCCATCCCTAAAACTATATCAGAAAATTTAAGTTCTGTTCTTGGAACAAGTGGTTGAGTTTCAAACTGAGTACATGTGCTTTGGTGTATCCACTGGAAAGTATGAGTCTAAAAATCTTTACCTCAGTTTTTTCTTTGGAGATCATCATTTCTTTATTAGAACTAGTTTTCTTATTTTCTTCATATTTCTTCTGCTTTCTATTTTCAAGTGGCCTGGGGAAGGATATGAGCACTACTTTATGTTGGCAGTGGCAGACAGAGCTCAATATGCAAAGTACAATGACGTTTTGTGAGAGGAAGTGATTTGGAAAGTCGCAGTATTATAGTTTAATCGTGTATTATCAAAACTGAAGTACATGAAGTACGGACCTATTCTAAGAACTAAATTAAAATACTGTCTAAAATCTGATATGTTTTCACTGTAGATAATGGAAGATTTTTCATTTTCTCCAATTGTATTTTTATTTCCCTAGAAAATTGTTACAGAACTTGCTGTCTTCTCACAGAGGTGACACTGTGCTTCGCAATACAGCAGGGAATATGGGTGTCTTTATTATTGAACTAGCATGCAAGTTGAGAGGCCGGATTCACAGACTTGTCATTGAACATTGTGGTACATATTGTTGTTCCCAGGTTGTCCAGAGGACATTACTGAATAGATCTGGAAAATAAATAAATAACCCCAAACTGTGTTCAGAAAATCTGTGTTATGTGTGATAAATCAAACACCCTCCCTCCTTCTTGGCAGAAAAGCACCTTTGATGTACACTATCTATATTATCACTACATTTGCATTCTGACACAGTCCTCTTTGAGACGACACGTTCTTTAAAGTGCTTTTCCAAAACTGACCTTCATTCTTGAAACATCTCAGGGAAGCTATCCTATTATATTAGAAATCTAATTTGTATCTTTAATATTTAATTCCTGAGACTTTTCACCTGTTCTTTCTTTATTTATTTTTCCTTCCAGTTATGTGATAATGTATGGCTAGACAGAAGTGCCCTTTTCCAATTGATGTAAAAGTATGCAATACATATTTTCCAGTAATCTAAAAAACCTTTCCTATAGAAAACAAATCCTACAATTGTTTTGTAGATGTTCAGAACAGTTATTCCAAACAGTTCCAATGCCATAATACATGCAATCACTTTCTTCAGTTTGCATGGCCTTCAAAAACAACAACAACAAAAAAATTCTCATGATCCACTCTCAAAAACTGAGGACAATTATTTTAGACAGCAGTTTTACATAAGAGCTTACAAATGAAAATGTGAAATTCCTAATGTTGTGAAAGTTAGCTGCAGTCCTATTGATATATTTCTTTTTCTTTTTTTTTATCTAATCAATGAATCTGCTGTTGAAAATGATTTTTAAAGTGTTTGCATTCAGTTCCTGAGAGATTTTTTATTTGATTATGGTCTTAAAAGGCCAGGTCTCATCCCTTTGCTATTTGTTGCTAAGAAGATGCCCTTAAATGAACACAGGTAATAAATTACTTCCCATAAGAAAACAAGCTTGCGACGCTGAAATGTATCAGAAGTATACTACAAAGCATTCCTATTTTCTGGATTGAATTTCATCTTACTTTGCAAAAGGAGTGTGTATGTGTTAAATAAACAAACAGAAAACCATTGTGACAGATTAATTAGTTAATTTAACTCCTTATTTTTATGTGAATTTTTATGTGAAACTCTTTCTGGTTTATGTGAATTCCACTCCAAAGTGGAAAATACATGTACTGCTTCAGCCTAATTTAAACCTTTTCTGAAGAGCTTAAAGTTAGTCTGCAAGATGCTTAACCTGATTTTGGCTCATTGCTCACTGCTGAATTCCCCCTGTTGTGAACTGCACTAGCAGATCATATTTATCTCTCATATTTATTGTCTTGGAATATGCATTAATTTCTGTAGGGAATAATTGCTGGCCTGCAGATGGTTCACAAATGGTATGGAATATTTACATTTTCCACTGCTTTATTTTCTGACTGGATAGTTTCTGTAGCAAAGCAAAGTCTGTTTCTGCAGACGTTGGGTCATCTGCTTAGCTTCACTGCTCTCGTCCTGTTTAGGTCATGAGGCATTACACTGTAATAAGAAGTGAGGAATATCTTTAAAGATCATGAGCTAGAACAGCAAGAATAGTAATTGACAGGGGGGCTGAAGATGGAATATAAATTATGAAGTGTAGTTCTTGTGACTATCAGACCATCTGATCAAAATTAGCTTCTTGTAACTACTCATTTAATGAAGAACGTTTACTGTAGTATTTATGGATCGCAAACATAACATAGGCACAAACAAAGCCAAGGAAATATTTTTTTAAATAAAATCAATAGTTTAAGTAAACATTTCTGAAGTATATTCATACCAGACTTTCGGCAAGATAAATTTGGTATGTGTAATACACAGATGTATTATTTATGTTCATATCATGATCAAATTAGCATGCCATGAACCAATAAGAGAGACCAGGAAGTCCAGACATTTGATGCCAGAGAGAACATTGCATGATATGCAGACTGTGAATTCAAAGAAAGAACAAAAAACCAGCCAAATACACAGAGAATCTGACTTACCACAGGATGTTTTGGAAACAGCAACAATGGAAACTTTTTGTACTTTGTTTAGCTAGAACGGAAAACAAAAGCAAGACCAATTTAATTAATTAATGAAAAAAAGATGGTGACCATTTGGAACACTGCAAAAATAAACCAAAATAATTGAACAGAATAGAAAGGAGAATTGCTTCTAGTTAGTGTATCTATTTTTACACATTCTATGCTCAACACACACGAAGCTTTATAAATAATTATCTCTAATGGGAAAACTCTAAGCCAACTCAGTGGGCGTTAAAGATATGAGGCAACGTGTCTGACTTGTTTGCTTGAACATAACTATTCAATTTATAAAAATTATCATGCTTGTACTGTCACGGTGTATAAATGCATACCTTGCAGCGTGGTGTTCTGAACAGCACAGAATGATGAATCACTGATTCTTCTTTGCCTAGATATATATTTCACAGTTTTTATGAATATGTCAGAATTTGATGAAAGTTGCAATTTAGGCAAAGTCATAGTAATGCTTCCATTGAATTTTCCCATGTTTCTCTGTTTTCATTTATATTAATTTTTCAATTCTGGAAAAGAAGGTCACCTTGTCTTTTTGTTTTGTGTTAGTAAATATTCCCACTGCTCTCTACTGAATATGAGATGAGGTAATACTGCCATGCAAGCAATATCAATTTCAATACATTATTTCAATCACTAATATGAACCTAAAAGTCATTGTATAGTAACCCCAGGAGCCTTTTGTTCCCATTTTCACCCCCTTTATCCAAGCCTGTTTTAATACTGGAATGATCAGGCAAGGAATTATGTTAAAAATTATTGTTTGGATTTCTTAGAGTGTATTTTCTGTCTGCTGTTCCTAATAACTCTTGTGACGATCCAAGGCTTCTAACAACTAAGCACGCTTCATTGTATGTATTGGGCACTAGAGAGTGCTTTCACATTGCTCTTCTGCACTAACAATGTGAAACACCTTAAGAGAGGCTGCTAGGACTTGAGATACTGAGAGAAGAAAATCTCTTAAAAAATCAGTTTAGAAACTGGTATTTTTTTTATGATGAGAACAAAAATGCAATTTGTTTATTTTAATGTATCTTCAGAGTTTTCTGAACTCTGTGGTTTCCTCAGGTCAGGTTCTTCCTGCAGGTAGGTAACCGTGCTGAAAGATTTTTTTGAAAAACATCTGAAAAAAGTTTGTTCCATGTAGCGTGCATGCACTTTTTCATTAATTTATTGACATTTCATAGGTCATGAGTTTTTACTAACAAAGGTCTTCCTTTGTTAGTAGAGGTATCAACCAAGTAATTGGCATTTATAAAACAATACAATACCAGTTCTGTATTCCTACCAGCCCAGGATTTCCGGTACAGCCTGTGCAACAGGATCACATGAATTGATGAGGACATGGTTCTCTGTGATCTGCAAACAATCTTCCTTTATTCCATGAAAACACGTAGAATTTGCCCAACCTTAGCTTCTTTTATAAAGCATTTACACTTACAAGAACACCAGCACAATTTTTCTATTACAAAAAAGCATCAACAACCTAGTTCTCATACACTTTTCCCAGGAAGTTAAATTAGTGTTCTTTTGTTTGTTTATTTGTGTTTTTTTTTTTTAATACAAATGTTCCTTAAATGTTCCTTTTATTGTAGTATAAGGGGAAAAAAAGTAGAAAATCAGCTCTTTGGCACAATATCTCTTTCACCATATAAAACAAATGTTTAATGTCAGAGTAACAAGCCTTCAAGGCATCAACTTTTAAAGTCATCATCCCACATTAGCTAAGGAATGTTACAGTTATATCCTAAAAGAAAAGCAAAATCCTTACATCTGCCAAGAAGAAAAGCTTAAATTCCATCTTCTAAGTTTCCCTTCCTTCAGATTTCATGTTTGTCCCTGTGTATGCCTGACTATGTGTGGCACTATTATATATTTTTGAAGTCCTACCTGGACTTTAAGAGTATTTCTGGAAAAGAAAATTATGAATTAAAAATGTGGAACTAGAGGTTGCTCTTGGTCCAGTGGAAAGTGTTTAACTATGGTCTCAGGTTCCAGGGAGCCCTCTGTTAACCTTGTAGTTTGCCCCACTTCAAAGCACTGTCTACACTGCAGCTTCCCAAAAATGGAAGTGCTTGACAGAGGCTTATTGTACAAGTTCATTATGGATTGTTTTCCCTTCAAAAAAACTTAGGCAATGTTATACCGCAGTAATTGCAAACTCCACAAATCTTTCCTCTCTAGCAGAATGATGACCACATCACCTTGCCAGGTTTCTGGCAATATTCCAGACTTTTAAGCTTGCAGACTTTGGAAATCCATTTAGCTCCCTACAGAATATAAATTTTAGTATTTGCACATGGGTTTAGTTCACAACAGAAAGTTTCCTGTTCAAAATCCATAAATTCTCTCTTCCAAATCCAAATAGAATAGCTTCTTGGTTCAGAAAAATTCTGCAGAACTCCTCTTTGAAATTAAGAAAGGGAGAGATGTAGGACAATGTAATGGGAAGAAGAGAAAGAATGTTTTTTATAAAGGTATGTGCAATAGATCATTGATCAACATAGATAATCACTTTTTTCCATCCTATCCCTCAAGCCTCCACTATCTCTCTATACAATCTGGCTTTGTAGACATAGAATTCCTCACCTCCCACCCCATATCTTGTACAATTGCCTTCCAGACCTGTCCTCAGTAGCTCACAACATGCAGTCTTTTAATGAATAGAGTAATGAATACAAAGTTGGTTGGAAGATGAGTGTTAATGTTGGATTACTGCTTGCTTTACCTTTCCACCTTTCACCTATGGTAATGAGCCAGTGGACTCAAGTGATTAGCATCAAGCTGCATCAGAAGAGGGTCAGGTTGGGTATTAGGTAAAGGTTCTTATCAGGAGGATGGTCAGGCATTGGAATCGGCTGCTGATGTTGGAAACAGTGAACTCTGGAATGTCAGGTTACAAATCTTCCTGACTTGCTCACTTTGAGAACGATTATGCTCATCTTTTCATGACAACATTTCTGAAGTAAAACGTGGTTTTTGGTTAGTCTTCAATCTTCTCCCATAACTAGACCAGTGACTTCATAGACTAAAACTATAATGTAAGCTTAAGGCATATCTCAAAGGAAAAAGTAAACTAGTAATATTTAAAGAGTATTTTAATTATTTGGCTTCAAAAGTCAGTGTAAATATATACTGACATTCAATAAATACATATTTAAATTGGCTTTTAGACACCACATTTCTTGTGATGATTCAATGCTAGACTCCGAAAAATATCAGCAGAAAAAAATATGACAAAATAGTAAGAAGCATAGTAGAAAAAAATTTAAAAAGAAAACATTTAGCAAGAGGTATTATATCATTTTATATGCACAAAAATTCACTAATACATACTTTCATCTTCGGCCATGGTTCCTCTGTGTGACTCACCTAAATTATTGCTGGGAGTTACACATTTCAGATACTCTTGAGAAAGCACAAGGAATGCATTGTGTTCTGCTGAGGATCACATTATGCAGTGCTGTTAGCTTACAGCTCAGGCGCTGAGGTCATGATCTGACTACACATTAAAGTCAGGTTTAGAGCTTATAGTGTGAGATCAAAAATCCTGCAGAGTGAAGACAGCATTAACACCATATTGTGGGCTTTTGTTAATTTCACAAAACAGTGGCTGCATTAACACACCTGATCTGGATCAAAAGCATATTACTGGGTGATCTGGGAATGCATCAATCAAGTGTTAATGGCTGAGGTATTACAGCCTAAACCAGGTATTTGTCAAGTGGTTTTATTCTCATGTTTCCTGACTGATGCAGGATGAAGAAAACAAAGGAAAAAATATTGAATGATAAATAGAACAACTAAAAAGGACTACCAGCTTTAAAATTCTAGCGGGATGTAGAGTTCTTTGAGCTGAACTTGACTGTCTTCAAAAACACCTGGCAGAGGCTAGATCTGAAATTGTTCTGTGTTACTCCACATTGTGTGAAATAAGAGAGGGATGTTCTTAATCACAGAAAACTTTCTGGCTTAAAAAAAAATGAAGCACCTGAAATCTTGGAGGCTATTTCTAAATATCAAATCATCATTTACGTGTGAATCAAAAGACAGTAATGAATAAGAGGTTCAGTCTTAAGTCTTAAATTTTACTTACATATTTACTTTGATAGATCATGCAAAGCTATCAACTAGTCCAGTTTGAGTTTCATGTGGGAGTGAAGGCTATTTTGACACAGAAGATTTAAAGGAAGATGAATTATTGCAATATATGAGAAAGAAAGCACGTGGAGACAATTATTAGAATACGTGAAACAGTTCCATGCATTGCAATAAGCAACACAATGGCCTGGCTTTCAGAAGAAAATACAGAAACTGAAAGTAACTGCATGACTTTCTAAGAGTTTACCAATGCCAGGAGAATCTGAAGAGTGAATGAAGAAACAGAAAATTAACCATCAGTCCAAAAGCAAATGAAACATTTTACATTGGATATAGGTGCACAAGCTCATGTGCTGCCAGAAACAATGATCTTATCACTGAAAGAAATGTCATAGTCAGTAGAAGGCTAGATTCAGGGTTTTAAAGAAGTTATTTTTTCCCATTAGGGCAGGAAGACAACAAAAAATGTGGGTAAAAATAATTTGGAAATTTTACAGTTTCTGAAAAGAATTTTCAGAAGTTTTCATTTTTTATATGACCACCTTGAGAAGATGCACTCTTGGGAGAAAAACAATATTGGGAGAGAAAATATTGAGAAAAGATTCTTTTCAGAAGATAAAAAATTCTCAGAGGAATACATGCCAGTCCTGACAGAAGTGCCTGCAATTCACAGCAAAGTTCTTCTGGAAGGATTCATGGAAGGCACCTTAGCCTGCAGAAATAAAAATCTGAGCATGACCAGAAGTTTTTGTTTTGTTTTGTTTTGTTTTTGTCATTTCAGGCATTCCCAAAGCTATTGGTAAAATCTCTCCAAAATTAAATAGAGTTCAAGGAACATGGGATGAACATGGCAAAGCACACAAACAGATCCTTGCTAGGCGGCAGCCATAATCAACCTCTGTAACTTCCAGTGTTTTGGGGGAGGTGAGGTGAAGATGTGCATTGCTTAGCTTCTCTGATCCACAGCCTGAGCATGTGGCTGTGCAGAACCATCCAGTGGCCAAACACTGGATTCCAACTTTTACCAAAGGAGAGATTAGACATATGATAGCTTGAGGTGATTATGCAAGAGGCACATCTGAATAATGAGTCAGAAAACTGCTAGAAGGCCCAGGCTAAAATACAATGAGACAAAATGCAAAAATCTTTGGATTGCCCACAGATGGTTAAGAGAAGATCATTCATGTGTACGTACAAAAAGATAAACTCTTGTAACTTAAATACTTAAAAGCAGTAATAGCTGTTGCTATGGGACATGCCCACATGATATTTCAAACTACATTTCTTTATTTTTCATTCTAGTGAAAAGTTCAGGCCTTTGTAGAAGGAGGTTTACAAACCCTTTAGCCACAAGCGTAACTTCTCTTATACACCGAAGGAGATGGCCTCATCCATCCTTTCCGATTTGGAATGGTCAATGGCCCTGCCTTGGGGTCCTGAAGGCATAAGGTTCCATAGAGTCCTGATTGCTCCCTGGGGCTCCCCAGCCTGGCCCGGGCCCAGGATCCCACATCACTCCTGGAGCCACCGTCCCCTGCCCCAGCCAGGCCACAGAAGAGCTGGGCTCCAGTTCCTCACAGCCCTTCCTGGCCATGGGCCCCATGCAGCTGGGCCCTTCCTTGGTCCTACTTCCTGGCCTTGATGCAGCCATTCGCTGTCACCAGGGAAGTGCCTGGTGCTGGGCCCACCTCAGAGCCCCTGCTGCATGCTCCTGGCTGGGGTGAGAAGGGGCACGGTGCCAGGCCCTGTTCCACAGGGGCTCCAGCCTCCACTACACCCTGCATGGAGCCCGTTGACAGCTGGCATGGTCCAAAACACACCAAGGGTACCTCATTAAGTGTTTAGTTTGCACCTACATCCTCTTATTGCTGCCTGTTAATACAGACATGGTCTTGAATCTATTTGTGTATTGCTGATAGCTTGCAGATAAATTGGGAAATAATTTGAGACTTTCTGTTGTATTACCGTGTTTTTCAGTTGTTGATTTTCAGTTTACATTCAGCTGGGAAACACGAGAGATGATGCATTAAAATTTTAAGGACCTCTTTTAACCAGAGACGTAACCTCTGAGCTCTGGGACGTGATTCATGCTTTTCTGCTCACCTGGAAATAGGATGGGAGTGGAAAAGCACTCTGTCAGACCTTTCCACTGTAAGACCGAAAAGTGCTTTCTGAATAATTGATCTTTGTGGGGAATTGAGCTGCACTGGTTGGTACCAGAGCAAGTGGGGAAAGATGTGAGAGTCCCCTTCCCCACAGGCAATCCTGCCACATCTGTATTTCAGGGCTCTTTTCTGGTTCATGAGCAGGTTCAGGAGCTCAGGGTGATGAAACACTACCTGAGAAAGTTAAGGGGTGCCAGAATGAAATTCACTGGCAAACTGTACGCCCAGGTACACAGTGAATCACCTACAGATCACCAGCATGAAAATCTCACAAAGAGGATTTATTGTTCTTATTCTTTATTCATACAAACTCATTCCTTGTGGATACACTTCCCAAAATAGGTCTACAGTTTTTGTTGCAGAAAATTAGCTGGGGCTACTGTCATCTTTTTAAATGTGCATAGCAGATGAAATAATCATGTGATAATTTAGGGTGGGAGGGACTTTAGGAAGTCAAGTCCCAGAGAAGGGCTGACTTCAAAGTTAGATGAAGAAGATGCAGCAATCTCCATTTCTAATGTAAGTGAGCGGCCAGAGCAATCGGTCCCACAGGGAGCAGCAGGAAGTCAATCTCGCTTTCCACACATCTGCAGGGCTGTGGAAAACGCCAAGAAACAGCAGAAAGAGAAGAGGTGGGGGAGACAATCAGACTCTTCTTTCTCGTGACTATAATATAAACAGGTTTCCTATCTCACCTGTGGGCTCTGTGGAGTGCAGGCATCTCAGATGTGCCCAGATAACATCTTCTAGACAAGTGTTGGAGCCCAAGGCAGAGATTCTGAATCCCAACCCTCGAATCCTGATTTAGGTCTAGCACCAGGCACAGACATTGTAGCTCAGCCCTGCCAACGTGTACTACATGTGCACATGCCAAGAATAAGAGCTGCAGATATCGATGGAAAATCTGTGTTGAACGCAGGACTACCTACCCAGATCTGTTAGCAGCTGTTCAGAGATTTGCAGGATTATATTTTTGTATCGTGGCACTTACATGTGACCTAAATTCCACTTGAAATGGTGCCTTTTTTTGGTTCCTGTGGTGCTGCATTTTTACTGACTGTAAGAGCAGAGTTCTGTGGTTGTGCAGATTTGTCCCTGCAGGCCATTAGCAACACTTCAGTGCTGCACTTGCCCTTCCAAATTGTTTTCAAAATATGACTTACATAACATCTTTCTGACCTGGTACTTGCTGAATCACTTGCGTGAATTACTACAAGTAAAGACTGCGCTTCTTTTTGTAATTGTCAAATTGCTTGAGGACAGTGCTCTTCTTTCTCTTAATTATTTTATCCTTGCAAAAAGTTATTTCAGTCCTTTTTAGAAAACTAGTGTTTAAATCTTTTAAATTGCATTTACAAAGGGATTTTGTATTGCTTCCTACACCTCCAGCACCTGATTTGTGTGCCTAGAACACATGCTTCATTAGTCCCTTTCACAAGCTGTTCCAAATGCAATGCAAATCACTTCTTAATGGTCACACTGACTAGATAGGAAATGCTTTTGTTGGAGCTATGACTTGTAGTTAATTAAGCCAATTAGCATTTGATATAAGCAATTCTGGAAAGATAAAGCTTAAGAATAGCTCTCGTGAGATGGTGGAAGACTTTAAGCAAATAGAAATGTACAGAAGGGAAAGGAAATGAAGCAAGATGAAGTTTAAAAATAATTTTTAAATCCATTCAGTGTTTTTTTTTTCTTGTTTACATCAATCCCAGCTGAACTTCTATGAGAAAAGTTGGGGGTGGGGAAAGAATTTATTTACTATGGCTTTGTTTAAAGAGATTAAACCGGACTTTTTATTCAGCAAAGATTAACTGCAAAATTTCTACTGAGATTCTGCTTATACCATGAAATTATCTGATTTATCCAATGCACTTTTGACTTTATTCCAAGAGAAGGTTTTTGACTGCTTGATGCCAGAAGAGAAGGCATCCTTGTGGACTGGCTCGCCCAGTCTCTTTTACTTGCTGTAGAATGAGAACTATCCCTTCTGTAAGTGAAAAAGCAAGGGGATTCTTGAAATTTAAAATAGAAATGTATCACATTTCCTTCCAGAACTAGTTCTCGAAGACACAGTTAAGGCAGAGACATTTTATAAATTAACCATGTACTACCCTAGAAATGTGCAATGAACATCAAGCCTAAGGAAGTTGTTACAGTTTGTCTGAAACTGCTAAATTGGTTCCATTCATGGTTTGAAACATACAGCGACCATGATGGATCTGTTATGATACTTACATTCATTTCAGTGTGCATGATACTTGGCTTTAATTCACTGGAAAGGTCTCAGCACTTTTGAGAAACTGGTCATTGTTCAGTGAAAAACAGCAAATATTCTGCAGTCTGTCTCAGTATATTTTGAACCTTGTTATATTTCCTTCTTGATTGTTCTACTTTGAAGCAAAATATTATTCTAAAACAAACAAACAAACAATCTCATTCTCTCTGATAACATAAAGTTTGTTTAGGATGTGACACCATTTAACTGCTATTGATAATCTAATTTTATTTTTCCTTCTAATTAAGTTCTTAAGAGGAAAAATGTCAAGTCAGCTGGGAAAAAAACTGAACAAAGGAAATATGATTATATGTCCGTGTTCTGCTTGTATGCTTATTCTGGAAATTTCCTAAATTCTGCTAGAAGTTTCCAGGCAGAAAATTGCTGCTAATTCAACAAAAGCATTTCCCATTTAGTCAATGCGATCATTAAGGAGTGATTTGCATTGCATTTGGAGCAGCTTACAAAAGGGACTAATGAAACATGTGTTCTAGGTACACAGATCAGGTGCTGGAGGTGTAGAAAGCAATACTACCTGTTTCTATTGCGTTCTTTCTCTTATTGTAATTTTATGTCTTGACCTCTCCCTCCCACTGAATATACACATTATAATTTAACTTAATAAATAAACTTGCAATTAATTCTATGAGACTGGAACTGATTCTTCCTGGCCACAATATTTCATACAAACAGTGCTTATTTGTGTGACAGACAAACAGCTTCTGTAAAAGGAAAACTTTGGTTATTCTAATCTCAGGAAGAAAAAAACTGCTGTGATTTGTTCGAGTTTATAAAGATGCCTTGCAAAGAGCTTTTGTGGATAATCTGTCATACCATAAAGCCACACAGTTGCTTTCTTATTTCTTTAATAAAGATGGCCGTAAGACCCGTAATCTCACGGTACTTAGCAGAAATGGCTAAAAGCGTAGCTGTTCCTCACCTTTGAATTGGATTTAGGAAGTAGAATGTTTCTACTTTGAGTATATACAGATATTTGAATGCCCTAAGCAAAGGAGTTAAAGAGAAGAAGAAAGGTGGTCTTCAGTCTTCTTGAAAAGACTTATGAGTATTAAACCCCTGAAACTTCTATATCTGTTATGGAACAGTCATATAGCATAAAAATTGACAAGAAAGAAAAAGATCACAAAAATTGACAAATACAATAAAACTGCAAATTCTTGCTTCACAAACCTGATTTATTTATTTCTTATAACTCCTGTTAGAAAACTTACTTAGGTTACTGAATTTCTATAGAAAGTTTCTTAGAAGTGGAGTAAAATTCTTAAGACTCTAATTAGTCAAAGTAAATATCTTGTGGACCATTGTATAAGAATAAATCCCCAATGAAATTAGGATAGGATAATACAGAACCATCATTCTGTAGAGGGAAATAGATGTTTTGGGGGAAAATACTTCTTGACATTTCTACACATCTATTTCACAGCTCTGAAAAAGTCTATTCCTCTCCATCAATTCTGAAAGACAATGACTATGTCCAACACAGACACTTCTTTAGATGTGTTTGTTCGGGGAGCTGAATCTCAAAATAAATTATATGCAAATTAAAGCTCATTCTTCATAGAATAATCATGTTATCATTTAGTTCGCAAAGAGCTAAATATCCTTTACTCATATTGATTTGAATGAAAATGGAGGTGATTCACTACAGAATCACGACCAAAATTTGGTAATTCACAGTTGGTCTCTAAAACTTCTCTTATACACACAGTTAAATTGGATTTAACTTTAAAACAAGTTAAATTGAGTAGCTGACAGGGCTCCATCCATCACTGTGATTTACTGATGTTCTAATGTACTTTCTGTTACCAAGTCATCTACTAGATAAACTTTTCATTTTAAAGTCTACAAAATACTGATCTCAACCTCTGCTCTTCACTACAAGAACAGACAGTGGCAAATGAGTTTGGAGATTCTTCTTACAGTGCAACACTGTGTGCAAATCAGAGTAAGAAGCATTATCCTTGTGGATGTTTTGTTGCCTTTTAACACTGCTACCAAACAAAGATATTTGGCTATACTAACGCATTGCATGAAATGACATTAAGGAAGAAAACCATTTTATTTTAATATCGGCTTCAATTAAATGCAGACTTATGTGCTTAAGGAGAAAGCCAGTCTGGAAGAAAATATTTCAGCCTGCTGAGTGGGAAATTAAAATCAGCACAATGTAAACATCACCAGCAAAATATTTAAAACTACTTTTTATATTGACACCATTGCATAGTGCACACATGAAATTCTGCAGGAACCTATACCAGCTATTGCCATATTGCAGCAGCTGCACATCCAGATGAATTATGTTGTAGGATTCATGTCAGGCAGGAGCTGGGGGTGGGTGTGCGCCATCCCAGTGGAATTGGCACTGCCAGTTTCCACCCTGTCCTGCATTGCTGCAAGAGGCTGGGGCTCAGCCAGGTGCTCATCAGCCAGACAGGAGAGGCTTAAGGATGATGTGAGTGATGATGTGTATTTACCCCTAGGAAATGGGTGCTCCGACAGCCCAGCACACCCAGCACCTGCTGTTTTGGAGAGTTTGCAGACTTAAGTTGGATGGCTCTTCTGCACAGCAGACCTTACATAAACAAATGTGCGCCATTAAATTATTGGCTCTCTTTCCTTACTGAGTGGCTTCAGAGACTAAAGGTTGAACTAAACAAATCTTTTATTCCACTGTGGCTTACACCAATATGGTATCTTTACTTCCAGATGTCTGTATTTTCTAAAGCTTCCTATTTGCTATTAATCTTTCTTTTACAGGCTTTCCGGAAGAGGAGGCCTGAGTTAATCTGAAGTGTGGACACGGCAAGATAATTGGAGCCATTTGACTGTTCATAGCATGCAGTTACATCTTACAAACAATCTGTATTTCATATGCAGCAACACCTGAGAACCAGCAAAAGCAGTAACGTTCCACTCAAACCTACCTGTCTTATCTACACTGAGAATGAGACAAACTGTTTTCATCCTGAGAAGTCTGTGAATGTGGCAATTCCTAAAATTAAGATATAGGTATATGACAGAAGAATGTTATATTGGCATTTTTCAGCACATTGGCAAAAGCCCTCATCCCAGAAGAGGAATGCTTGAGATAGCAATTAAAGATTAATGCTCAGTAAAGAATCTTCCTTCCAAAGAAACTGGATGGGCTACTGGATGTACTGACTGCAGAATCACATAGTAGACCACAATAACTCAAGGCACAGTTCAGTTTAAAAAAATCTAACAAAACAGCCATAGGCAGACTGCTTTTTATCTCATCAGCATACACTTTGCAGTAAAACTTCAGATCGCTCATAGAAGCCTTCTGGAGTGTTGCAGACTATAATTCATTCTACACAGGCAAGTGATGAAACATATTTCACTTCTCTGTAAATGTGTGTCTACCAGCAGTATTTTGTAATACTGTAATACTCCATACACTCCAGTTTTCATAAAGACTGAATTTGTGAATTCTCTTCTCACTTCTAAATCAGAAACGATTGCCACCTGAGTGACTGACCTTTTAATTACTGACTCATTCATGTTAGCAATTGAACTGCTAGAAACCAGTAGTCAAATTAGAGCTTCTTTTGATCTGCTGGGTGACCTATATGTAAAGACTTCTATATTGGGGTAAGAACCTTAAACATGCAGCTCAGGACCAGTTTAACTTCATTCTGACTGAAACTTCCAGTTAAGTAACTTGGTATTGCAATGGCTTTTTGTTATAGCCCAGAATAACAACTGAAAAGTGGTTAGCTAGAGGAAAAATTAGTTACGCTCCTACCTACAAGCCATGTAGAAGAACATAATTACAAAGTGACCAGAAGATAAGAGTGTTGAAGCCACTGAGGATGCTGTTCTGAGCAAATAGTTTAAGTACCTCATCAGCAGATGAGAATTCAGGCCTGTGTGCAAACCTGCATTTGGGAGGATAATACGTGGCTGATAAAACTTCTTAAAATGCTTAGTGGGGCACCAGATTCCCAGAAGGATGCCATTGTCAGGTCACAGTTGGTAATTTCTTGGATTTTATTAGTTTTTATTAGAAATGATTGTCACAGAATGCATCACGATCTGTTATACCACTATGTGTTATACCACTCTTGTTTGCTATTATTGTCTAATTGGTTTAAATTAGACTTCTCTCCTAAGGAACTTCCTTCTTAGATAAGCTTAATTTAAAGAAAGTACGCATGTAAATGGATTATGAGGCCTGGCACAAAAGGATAGAAGCTAATTTAAATTGATGACTTCAGTTTAGAATTTTGAGTTAGTTTAAGATTTACAAAAATAAGACAGTGGGAAGCTGAAATAGTAGACCTCATGTGGGTTACAAATGCTTACTTATACTTCTTTCACTACCAGATTTTAAAAGGGATTGTATAACGCAGCTGACTTCCTCATGTGACAAGCTCCACAACTTCATTTAAGTCAGCTAGACCAAATGGAGTAAAGAAATGACATATAGAAAGGGAATTTTAACTCAGAAGATGGGATTTCATATGTACTGGCAAACTCAGATGCATTCAGCATAGGCAAACCAGATGCAGTCTATTTTTTTATTATTTTCTTTTTCAAGTGGACTGAAGGCTTCTAAAGGGATTCACAGACTAAACTTTTATTTCTGTGTTCTGGCAGGGTAGACGTGTTTGGCTGTGGGCTAAGAGACACTGCTTCCATTCCTGTTTCTGCAGAATCATATGATATGCATTATAATTTTTAAGGCCAGATTTGGACTGTGAAATTATCTCTGGAGAAGATCACAAGGGAAAGTTTCTCTTTTTGTATACATGTATATATCCAAAACAAAGGAGTGTAAATGTCTTGCTAACACTCTACCACTAGCATACAGATGTTACGAATCATGTTTATGTTCATGAATATTCATTGCCTAAACAGTAGCAGGCATGAGAAAGTCTGAATGAGAAGTTTAACAGGAGCGATCTTGCAATCCAATGTTTCTTTTCAATTTTAAAAGCGATTTTATTTAAAAATTGACTTGAAATTCTCTTTAAGAAAATGTTTATTGGGTTTAACTAGGAATACTTGTATTATAGGTGTATGTTGCTTAGTGTTCTGGTTAAACAATCTGTCCTCTAGTTGTGATACCGTGTGTTTATAGTCAGTTATACTAAAACAAGTTTTTTTGATCATTTTTCATTTTCAGTTGCTGCTCAGATGGTATCTTGAGAAGTTTCTTCATTGTTATACCTCTGCAGAGGTGTGACGTGCCTTTTTTTTCTCTCATGCCTTTCACAGTGTCATCTACCCTATGCATACCAATCTTTGGGCAGAAAGAAGTGCTGAAAAAAACTCAAGACTTTTTTTTTTTTTTTCACTAGAATTTCTTCATAGAGTCTCTAAAGGAGAGCTATTATCATTATCCTCTCCTGAGCCGCTTTATTTTTTATTATTAATCTGGGTACAGTACATTCCTTGATATTTTGTCTTTATATACTCTCAGCCTTGGGTCACTCTGACACAGAGCAGATTATGCCATAGGCACACACAGTGCCCGGGCTCCTGAGCAAACCTTTCTCATGCAAAACAGTGCAGCCTGTAACCAACATTGGGAAACAGCCTTGTCCCAGTCATGGCTTAATAGCTCTTTAGAGATGCTGTACATTCAACTAAATTTAATCCAATTCTTTTGGTTTCTTGGGTTCTATCAACCCCAAATGACATTGTCCAGGCCTTGCATGCCATAAAACGTGCCTGGAAGAGACACAACACATGAAAATATGTTTTTAATCTTGAATTTCTCTAAGGGCCCCAGGCAAATGTCACAGTCCCTGCTACTGAATCTGGCTCAACAGCGGGTGGTGTCTTACCTTCTGGGAAAGGCTATAAATAGCTTTCCTGACTGGACAAGAAACATGAAATGTAGCCTGAGAAAAGTCTCTTGTTCCAGTGTTTACATTGACTAGGATACTCCCATCTTCCAGTACAGCTGTTGTTTCAGGACTTTAAAAAAGACAGATGATTGCAACAGAGCATATGTGAAAACAGATCATGAATCTGTCAAAAATCACCTTAATTTGTGGTAGACTTTGTATTGGTCCTTGGCATTCAAATTGTGTACTGATTCAGTTTTCTTTTCGCGGTAGTATTATTAAGTGACAGTGAAGGCTGCATGGAGAGTCTGTCGGTTGCTGTTAAAGTACTGGTAGTGTTTTGCACAGAGAAAATACTTTCTAGCATGTTTCTATTTCTTATTGCATACTAAATCACGTTACTTAAAATTTAGAAACTAACAATAAACATTTTATTCCAAGAAATGAAATGACTGATAGCACAGTTCAATTAATATGCACAGTGTTCATCCTCATAAACAGTTGATGCAGCCAAACATCTGGAGTTAGAATAAATAGTATTTCAGCAGAAATTATATAGTGTTATTATAAATCTGTGCAAGAGGCACACATCCTTTGATACATACTCTTTTTCCTAAACTCAGATGCTTTACTGTTCACCCATTTGTCTGGCACTGACCCGCAGCAGTACAAACTAGTATTTTCATAGAAGTATTTTGTCTACGTTTCCATGGTTAATGCAGTGTTGGTGTAACGTTCTCCTTTGTTGAGCCTTTCATGACTGTAGCACCACAGAAGCAGTAGGGGTCACCATGCACCATCGTCCACCAATTTCCAAGTCTTCATCCAGGAGCTGGGCTGAGTATCAATTCCCATAACATTGGCTCAAATTGATATAAAACTTTAGGAGTTCTAGACAGCAAATGGCTGCATATGGTGGAGGGGGACGTTATAATTGCCATAGGAATAACTGTCTTCAGGAAAAATAATATAAACACTAAAGTATTTGTAATTAATGAGCATTTCAAGATGCTTGCCGTTAATTTGAAGCTTTTTGGAAAACTAACCCTGCTTAACTAATCATCCCATACTAGTTCCTGTAATTCATCCAGTGCCTCTGGAGGAAAATGAAGGGGAAAAAAAAAAAAAAAAAAAAAAAAAACCAACAAAAAAACCCACAACAAAATGACTGATCTATGCCTTTTAAAGCTTGTTAATAATAAAGTGAAATCCAAATCTCGTCATTTTAGCTTGAGCTCCATGATGAGCACAACTACTACTAATATATATAGATTAGCATGATGGTAAGTACAGATGTCCATCTGGTGAAGGAGAGACTAAACTGTATTCAGTCTATACCAGCTAGCATAATTCTAAGTCTTATGTGTTCTCCTGTATGTTGCATTCTGAACTGTGCACCATTTCTGATGCCATGATATATTTACTCAGCAGAGTTTAGATGTTTCCATGGAGGGCCACCCAGATTAATGTTCTCAGACTAAAAACAATGGTGATCGTAGGACTTTAAATATCTGCTTCATAGGGAAAATTCTTGCCTTTGTACATTCTGTTGTATATTATGCTTTGATCTATGTCACATCATAACAAAGTACGTTTATTTATGAAATGAATAGTATGGGATCTTGAGTTCCTTTGAAGCCAACGGAAGTTTTGGTGACTTAAAGAAACAGTAATTTCAACCTTATTCTTTGATGGATGGTGCGTCTTTACTAAACCTTTACGATTCTCCATTCAGGTTCATTGTTTCAACATTAAAACTTTCTTTGCAGTACAACCTAAAAGGACTGAGACATATGCTCAGCAGTTTTGAGTGACTTTGAGTAAAGTTGAGCATAGGAAGAACTTTTTTCCCTGAAGTTAGGTAAAAGGAGTTTGGCAGTTTTAAGGAGCAGGGAGTATAAAAGAAAGGTTAAATCATTAGAATTGCAGTCTTATTTCCTTTAGCGTTACGTTGTATAATAATTCATGATTTTGAAATTATGCCAGCTGTTAAGGTATAACGTGTGATATACTCTTTATTATGTTTCGCTAGGAAAAGAGGAGGAAATTCAGTCATTTAAATGCAATAACCATGAAAATGTTAATGCTATGTTGTCCAAGCAGTATGTGTTCTGAAACATTGTGAAATGAAGCACTTTGCATGCAATTGCTCCAATTTTGATTAAATGTAAGCCGTCATAAGAAGAAAGAAGTTCTGAATTTAAACTGAAGTCAAGGTGTGATTTCATCTCATAAAGATGAGGAATGTCACACAACAGCTGAAATTCTGTCCTAAGGTCATGTTGTGTTTTGATACTGGTGCAGAAGCACAGCAGTCCGGGCTGCAGGAGAGGGAGTGACCACGTGAACTGCACTGGGAGCCCTGAGGGACTGACTGCAGAGACATGCAGATTAACTCTGAGATTTGAAACCACGGCTAGTTTACGTGGAAGAAAAAAAAAGAAAAAAAAGAGAGAGATTTGTGCGTGTGATGTTTTTTAGCAAATATAGTGACTCCTTCGTATCTATGTATCTGCTCAGAGCAGAAGGATGCAAAACACAGTGACCACTGTTTATTTCCAGCCTCTCCGAACTCCAGTCTCCAATGTTTTTGGTTTGCAATTTTAGTAACCACAGGTTGCACACTGCTGAAACATTCCTTTAAATGAAGGTAAAGCTGGGATCAGTGCAAAGTCTGTTAACAATCACTTCAGACTTGCAGAAATTAGCTAGTGGGATCCCTCTGCTAAAAGAGAAAGGAGGGGAACATGTCTGTTTTTCCACTGGAAAGCTCTGATCAGATACCTGCCCTATGCACACAGGATCTCCATGCAGAGATTTTCTCCTCTAAGTGGTAGGTTGTCCTCCACGTTTGTTTGCTGACAGGGTCGACAAGGGGAGACATGGTTCTTAGATGGGGATTAAAGAGAGATAGGACAGGCTAAAGGAGACATGAAATGAATGAGGCTTAGGGAAATGGCAAGCATCCACTCTAGCCAGAATTGCTTTAGGGTTCTGGTATTATTATTTCTACTCTGCCTCTTCGGACTTTTATTAGGGTCAGGCAGAGCCAGAGGAAATCCCATACGGCACAGGTACAATCCAGCAACGTTGCCAGTAAGCCAGAAGGCTTGCCTGGGGCCAAACCAAGCAAGAACAGACAAAGCCAGCTGCTTAAGAATTTGAACAAATTAATAGTGCAGTGCCCTATTTGGACTGAAGAAAACCTGGGTCCTCTTTTGAGAGAATCTGTGTCTCTACAGCAAGGTCTTCACCAAGTGTTTGTCTGAGGATTGTAGCACAGAAGGAGATGATGTGGTCCTGCTATTGTAAAACATAATGAACTAATAATAATAATAATGAATCTAATGGGATAAATGCAATGGGGTGCCAGGAAATTAAATAACACTTTCTGATAAAACTCAGTACTTTCAAAAGATTATAGAACTCGTTTCTGAAGACATCTAAAATCAATCTAAAGATTTTAATGGTGAAATATATCCATTCTGTTAAAAATGCATGATAAATCTGTATTAGCAGTAACAAGATTTTTCTATAAAGAGAAAAAAAGATTAATTCACATCTTAAATGATCCCTCATTCTTATGACAGTTCCTGTAGCTGCTAAAATGTTCCAATAGTTTCACCTTTATCCCCACACTAGACAATATTAATGCATTCTGCATTCATTTACTATACATTCCCTGTAGTTCGTATATCCATTACAATATTTGCAGGCAGAACATTCTATTTAACTAGCAATCTAAAGTTTCACAGCTCGCCAAGAAAACCAAAGGTTTTTGAGTAGCAGAGATTAAAAAGAAGAAGAAATCCCAGCACTGTAAATTGTAAAACTTTACACCTTACAGCTGCCAGCTGTAATCCACAAGGAGACAGTGTTCTTAGGCTCTTAGGAACACAGACTGGGCTATTTTTTTTAGCAAATACTCCTCTTGTTCCTTCAGAAAGGGAAGGGAAGGAAAGAAAAAGTCTCAAACCCCAAATGAACCCCTTACAGAGAACAAAACATTGATGAGGAGTTACTTTGTCCTTGAGTGTGGAAGGATTGTGGTGATTTGATAAGATCTGTTAAGATTACATTTTGCTTATTATTACAGTTGAAATATAACAGCTGAAATGTTACACGGGCCAAGTCAGACTAAGCCTGAGAGGATTTGCACAGTGTAGCATTTACATAAGATAAGAACATAGCGGTTTCTGGTTCTTTTTAACTAGAATACCTTTATCTTAATTATCACATTATCAGCTTTTTTTTTTTTTTTTTTGCGGGGGGTGTAAGATGACATGTATTTGTCTTAAAGGCACAATAAGGCTTATTTTAATAACTCAATTTCCTATATTTTTTAATGTATTACCATCAGACAGAAAGGACAGTGCGTTTTAGATTCCTGAAGTTACAGCTGTAACTTGAAGCAACAAGTTGGGTGCTGAAGGGCAGTCAGTACTGCCAGGAAGGATGATCATGGCCTCTTCTGAACAAATGGCTCCACAGCTACCTTTTCCTTTTCCTTTTTTTTTTTTCCCCCTCTCTGGAAAAGGAATCAATGGAAAACTGCTTTGGGCAAGTCCTGGACAGCCTACAGTTGGAAAGGTGAGGTAAGGAGGGAGAGACATAGGACAGATTGCAGATCTATATACTTGTTTGTCATGTTTGTCTGCCTGTGTTTTTACAATGAGAGAGAGGGAAGGGCAAGGAAAAAGAATAAGAAATACCACGTCAGTTGAAGGTCAAGTTTGAAGACGAACTAGGCTTTAGTGCAGAGCTCTGAGGAAAAACTGAAAGAGAAGCGAGAAAGGAAAATCTGTTGGGCAAGGCTGGATGAGAATGTGTTCCTTGCTAGTGGCTACTGCTTACAAAGAATTATTGGGATCCATCCTGACTTTGTTTTCCTAATGAAAACATCCTCTGTGTGACTTAGCCAAACCTCCAAGTATTTTAGCCACTCAAGGTGAGCAACAGTGTGAATATAGTTTTGTATGCCCTACAGTTCAGAAGACCTCAGGGGAGAAATGAAGTCTTTATTCTTGACAACAATAAATAAGTGCATAAGGCAGGGAAGGGACTAATTTATCTGTAGATTCTCCTATTTATAAACAGTGATGATTTATTCAGCTGTATCTTGATCCTATCTTTTCACTGCAACCTTGTCAATTAATTTGTGAGATTTCTGTGTCCATTATTGTAGGACATACATAGATCATGAATCTTGTCCTATCCAGGTGAATACAGTCATAAAGGCAATTGCTATGTTTATGCTAAATTTGAAGGCTCTGCAATGCATCTCTCCACACTGATTCACTTTGATTGCCAGTACGAAATACTTCTGCCAAAATCAAAACAAAAACTCTTGGAAGAAGTCTGTGAAATCCATGCTCTTAGTCTGCATTTATTCAGATCTATTAAGGTAGATTTATTGCTAGTCAAGACTATGAGTAGAATGAGAAGAGAGAGAGATACTTCCTTAAATTACACTTAAAAAAAAATTCTCTCTTCATCTGCATTTTTCAACATGACTGTCACTTTATGACATTTTCTTTCAGTTAGAAAGGAGATAAAAGTGCCATATTGAAATCTACTCAGACTCTGTGGTTCCTTTGGTCTGAGGCAAGCCACAGGAAAACTGAAGTAGTAAACACATGAAAAGTTCATGTCTGAGGCCTAGGCTTGTGCCTAGCTACAGTTAAGGAAGCTGACCCAGGGATAAGTGGATGAAATGTAAGATCCAATGGACACTTGACTAGGTAGCTTTGGAGCTTTCTTTTTGGCCTCTGTTCCTATTAACCTGAGTCCCTTCATGGTGCTTTGAAGCCAGGTCATTAGAAAAAAACAAACACTCCTCACTATACTCAGAAGGTGCCTGTTCCCCTTTAGTATCCTGTATGTTGTGGCTGAGAAAAGGTATCTTTCCATCAGAAACCCTGGATATCCTCAGGACCAGCATGTGGTATGACATGTTTTCCTTATAGGCAGTGAACAAACCTGCCAGCAATGTTCTAATGCTGGAATGCAGAAGTTTCCAGAAGTTTTTTGGTTGTTTTTTTTTTTTTTTTTTTGTAATAATTTCCAATCAGTTTTACTCGAGAGAAGAGGCACTGCATTTAGTGTGAGCTCTGAAAAGTACATGCCAAAGTATCACCTGAATCCCTCATTAAAACCTCTGTAAGGAAATATCTCCTGGCAATACTAAAAAGAAATTTAAGGGAAACCTAGATTTCAAAAGACTTCAGGATGCTTCACACCTTTTTATCTTTTGTGACACAACTGAACTGCCCTCCCTGCCATCACATTTTATCACTGAGTTTCTATGGCAGAAAAAATGCATACAAAGACCTCTTATCTTCTAGCAGAAATCATGGATGAAGGTGGTTAACTTCTAGGCTACAAGTATTTTCTACTTAGACATTAAACAAAACTCAGGAGAACACATTCACTTTGAAATCATTTTGATAAGGAGCTATGTGTGATTTACAGGAAATATTTTGAACAAATTAACTAGTGTTGTGAGAGTTTAAGAAAATACACTTTTCCTAAACTTTGCCAGGCTTGCTAGTTCAACAAGAGCTGTTGAACACGTTGCTTTAATAAATGACCACTCCTGTTCAGCACAGAAAAAGAGACATTTTTTTATCAGTTCATCTTTTGTCTCTCAAATGCTAAATTCTATCCAAGTTTAACAGAATAATTCACTTACTGTTGCTATTTTTTACATTGGCTATATAGAGATCTTACACACTTTTGGAGTTTATAGCATAGAAAAATGCTATCAGTTGAGACACCTACAGCAACATGCAAATATGGTCAGATGAAAGAAGACAAACTCATTCTGCTTCAAGTGGTTAAAAAAAGGGTCAATTTGTTCCTAGAACAATAGTTTTTGCATATTTTTTGAACAACCTCATTCCAATTATTTTAATTTGTCAGTAACAGCGTTTCTGTTTCATTTTCGTGATCCCCAAAGACTGACTTAATCACAAAGCAGCAGTGGAATTGTACAGCTTTTTTGAGTCCTCTGTAATACATACATGTCTCGCTCCAATTTATAGGAGGGAGATGAGGTTCTTTAATATCTGTATACCCGGTGTGAGATTAAGAAACAACGGTTCATATGTTGTTGCATCCAGTTTATTACTAAGACCTAATCAGGGAGACGGGGAAGGGAAGGAGGGCGATAGAAAAGGTGGAAAAGAAGCAGGAGTTGCGTAAAGCGGGGATAGTCACCAGCAGGATCCAGCAGCGGTCCCGTTGCACGGTGTTTGAAGGTCCCAGGCAGAACGCAGCAGAAGACGGGGAGCAGCAGCGTGGCAGGCCTTGGGCAGCAGGCAGGTAGACGAAGAAGTCGAGAAGCCAAGTCTTGAAGCAGCAACAGCGGTCAGGCAGCAGGCTCAGGAGAGTTCAGCAGCATGCAGGAGTCGCCTCACGAGGAATCTGATCGTCAGGAATCCCTCTTCTTCTTCAGGAGGAATCTCTTGTCAGAAAAACCTTGCGTTCGTCATGAGGAATCTGTTGTCAGAAACCTCCCGTTCTTTATGAGGAATCTGTTGTCAGAAACCTTGCGTTCGTCATGAGGAATCTGTTGTCAGAAAACCTTGCGTTCTTCATGAGGAATCTGTTGTCAGAAAACCTCCCGTTCTTCATGAGGAATCTGTTGCCAGAAAACCTGTCCTCATGGTTTTCAGTTCCTCTTTTATCCTCCTTGTTCCCCTGCCTACGTGACAAGGATGGGCCTCGAGCAAGAGTCATTGAGTACCTCCTGAGATGGCCATCATCCGGAGATAAGCCCACACAAAGGAGCACTTCACAGCTATTCAGCTGCAGTTCATCTCGCTCTCGTTGCCCCTGGCCTTGTCCATCAGCGTTCCCCCAGACAAAGGATCTCACAACCTTTGCCCAGGACTTGCCTGAACTTGTTCATCTGTGTCCTTCAAACAAAGGATTTCACAATCCTTGCTCGGGACTTGAACAAGTCCATCTGTGTCCCCAGCAAGCTTTGAGACACAGAAGTTAACAGTATAGTCTCTTACAATACAACATATGTACATTTTTACACGTGACCCTGCTATCTAGCTTTCATTTCTCACCACTCTTACATTCTGGGGAAGCTCAATGTGACATGCAAGAAAGGCAGGTGACTATGTAGAGTAGCCTCATACTACACTCTGTTCTCTTTAATACTCTATTTAGAGCTTCCAGTATATGAATAGGTCTTATTTTATTCAAATAAGGCATGTTGACAATATTAATTTCTTTTAACTTAGGTTTTCTGGTGTCATGTGGATAATATTCCCTCTCCTACAATTCTGATGAGTCACAAAATAAACTTGCAGTTTACCATAATGCACTATTTTACCAAAGGTCCTAGTTCATTCATTTTCTCAACTTGTGCAAACTGGACACAGGTAGTTTGAGTAGTCTCTATGTCTTCAATGAAAAATTTCTTCTTTCTGTTACTTCTTTTTTTCCTGTTCTTAACACGGCAGTAATCTAACATTGCCAGATTTATAGCCATTTTGAGCACGGATGCATGCCTCTTCCTCCTTTCTATTTCATCATGTATCATTTCCAAATGCTTTAAAAATGCTCAATAAACCTGTTCAACAACCCCTAGTTTTGAAGACTTATTGCATACAGGCTCTTGAGCTGCACATGTTTTCTATGGATGCTTGAGTACTTTATTACTTTTCCCTCTTCCTTTTTCCTCCTTTGTTTTACCTGTGGCCCAGGTGTCTTCAGTGCATTTTTGTTGAGCCTCATTACACCAACATTGTATTTTTATGGTTGTTTTTCTTTGATGTTGACTATGAAGTAGGTAGGTTTTCCAGTGAAACATACATCAAAGAGTTTATTCACTCTTTCACGGATGTTTTTGGAGAGAAGCAAGGAAGAGATGTTTTGATAATTAATTTTAAATTACTCATGAAAAGGCTTAAGCTACAGTGTACTCATATCAATAAAACTTTTGGCCAGTGCAAAAGGCCAGCTGGAAGAGAGAGATGGGATCAACTGATGTGAGTGGGAAGATGGAAGGGGTTAGTCAGGCCCTTTGTCAGCCAAGAGCTTTAGTGGGAGATTTTCATGCTCGTTGTCACTGCTCTTCCCGCTCTCCGCCTCCTCCAGCTATCCTGCCTTCTTCCTTGGCTTCTTTCAGCCACCACTTTTTGCTTGTGTGGCGGAAGCCAGCAAGCCCTAACTGTCTCTGCCTCTTCTGACTTTCCTCAGTGTGCCTTGACCCATCGTGTGCCATCTCTGCAGAAAAATGCCACCCTTCCCAGTTCACCCCTTGCTTTAGGCGGCCCCTTTCTTCAGTTTCAGCTTCCTTGTCTGTTGTGCCTGCCTTGCCCTTCGTTCTCACAGAGATTTCATTCTCATGGACACAAGCTCTTCTCAGTGTTTCCCCTGGCAAAATAAAGGCTTCACTGTGTGAATACCTGAATGCACATACTTGAGACAAAAAGGGCAGAAAAAGACAAGTGAAAGAAAAGAAAAGCTAGAACAAGACACAATGGAAACAAAAATACCCCCTAAACTTCACTAAGCTACTGCACAGGAAGACAGGAAACACTAAAGTATTTCAAATTGGGAAGCAATAAAACAAAAGCCTCAGTATGGAGGAAAAAATTCAACACTTGATTGTCACAAACTGGTGGATAATACATGGAGGACTGAATGTGGAATTTACATTGAAAGAACATAAATTTAATGGGATATATTTAAGAGCATGTGAATATGAAAAAGGGAATATGATAAGAGTATTTTTCACCTGCCAGAATAATACTCTTAATCCAATGCCCTTAGATGTTTACCTACATTATGATTCATTACAGAAAAAAATTATTTAGTTGAAAATATTCCTAGATGAAGAGTTCCAGTAGCGTTCTGCAAGGATGTAAATGTTATGTCTGACATAATTTTCCAATGAAAATGAAGAAATGTGCAAGTGATTTAGGGTCATAAATTGTGATTTATCAGTAATTACATTGATTACTTGGTTGCAAGTGACATACCTGATAATTTTGTTGTGTTAAAGTGTATGTGCCTCACAAATCTGAAGAAAGAATTATGTTAATGTCCTTTCCCCAAAATCATAGGCAGGAAGACTTGCTAAAGATTTGTAAATTTCCTTTGTTGAAGATCTCCATCAAATGTTAAAAACCACTGATGCTAATATTCACTAATATATTACTTTCATGCTAATAGCATGAAACAGAGCAATTCAGATGTTGGGTCATGTTGACAACTGTGTGCTAACTGTTCCTATATGTACTGCTTTGCTTTGGATCACATCTGTGCAAGAGGTACCTTACCAGTCTCCTGACTTTCACTTGATCACTGACAGACTTTAGGAAATGGAGCTATCAATGAATGAGGGGACCAAGATGATAGAAGCTGAGCTATGGTTATGAAACAAAGCATTTTTGTTGCTTCAGGGTGCTTGATAGAAAGACCATAGCAATCATGTGTTTGTAGTGACAGCAGCAGCATAATATCAAAAGAAATAGCACATAACAGAAATCTCAGCTCACACACTGATCAAACCTAACGCCTGTAAAGGAATAGACTTCTGTGAGATGCTGGTGGCCCACAAATAAATGCATATAAAATGCTTAAATCAAAATATATGCTTCACATAATGGCTTAAATAAATACCCAGTGAATTCCTTCTCCTGAAGCCAAGTCCAAATGTAACAGCCTGTAAAAAAGGGGAAGAAACATAAATCAATTTTACAATACTGGTTATGAGCTGAGCATCACCAATGTATTGGTGTATTCCTAAAATAATCCATTCCAAGCATAATCCAGCACCAAACAACACTAGCAATGACACAGGTTAATTTTATAAAATACATTTTACTAATGAGGGCCTTAACACAAAGGTGAACTAAGTCCAGCTGTCCTGCTGGACCACATGAAAGCGCTATGTGATAAGTAACTAAGATATTCTTACCAGGTGCAAATGACAGATGCAACCAGCATGATGACAGATCAAGAGCTCTTGTAAATCTCATCAGGAGGGTCCATCTATTAAGAGCTGCAATACTTCCAGCTGTTATACGTCAGCAGATCTGATGGAGCTGCCATGTTAATAGTCCTTATGTTTCTGTGATTATGTTACTTGGTCTTTATTCTGAATTTTCAGCTGTTAGGCTGAAGTAGTGCAGGAAAGATAGCTGAAAAGTTCCTTGCCAGAGATCTGATTTCTACTGCCATTTTTGTTCCTCTTTGGCTGTGATATTTTCTCATGCAGAACTTTTGCAGACAAAGAGCAGAATGTAGTACAGCTATATCAAACAGCAGGAAAGGGAAGTGTGCATGAAACTGTGTTTCTGATCATGTGTCCCATTCCACACGGAGCTATAATCACAGAGGGCAAAGAGCTGAACTTTGGTTAGCTGCATGGATCATCCTTTCTGAGTGTGTATAGTGTTGTTTGAGGTGATAATTCACATGTCCTCCTGTGAAATTATACATGAGTCTGTGGAAGCCATAGGCTGCTTTAGTTGCTAAGTGTAACTGAGGTCAGATTTTCATAGTCATAGTTAAAAAAGGGCAAATTTGAAATGATCCTAGCAAAATTTAGTGAAGCAGCAGAGCTGAGCTAAAATGCACAGCTGGGCTGAAAAATTAGCTCCTAAAATGCTCTACATTCCCAGTTTAAAACCTTGGTTTATGGGAGCAACCATGAAGCTACAAGGGCTGATGCTGCTGCGGAATATGCATGTTGGTCTGGTGTGTACAGCACAGCCTGATACTGTGACTCCACTCTGCAGTACCAGCCATGGCTGCGATGTGACAGCCATAAAGCAACAGGTTTCCCTCTCCCCCCAGGCAAAAACCTGGTATGATGTCTCTCTAAGGAGTACTTTAAGGGCCGAGAGAAAACCAAAGCAAAAAAACAAGAAACAAGGAGGAGGGAGTAGCCTCATTAGTCTCTTTGTACACCAGTCCTTCAGCTATGCTAAAGCAGTTCAACTGACTTTTGAAATATAAAAGACACTCCTTTATTTTCAGGTTTTGAACTCAGAATAAAAGTGAGCATTTGGTTTTAGGCTCATAAAGCTGTGACACGAAGAAGTATTAAAAGAAAACAACAAAGATGCAAAGCTGGCACACTGTGATAATTTTGTTCTACACTCCTATGAGTGTGGTGATTCTTGACTAAGGATTTCTCTGGAAACTCTTCACTGGTGATGTTTAGCTCTCAGTGCTACTCCCATTGAGATCCACTTAATTTATATTTGACTACCTCAACAGCATGTCTCATCTGTGATGCCACTGTAGATGTATACGTCTCAGGTCTCCAAAAGCATTCATGGTCAGTTATGGTTTGTCAGAGAACTGTTACAAGAGAGTCCACAGTGAAAGAACTGCATTATTATTTTTTTTCCTTTCATTTCTGTTTCTTCTTGCCCATGAGGCAGTCATGTATTTTCAGTCTGCATAACCTCAGGCAATTGACACAGTACAGAGTAATACTATTCTACTTAGAAAAGAATTACAGTGAAAGGTAATGGAGAGCTCTGTAAACTCAGCATCAGAAAGTCAGTGCTGCATGGAGGCATTGCAAAACTCCCATTACCTGGGTATTGCAAAACCCAGTTACACTTCTGCAAAGAATCTTTATTCTTTCATTCAGCACCTGACCAGGTAATTCAAGGAGGACACATGCTTGGAATCATATGTGTACTGAAACCTTAGAATAGATTTAACTATAACAAGGCTTGTTACCTGCTTTCTCGCCACAGTAAAGCTGTAGCCCTGCTTCTGCTAGACAAGTAGTCATTTTGCTCTTGGGGAACCTCTGCCCCCGTTCCTTATTGACTGACTCAAACATCTCTCATCTCTGGCTGAGAGAAAGGGGAGGACAAGGTGCCCAACTTCACTGCTGTTAAGTACTGGCTTTGTGTACCCAGGGACTTCAGCCAAACAGGGGCATGGTCATCAGGAAATGAACAGAATCCTGAAAGACTGAAGGGGATTTGTGGACCCTTCCTTTACGATTAGTGCTAAAGGCTATTGGTGCTACCATCAGGACTACCTCAGAGCCAACTTGGACAAAAAAAAAAAAAAAAAGGCTGTGTGACCATCTGCAATCTTTGTAGACACTGTGTGAATTAGTGGTGAGCTGTTTTAGCTAGTTTCACTCTGGGAGGACAGACAACTTTATATGACTCTTTTCCAGGTGACTTTGCTCTTTCTGTGTCTGGCAAGGATGCCTTAGCTTTGATATGTGTCTCTCTTAAGATTTTGCTTTCTTATTTCTTAAGATGACTCCAGAGTACACTGTGAGACTGCAGAGGATTATCTTATTTCTTATCCTTTTTTTTCTTTTCTTCTTTTTCCCTAGTCCCCAAAGCCATCTGATTAGCATCTTGAATGTATAGTATGTAACTTATTTAGCATGTTACTGACTTTAGGCTGTGTTTCTCACTTGCAGCCTTCTGAAGTACCACCAATAACATCTTGCACATTGTATCATGAAAAGTAATAAATGAATAACATTCTGATTTGATTGACAGCCATCTTGGTTAGTATCTTATAAAGGCTTAATTTGGAAATGAAACGCTTCACATGAATTCATTTTCCTACCTTTGATAGCCACCATTTTACAGTGATTTCTGCTGTGGGCTCTTAACTGAGGACCACTTTGTCCTGATTAGTCCTTGGCCTAGTTTTTGCAGTGTTACAGGCTCTCCTCCCCTCCTTCTATGAGCTCCTGAGCTGGATTCACTTTTTAAGCAGTAGTCTGTATTTACTAGATACAAAGTTCGTGTCTAGTAATCAGCTGCAGGCGAACCTGAGATGTCCCTGACTCTCTTAGCAGTCAAGACTGTTGATATAGGAATGCCTGATCAGGTTTTTAATTAACCGTATAGATTTTTTTAAACTGCCTGGTATGTTTAGAGCAATCTTTGTTACAAAGACTGTCATAGGGCTCCTTGTCTCTATAAATCTAAGTAGTCCATCTTTCACCAGCAGTGCTAGAACCAAGTCTGAGTTGTTGCAACAGTAAACAGAAAGGATGTGTTGAGGCAACTCACTCGCTACCAGCCCTCAGTGCTGGGGGCGTTCCTGAGCTACGATGGGACTCAGGCCTGCTCCAAGTCCTCCATCCTCCAGGACAGGCTCCAGGACAAACCCTCATACCTGCCTAGACACTTACTTCCCTCATGGACCTATGCTAACTAATTTCTGGCAAGTCTTTTAGTCCATAAGAAGGAAAAGGGCATACAAGCTAGCATCCGCTGTGAGAAGCTGACAGCCCAGCTAAGGACAAAGTACTGACACTGAGCTGCCTAAAGCAGACGAGGTGAATCCTCACTGAATCTACAAATGCTCTGAAACATCAGTTCCCATCCTTGCTCTATGCCAAATCCAGATGGGTCCTTTTTCTCCACCCTCCATTACAGGGCCCAAGAGTCCAACACTCTAATTGGACAGACTGTCTCTTGCTATCCAGATGTTCGCCCACTCCTGGGCAGGGATGTAGGAAAATGTTCCGTGTAGTAGGAACTTTAGCAGTTCCTTCACATTCCTGAAAACTTGTAATGAGGCTGAGACTCATTAAAACACACCCAGATCTCACACTGTTGGAGCTGAAGTGAGGGCATAAAATGCCAGAACAGTTTTACAGGGAGTGAGCTGGGTACACTATTCCTGATCTGGAAACCAGGTCCCTTAACTGTTCTGGCACAACAGTAATTGATAAGTGTGGCAAAGCCCAGCTTGGCTTCAAAGACAGTGGAGCACTGATGAGGTAGCATGGCCATTTCTTTTTTTCTCCCTATTCCATCTCTTCCCACCACCTCCTTCATCAGATGAGCTGCTAAAGTCTACAGATCATTTGCTGTTATCCAAATCCATGTCCTTCCCCTACAGAATTGATCTTTTCTTGTCTAGTCAACATGTGGAGAGACTAGTGCAAAAGTCAAATATTTATTTCAGATGCTGCTTCCTAATTGAACATGTTGAGAATAGGGGTATCAGTTCTTGGGTCATATCCAGAAGAGGAAGAGCACTTCAAGTAAAGCTAATAATTAGACTATTATGTATGAATTGTAGAAAGTCCGAAGTGTGTACAAATATTGACTTGTCTTATCTATCTTCTTCTCAGGCTCTGCTCCACTTGGGCTTGCTCTGAACCTATCTCCATGCCTCAGACAGAGAACAATACAAAAGGACATAAAATACCAGATTATGCAGTGAGGGAGAGCTCAAAAAGCTTTCATCAGAGCACATGAACCCTTTTTATGCTGGAGGTTCCATGTTGGTTTGCTATGTATTTCACTTAAGGAGGATCTGGCATTTCTGTCACAAGAGGTTGATGATCAGCTATAATTGTGAAGATCTTTGCATCTTTATGACCCTGTTTTTCTATTCTTTAGACAGTGCCAGTAATATCTCCTCCACGTGCTGATGGGTTACTCAGCATTCTTCTTTTCTCTCTAAATTCTTACCATCATCACCTACAAACCCTAAGTGGCCATATGTTTTGCATTGCCACGATCATATCCAAACAGAACGGGCCATACCACATGATTCAGTAATTGTGGAAGCTCATATCTGTTACTTGAAAATGTCAAGATTAAATTTTAGAGGGTTGCAGTTCTCATTCTTGAGCCTTCATTCCCATCCTGGAGGACACAGTGGAGTAAAGTCACATATTGAGTTTTGTTTTGTTTCTAAACAAATTTTGTTTCTAAACAAATCCAAGTGCTTTAAGCACACTTTTTATTTGTTGTCATACTTTAAAGCCAAAGAAGAAAGGGGTTGTCTTTATGTTCCCTGTATATCTTTCAGCATTTTGTCTAGTTCAAGGAGGAATGCCAGTATTTATATTCTCTATATTTCACAGAGTATTCTGTGGCCAGAGGGTCTATGTATTCTTGTTATTTTTGGTCTAGCTTTCAGGGTCTGTGTACTGCCAACTTTTTTTTTTTTTTTGTTAGGAGATAGTAAAAAGTTTTGCATTTGACAGCGCCTGTGCCTCTTGAAACAGTGCACTTTTGAAAAGCCCTCTCCTCTGGTGCTCACACTATATCACCTTCTACCACAAGACAATTTAAAATAAGATACTTCCAGCTCTGCCAGCTTTCTCTAAACAAAGCCTGTGGGTTAAGAATGAGCTCAGTAAATGCATGACATGTATTGGCATACATGTGCCATTGGGAGTGAGCAATTAGGGTAATTTGGGATATCCTAGGAAACTTTGGGGAGAACTGTGGATCCCCTGTCCTCTGCCTAGTCTTCATTCATGGATCTTTCTTCCCATTCCATTCATTTCAGCAACACAGTTCCACCTTCAGAATATCGGCCTTAGCAGACCCTGAATAAAACACTGAAACAAAATGCCTAGACAGCAAAGTTTCCTATTCCTCCCGCTGCCACAGAGGAATGGGGTGAGGAGGCAAAAACAGAAAGAGATTCTCCATGAGTTGGTGCATTGAGTTGTCTCTGGAACAGCCAATGCATGCCCTCTAGAAAAGGTACAATAGGGGTTCCCTGATGCAGTGCGAAGTTACCTTCTTTATCTATACCCAAAGCTGGCCCTAAACCTAGTATGAATAAACATGACATTTTTATGTATTTAGAAAGGATAAAATCTGTATTTACTGAAGATATGAGTGAGTTAATATGAATAAAATCTACATGAGAATACAGAATTTGGGAAAAAAGTGACTAATCAGACCCTGTTTTAAAAGGCACCTAAATGAATAACAGAGGAACCTGAAATTCATGTTTGGAAGTGTCACTGCATAACGTCATTTAAATGCCACTTAAATATCACTAACTCTTTGAACTTCTGTATTATATTTTCAAAGCATTTATGTACTTAATTCCCATTAATATCCCATACCATGAAGAATGCAGTCATCTTTGCAAATTGTGTATAAGTTCTCAAATTATATTGGCTTTGAAAATAGAACTTCAGCTTGTGGCTTTGTTGTTTTGCACTTTTATTCAGACTCTGCCTATGTTTTAAAAAAAAAAAAAGCACCGTGAGCTTTTTAAAAGTAATTTGAATGATTTTGCTGGTCCTCTATGTAACTAATCTCACAGATGGACTATTAGGCTTGCAGAATCTGTTTACATTTATAAATCTTTTCTATCATAGCTGGAACATTTTTTGAGGGGAGAGGGAAGTTTCTTCTGAAAAACTCCCTTTCTTTATATAAAATGTACTTCTGTCTTATTTGAAGGAGGCCATATGCCCTGGCTAGGCTGGCATGAATGAGTATATGGCTGCACATACAGTACACATTGTACTTTTTCGGTAATTTTCTTAATCTCTTCCAGCCTCTGCCCCTTTTATACCCACAAACTGTAATAAACTGAAAGAGTAGTCCTGTGAAGCCTGGAACTTTCAAACCAAAAAATGCAGTGCTTGAAATGAAACAGAATGATCTCATCCGTCCCTAATTTTCAGTGCCTTTTCTATGCCTAGTAGACAGCTTTACTTTTATAAAACTTGAGTCCTTGTCAGCCTGGAAAATACTGCTTATTGACTTTAAGTCACTTGTATTTACGTTAAGCAATTGCCTTTTGTGTGTCTCTATACACAATAAATTTCCAAACACAATGTCAAGTATATTTTTATGTTGATCAAGAGATCTGATTTCAATGTCAGGCTGTTCTCCAACTGTGCACAAGAGAAGGGTAAGTTTTTCAGTGCACTACGTACAGTTTTGCACTCATACATCTGACATTAGAATGATGCACACTGGGCTTGATCCAATAGAAACTGACTTTTGTGTCTGTAGATCCTGGACATTTCAAGGCCCCCCCAGGCTCTAGTCAAAAAGTCTACTTTTGATTCTGATGGGAGAAAAGTGCTTCCTTCTATGGCTAGAGAATGCCAAATTACACTTTCCATGCTGGCTCTCTCCTAACTGGCACTGCATAACAGCTGTGGTAAAGACACTGGCCTTTACCTATAGGGCCAGTTTGGCATGAAAGAGTGATAAGCAGATAACTCTAAAGCAAATGTAGTATTTTGTAAGAGAATGTATGCAAGAGCTGATGAGTGTGTTCTCTTTTTGTACAGCAAATGAACTAACATGCTAAATGCATTAAGTATCTACTAAAAGGCTTTTGTTTTCCCGTAAATAACGCTTGCAAGTTTTGAGAATGAAATCAGCTGTCACAAGCAGGATTTTGTGAAATGTCACTGGAGTTGAATGCAGTCACCATGCTCAACAAATCATTTGTCATGATTCAATCAATTGGCCAGAGCAAAAAGTCTACAGTAGAAAAACAATGCTTCAGCTTCCACCATTCAATCCATTCAAAACATGATTAGTCCAACAATAATTATTATATGATGATTATTATAAATATATTTATAGTGCCTTGCATATTAAAGAAAAAATAACTACAGAAGTGTGAAGAATATTATATTTATCAAAATAAGCAGAACACAGCTGCAGCCAGGGAGCTAGGCAGCAACAGGAAATTGCAGTACTGCCTCTGTAGATACCTTCTAGTGCTGTGGATCCAAAGCTGGATGAGGTCCCTGATTCATTGAAGTACTTAAGCATGTGTTGCATTCCCAGTGAGTTCAAAGAGACTTAATCATATTCTTAAAGTAAGCATCTGCTTAAATATTTAGCTGAATGAGGGCCTACTACCTTGATCCCATTTTTATTGGAAACATCCACTGACTTTCATGGTTGCAGAATTAGGCTCTTAAATAGGGCTCAAAGAACTACAGATCTGGACCCTATGTGTCCACCTATTCTGCTCTAAGGAGCCTTCCTGTGTAGAGCATGTTCTGTCTGCCAGCAATCTATACGGTATTTTTATTCAACCTTGGGCTACCTAATGGCTCAAAGACATACCCTTGATAGAGATCTTCTCAGCTAATTAGGATGCTAGAATCTGACTCAGCAGAGTCGTTGAGCATGATTCCAAAGCTGGATGACAAAATGAGGTTGATATTGGTCTGGGAATGTTCTGAATAAACTTGGCTCCCACTTACTCCCAGTCCATTATCCTACATGCCAGACACAGCTAGCAGAACACCGCCAAGTGGAACACAGTCATAAGACCCATGAGTTACAGAGCAAGAGAAGCTTTGCTGCTTTGCAAAGACTCAGACCAAAGGCCATGTTGCTGGGCTCAGCGAGGTGGAACCAGTTGTGAGAATGTCATGCAGAACATGCAATATTTGACAGGTCTATGAGTAGCCCCATTAAAATCAATGAGAATGAAACACACGCTTTGCTCCACAGAGATGGGATTACTCATGTGCCTAAAATTAAACATGTGGTTAAGTGCTTTGCTGAATCAGGGCCAGAGAGATGGAAAATGAGTACTGCCAGTACTGATTCTCTCCCATCTTCTTTTCCACACAGCTGCCTGCTGACGCCTGCTGACTTTTTTGTAAATAAGTACTGTAGCTGTAGTACTTTATTAATTACTAAAAGAAACTGGGCCATATCCAAAGTCCTGGCCTCAGTGAAGTCCTATTTAGACAAAACGTCCATTAATGCCAATTTAAGTTTTGGTCATAAAAATGGGATTGTGTAGTGTAAGAATAGAGTAGTTCCTAACACAACAGATGGAGATGAGGTTCACTCTATGGCAGAACCATATTGGTGGGAAAATTTAAATTGCAGATGAGTCCAAAACAAACCAGTTTTCTACTGGGAAAAGCACAGCTTTTCTGAGCTTTTCTTCTGTGTGCACTTAATCAGTTGACTTGTCAAATCTTTTAGCAGGAACTGGTTGAAGGCTTTTGTTTTACCACAAATAACTCTTACAATATCTGAGAAAATGACATATGTTTGTGCACAGGAGAATTATTATTAACACATTTGCTCGTTTAAGAGATCTGGTAATAATTATTAATTTGATTCATTGTACAAAAAGATTTGTGGTCACATCAAATTGTTTCTTTGATACTAAATCAAAAAATGTAAGCTAGAATATGGAATCTCTGTGTGAATCGGGAAAAAATTTCGTATGTGTGTGCTTTACATAGAAGAGCCATCATGTGACAAGAATCTGCAATTTGTGTTGCATAAATTTGCACAATTGCCATCTTCTTACATTTACTTATAACTTCCAGAATGGTATTACCAGAGTTATATTCAAACTTTTTTAGAACAAGCTGTTTCTTGTGTCCATATAAACAGCCCATGGAAAAACAATCAAGATAGAACATATAATATAAGATTATAAAATGTACTACAGACATTAGAGATTAACAAACTGTGTTTTATTTTTGTGTAAATAGCAAAGCTATAAATGTTCTGATAAACACAGATGACAGATCTTTGATTTGTATTTAACTTATTTTGGAAATGTGGGCATTTAATTCTTGTAATTGAAATAAGCAGTGGAAAACAGATCTAAATTTTTAGACTGTTCTCCTTAGCTGTTATAGTGGAACTTATGTTTAAAAATGTTAATACTGTGTAATTTTTTATTCCGTTAAACTAAATCAATATTAGAGTTAAGAATGAGCAATCTTGAAAACATTTGCAAAAATCATTTACCATATGTTTATCTACTTGTCAAACTATAAATAACAAATTACTAATATCTGTCCTTGAACTAATGTAGTAAAATTGAGTTAGAATAAGGAAAAGTTTGAAGATAGATGAAATGTGATGTGTGAATACAATTATACATAATATATAAGAATATATAATAGGTAATATATAAAATATAATTGTATACAATGCCATGCATAAATGCACAGCAGTGATTGGAAAACATAGCGTCTTTCAGTACTGCCAGATACTCCAGCTATTTGCTTTTCACAGAGAAAAATCAGTTGCTAGATTGAATACGTATCAATAGGGTTTTGCTAGATATAGACTAACTCCAGGAAATATAGAAATGGAAACATACTTCTGCCATGCTTCAGAGGTCCATAAAGCATCTACAACCATTCTCCAGTGTTCATCTCCTTCTTCCTTGGTTCTGTTCTTGATAAATATTATGGAAAGAGCAATGCTACACAAGTTGTCAGGGTTGGTTTTCTTCAATTCTCGTGTACATAAAGTGCAGATATTAGGTTTGTGGTGTATTAGGTATATGGGTAATGTATGTGCCTATGTCATACACATCAGAAAAGAACGACCTATCACACACTGAGGACTACACAGCTCTCAGCGTCTGCATCTGTCAAGAGCCACATCTAATTAGCTCTCCTGTCCATACTCACTCAGTGCTGCCCTGTTGAAATTTGGACAAAAAGAGAAGTGGACTTGCATTAGACTTCTTGCCTCTAACTGATGGCTGGCTAACTGAGTGGATCTGGGAAGCTACAGGCCAGTCAAGCCTCACTTCCACCCCTGGGAAGGTGATGGAACGACTTGTTCTGGATACTTTCTACAACCAAGTGGAAGAGAAGAAGGTTATCAGGAGTAGTCAGCATGGGTTCAGCAAGAGGAAATCATGCTTGACTAACCTGGTAGCTTTCTATGATATGACTGACTGGGTAGATGGGAGGAGAGAAATGGATGTTCTGTACCTTGACTTCAGCAAGGTACATTTGACACTCAACATTTGACATTCTGTTCCACAGCATCCTTGTTATGAAACTTGGAAAGTATGGGATAGATGAGCAGACAGTGAGGTGAATTGACAACTGGATGACTGACAGAGCTCAGAGCACTGTCATTAGTAGTGCAGACTGGTTGGAGGCCCGTAAATAGCAGTGATGCCCAGGGGTTGGTGCTGGATCTGATCTTGTCCACCCCTCCCCAATCTCATTTAAGGGCTGGCAGCTGCAATGGAAGCATCTCTACTTGGAGGCTGCCTCCTTTGGAGGATTCTCAGAAAGGGGTAAGCAGTTCCTTCTTTATTACCAGATTGTGACCTCTCCATTTCTTGGGTGATCTGAAACTGGTTTAAAGTAGCTGCATCAGCTACTGCCACTCCTTTTACACAGTAAGTGAAAATAAAAAATATAGGTATCAGGAGCAAGAAGCCTGAATGATTTACCTATCCCATCAGGGAAGACTCAAGCTGGAACACCTCTGTCTATCAATTCTTGGAGCAGTTTCTGGAGGGCAAGATTCCTTTATGTGTTGTAGCATCTTTATAGAGTAACAGACAAAGCTATTAGCCTGCAAGTTAGATAAGACAATGTCAATTAACAATAACTAGGTTCTACTTGGCTGTCTGAGATAATGCATATTCTCTGAACTACAAAGAAAGGTAACCACATGTACAGCTCTGCTTAGGAAAGCTGCTGTGGAAAAGTGAGATTAATTTTGACCTGTAAAGTGAAATTTTGACAGTTTGGATGGCTATCTCACAATCTAGCCTGAGTCTGTGGTGGTCTAAGCAGAATAAAAAAGCGCTGAGCTGAGGGATCACAAAGATGAATTCAAGTAACACAAATAAAGATCATCTTCAGACTGGTCATTTTAGCTTTCCAATGAAAGGAAAGCAATAGAAGAGCAGGAAACATGATGTAAGATCCATGAGCACAGCCTGGGGTGATGGTCTGTTATGCTTCAGGATCTTATGAGAAAACTTAAAAGACTGTCAACAAAATCTGGATGTGGTAAATGCATCCTAGCAAGTCTTTAAAAAAAAAAAGCAGCAAAACAATAGCAAGAGTTCATGTGGTCTAGACCAATGGCCAAATATAGAAAACCGCAATGTTTCCTTTCTTAAACAGAAGTTGGCAGAGGGGGACAAGTGCCTGAGTGGAAACACACTGTGACGGCCAAGCCATGTCCAGAAGGGACCCAGACGCTTCCTGATCTAGCACCAGGAATTGTGTAGGCGACCCAGGCTCACTGCACTCATGGTGGATCAGGAAAGATGCCAATAGTGAAAGAAGTGTGTGTGAGGGAGAAAAGGAAGAGTGGCAGGACAGAAAGGCAGTACAAGACACTAGTATCTATTCTGCATTTCCTGTCACATTTCACATAGTTGGTGAGTGAAAACAGCTTGTCCTGCAAATGACCTTAAGAAGGATAGAAGTGCTGTTAAGGAAAACTGGAGTCTTTAGGTTTGTGGCTGAAAGAGATTGGAGACTGTAGGCACTCACCCTGGGAGCGCCTTCACCCAACGATGAAGGAGAAAATCTAGATATCATGCTGGCCATGGGCCAAAGTGGTCTAAATGCAGGACTTCATATGACTCAATGCCTGGAGACACAGCAACCCTTTCTGGGGACCTCCACAGTCTAAGGAGTGGGAGCAGCCATGGAGCTGAATGGAAGGTATCACCAGGCAGACCGGCACAAGATAAACTGACAAAGCATGTGAGTGTTGCATGATTTTTTGCTGGAAAATGCCACATTGCACGATTAAGAAGAAAATGGAACTCATAACCTTGCCAGACAAGTCTTAAGTAATCCTGTTGTTCCCGGCATAAGCAGCGGCCGTGTTAATCTAATGGTGTAACTCTCGGTCTTCTCTGAGGGGTGAGGGGTAGGAAGGCTGCACTGTGAAAGCTGTGAAAATATCCCTACAGAAAAGTACTGATTTAATTGTCACCAGCATCTTCATCTTTCCTGAAACCATGCGCAGCAGAAGCTGCTGTACCAGAAAGGAAAAGGTGTATACCCAGGCCACTTGAAAGAATGAACTTCTCCAGGTGTTTCACAAACACCTGTGTAATGTTTCCAGAGCACTGTTGGATGAGAGAGGCAAAATCTGTATGCAAGTCAGACAGAAGATAAATGCTGAAAAGTGATGGAAGCTGATTGGTTTTGACTGAAAGACTAGAGTGGAGATAGAGACAGGCATTAGTGTTCAGCCCTGTGCCAGCCCCTTATTGTAAGAGAGGAGTGATCACTGAAGAGCAGCATTTTCCTCATAGTTTTGCTTTTTTTCTTCTTCTAACAACTACTGCCCTACAAGCCAATTTCCATTCAGATAACTAAAAGTGACATGGTAGTTGTGAAAAGGGCCCTGAGCCTGGTATAGATACTGGTCAAGGTGGGAGCACTTGGTAATGACCTGGGGCCTCTTCTCTATGATTGGGACCTCGTAGAGGAGTCATGGAGCCTGGAGAAGATATATAAAGTCTGCTGACTAATGTTGTGGAGTCTGAGCAATGAAGAGTATAACAGTGATTGATATTTATACTAAAATGTGATTAAGTGTAAATATGTGATTAATGGGGCAATTAAACTCCCTTGCTTCCAGTAGGGGCCTGAACCTGTGTTGAGTTTTTTTAGCACTATATCTTTTAGCTATTTTTAAGGTACTCCTTAATTTCATTTTGAGCTTTTACCCCAATTTGGCAGAGGCCAAGTGAAAAATTGTGTCACATCATCAGCAAAAACTATTAGATTATGATCCTTTAATCTCCTATATTGAGCATTAAGGCCTTGATTCAGCAAGGCATATAAGCGTGTGCTGAATTTCAATTATGTGTGAAGACTATTGTTATTCAGAAAAGTGTTTAGGCGTGTGCTTGTGTGTTTTGCTGAACTGAAGCTTGAGAGCCATAAGAAGGCATCTGGCACTTACCTAAGAGCAATCACGGGTGAGTCATAATAGTGAAACTGAAGCTGTGATCCCAGAGTTGTTACCAGAGCAGCCTCTGGAACCTGCAGTAATCAAGAAAGGGAAAGATCTGCTTGTTCCCATCTTCAGACTTCTGAAGTCTTTTTCTAGTTTGAAACTGCATTATTCTAGCAGTTTCTTGCTAGATATTCAGTTGAAGGTGAGGAATATCAGAACAATTTTTCATCATGAGATGGTGACTGTTGAACAAACTCTAGCTGTAAAGCCAGTAAAAAGGCTTCCACTCTTTCTAAAGAAAGCTGGATTGGACCCTGGGTGAGTCACTGCATGAGCAGCTCCATTCTCAGCACTTCTCCTTCGTCTGTAATGCAGCAGCAGATCAGGGTTTCCAGCAAAGGCTGGCAAATGCTTAGATCAAGAAATCACTTCCTGACCCTGAAGTCTGCTGACAGCATGCCACTGTCTGCATCTAGCTTTTGTGACGTTGTGGCCATCAGAGTGAGCTACCCAAAGTACTCCAAGGATGGCAGAACTGCACTGAGCACCAGCTGGCCTAGTTCTGGGAGTGGGCTTTGGTCTGGCAAGCACCATGTCTGGATGCAAGGCAACGCTGCTCTGACTAACCTAGCTGTGAAAGAAAGAGAAGGATTTAACCCCCTGTCAGCTATGAGTAATAAATGAGATAACTCCCCAGCTGATTATCAGCTGTTTTACCTGCAGTGCCGAGGACTATTTAACTCGTACTATGACTGATTAAAAAACATAATGGAACATTGATTTTTTTCAACTCTATAGGGAAAAAAATCAATGCTGAATAGGATCAGGATAAACAACAAAAGTGAAGAAATATGACTGCAAATTCCATTGGATCCAAACCCCAAAACAAGAGTATATATTCTTAACGGTAGGAATGTACAATCTTTCTGAAGCCTCCTAAGTCTCTGCACTGGTAAAAATAATCTCAAACTTGAAAGCAGACTGAAAATAGATCTGGAGACTCCAAGTGAAAAGAGACAGTTATCCTCCGTGCCTGCTAACAAACATAGTCTCTTTTTGTTATGAAATGTCTCTAACTGAAAATACTGCCTGAAAGTAAACTCCTTCATCAATTCATCACAAATTCTTCAAAGGCATTTTGGAAGTCTCTCTAAACCATTGGCTTTATTGTGGCTTTATTTAGGATTTGAGGAGAGAGAATGCTGCAATCAGAAAGAATGAAAGACCGGCAGAGGAAATGATTACCTTTCAATCCCTGTGATTTAGAAAGAATAACATGCTTCTTTCTTGGTCTATTGTATTATATACTCACAGAATAAAATTTGACAATGTGGCGCTAAACTCTAACTCTCTGCTGAGGTGATATCATCCTGCGTTGTATACCAGGGACTTCTGGACCTGGGATTTTGGTGCCCTTTCTAGGGTGGCATTCCCCTCACTGTTTTTGGCTTAACCACTATATGTTCCCTTCAGTGCCTCTCTAGATAAAGTAATCAATGCAAAGGATTGGCTGTTGCATCCTCACCTAGCATGGCTACTTTCTTTTGCTTAGAATAAATGTTAGTTTTGACAGAGGTGATTTAAAAAAAAGAAAAAATCTTAAAAAAAAAATTCCTCAAACCCTTTCAAAACAAAACAAAAACACAAGGTAAGTTTCGCTCCTTTATGCAGTGATGTAGCTGCACATACTTCATCTAAAGCAGAAAAAAGGTGGTTGCTGCAGTGCAGTGCTCTAAGCATTTGTGTTTTTCTAAAAGTACAGCAGCAAGGAGTTACTTTTTTCTAGTGGTAGTGAGTTGGTGTCTGTTTTGTGATGAACAGCTGAGCTTGCTGTTCAGCTTCACAGGCTTTCTGAACATTTATCATTACTTTGCTTCTTAAGGAAAGTAGGTTGGGGAAAATGCCCTGCATTAGCTGTGGCAAAGACCTGCCTGGCCCCATTTGACAAAAGGATTAAGGAAATCTGATTTCTGATAGCTGCACAGCAAACTAGGAACATCTGACATTAGTCTCTAAATCTGAGCTCGCTAAATGCTCTCAAAAATCCTCCAAAATGCTGGGGTCTGTGATAAGAGCAGTAGAAGGATCATCCCAAGAGGGATATAACCAGGAAATGGTACCACATATAGTGGGTACTGGCCACAACTGTGGCAGGACCCTTGGCTCAGGAAGCCCACCCAGCCCTGCACTTGCTTGGTTTTTAATCAAGCCCTCTGCTATGTGCTTTTGTCTGTCCCTTGCCAAACTTCATCTGCCCATTGCCAAACTTTGAATGCATTTCATAAACCCAAGCTGGAACTCTTGGCTTTAAAAACTGTGATAAAACTGATCACTTTAGCATACGAACCAGATAAATGTGTCCCTCTGTCAACAAGTAGTTCATTTTTTTTTGTTGTTTTCCATTGAAAAATTCGTTTTTCTTTCAGTTTTGCTACTGAGGGTTTGCTTTTAAAATGAACGTTACAAACACTATCAAAAATTTTGTTTGAAGCTTTGTTCAGATACATGGGAAGCAGGGACTGTGGTTTTTTGTTGTTGTTGTTGTTTTTTGATAAATAGTGCTCCAGCTGTTTCCCCGTAGATTTTAAAGCAAAAGTGAACTGAGAGGTACCCTGTGCAGTACACTCGGCCAGTCTAATTGTATCTTTGTACCAAGGTAACGTTAACATTAAAGCAAACTAAGGTTGTGACCCTGTACTCACAACATCAGATTCATTACTCAGTTCCTTTTCACTAGTAAATGATTCGGGCTGCCATCAGCATTTCTGGAACCTTGTTTGGTAGCTGTTTTGCTAGAATGCTGCTGCTCCAGAGCCCTGGGGATATGTTTATCTGGTACGTACTCCTTCAAGGTTGAATAGAGTTGTTTGTTTTTTTTTTTTTATTGAAAGAAGGCTGGGTTTGCAAATAATGTAAGTTTCTCTAATCTGATTTCAGCTGTAACCAGAGAAAACCAGTACTTTGTGGGTTATTTGTGGGCTATTTGTATGCATACAGAACTGTGTCATAGGGACGTTATAGCCAACCACCGTCTGCAGCTGATGATGGAAACAATCCAAACCAGCCCAAATGAAGCAAGCATTGAGACCGAACTCATGAACCACAGAGAATCTGCAGTCTGTTCAATGTTCAATTTTCTTAAAAGCCCTCAACTAAAATACACTGTAGTACAGAGAGTGCTGTGTGTAGGGTTTTGGGATGCAGTGTTTTGGACAGGGAAAAGAGGATGCTCAGATAATGGAAAGGAGTCTCCTGGGAATGGCTGGATATGCCCTACGCTTTAGGCAGGTATGTACATTGTGGGGAACAGGGAATGGGGTGGAGAGCCAGGAATCACTTAGGGGTATCTATTTCAGCAATGCGCTGGTGAGAAAGGCTAGGCCAGAAGACTGGTGTTAGAGCCTGTAATAAAATGAGACAACAAAGCAGATGTGAACCCACCCCTTGCAAACAGCACTTCACATGTGCATGTGATTAATAGCTGTGGTGAAGGGTTAGTGAGCAACAGCCTGATGCCAAATGGATATCAATGGGATAAAACCATGCATTTGGCAGATATGGGAAGGAGAACTCATTGTACATGGAATAAAGGAGAGCACGCAGCAACTCCCTGAACCCCTGGTAGAGCTCTGGCACTCCGACAAGAATCTGGCTGTAACCCTGTGCAACAAGGACCACGCATGTACACATGTGCACACAATTACATGGCATGGACGTAACAGGAGAAAATTGAATATAAAATATTGCAGAAAGCCAATAATTCTGGTTTATATCTTTCTTTCTCCTTGAGGCAGAAAAGAACTTGGCTATTTTAAAATCTGGGATCTATTTACATAGCCAAACGTAATGCTCTTTCTTGTGAAAAATAGGGTAGGATGGAATTTAAAATGTCAACATTTCTGAGACCTGTTTATCTCTTTTCATGCCTCCCTCTGTACTGAGTATTAAGGAATAGACACTAGGTGATAGAAATTGTGCCAGTTCTGCTGAAGTTATGACAAGTTATACCACCTGCAAATATGATCCAAAATCTCTGATGATGTAACTGCGTTAGAAAATATGGTTTTAACCACGTGGTAGCTAGTGTATGGGAAAGTCATGTTGTTGATAAAGCAGGTTGCATCTTTCACTTCTTAGCTGCTTTAGGAAACCAAAGGAAATCTTTAACACAGAAAGTTGATGTTTTCCATTGAAGGTATTCAGTAGGATATATGTATTTTCCAAAACTTTCTAATGGAAATGGCAAGCACAACATTATTTTTTATCAACTTTGTAAATAAAAAAATATTTGAAACAATATTAAGATCCTACATTATCTTAAGTGTCTTCAGAAACTGACTGAAGTCTGGGTTTTTCTGTTACCAGAGCACAAAGACCTAGCTTGTTTGGTGATGGTAATGTTTACGGGATCTAGAACATGGTAAATCTTCCCAAAACAGTGTAAGCAAAAGTTGCAAGAAATGACTCAGAAAAGGTTAAATAAATTAGAAAGTTTGTGCTTGGCAAACAGAGGAAAATCTCTCATCTGTGTCAGTGTATATGGAAGAAAATACCCTGCTTGGGTAGAGACTCCAGTGAATTTTAGTTTTGCTGTCCACACTGAAGACAGTAACTTTCACTTCATGGCATTCTATGGCGCACACAGATATAGATGGAATTCGGCGTTTGTATGTAGTAGCCTGTAGCCAACCAATTGACTCACTGATTGCAGACAGTTCAGTTCTATATCTAGCTGTCTGTGACACAGCAGAGGAGAAATCTGGGTCACCTGCATACCCTGAGTCACTGCCGTTGGCTAAAGGTTGCAAATGCTCCACTGAACTGATTAAACTTCTACTTTTGTGTACAAAATGAATACTGTTCATGTTTTCTATTTTTGTGTATGTGCAAATAAAAGAAGCAATTGCCTTAGCTCTGAATCAAAGTAGCAATGTCTTTAGTATACTAAAAATTAAATTTGATGTGATGTTAATCCTGACATGTGTTAATTGTATTTTCATGTAGGGGAGATAGAGTCCATCCGAGATTTTCAGACAGTATTCTACACATACAGAAGAGATATTTCTCAAATAAGCAAGCAGAGGAGAAGAAACATAGTTTCTTCTAATTTAGTAGCTCTTTCTACTTTATTGTTCATTAGAAACCTAGAACTCTTTGACTGTCCTCTCAGGACTTGTCTACATTACAGTACAGAACAACACTTGATTCCAACATTAATATGAAAAATCAAACTGAGTCTGTTTAGAAGGATTCAAAGGTTTACTCCTTATAATAATTTTCCTTTGTTTATTTAACTCTCGAGAATTGTGCTTCTGCTGGTGTTAGATATGTTTCAGTAATGTTGACACGCTCTCTCTAAAGTAAGAGTAATCATAGTTTTCCTGGCTTTATTTCATACTTGTAGAGCAGGAAGCCAAGACTGTACTGAAGTAAAGAAGTAAATGAGGTTATTTCATAGAAAATCTGCAGGGATTGAGGTGGAAATTACACTTGCATCTTTGGCTGGTTTTGGTCCGCCATGGGATGAAGTTCTGATGTTGCTGCCATAGAGACGTATCATTTTTTGTCCAATTTTCACAACCTATATCCCAGGCTGTACATTTGAGGGACAAATGAAGTAGAAATAGACAGATCTAGACTGAAATTAAACTGTCTTTCAGCATCTGCATCTCAAGGGAAATGTCAGTACCCTGAAAAATACAGGACTGATGGACAGTATGATGACTCACTTCTTTCTATGGGAAGGAAGATGACAAGAAACAGATTTTCAGCTGCTGATGAAGCTTTTCCATCTACTGGGCAATACATCTGCCAAGAAATGATGAGAGGCAGGATATGATATACCACTCATACTCCCTTTCCTCCACCTGCACAAAATTGAGGCTGTGAGCCACGAACTCCTTGGTTTTGTTGCAGGCATCCATCTGTCAAGTAGGGCTTTTCTCAGAATTAAGGTTTTAGGCCAAATTAATCCCTTGGATAATTCCATTGTGTTTTGTCTAAGAAAATATCAATTACTGTGAACGGAAGGATGATCTCATGATGAAAGCAAATGAATGACTGGGAACCATGGCTGGGATCTAGGACAAGTTCCTCTTCTGCTACATAGTTGTGTATAATCTGGATAAACTGACACAAATGGAAGTTGCCTCCACATCCGCTTGCATAAAATGAGGAAAATTTATTTCCAGAGCCATCTTTTAAGGATGCGTATTTATTTGAGCTGTTTTGATGAGAGGAACTACAAGGAAAGAAAACAGGTAGGTTGCTGTTTTTGTAAAGTATGAATAAACAAACAGTAAAGAGGTTTGTGTTCCTGGAGGAGACGAGCTGAGATATCTGCAATTAGCAAGTTTTTGCTGTCAACTTACTCTTAACACTAGGTTTAAAAACTCTTTTTGATCTTACTTTGAGCTATCACAAAGGATAAGGGAAATAAATAAGTGAAGCAGATTAGGATTAGTATGGAGTAGAGTAACATTATCAAAACTATGTTTGAAATTTCTGAAGAGATGGAAAACTGCCTTTTGCTCTGACATTACTTTTTTACTTCAAGCGGTAGTGAGCATAGCATCAGAAATCAGTACAAGTCAACAGTATCTTGCTGCAAAATAATTGGCAATTGCTGCAATGTTGAAAACTAGACTATCCTTCAGAGACTGAGATGCAGCACTGTTTCCTACTGCACGCAGGTGAAGAGAACACAAATGATCGGTTAAGGAGATTGTCCAAAATGGAAAGATCCAGGCATCTGAAGGGAGAATTGGGAAGAGGACAGCAAACTTAATATGGAGTCGCCTAAATTACTGCTTATGGAAAATATGCCAAGTACAGGGAGGTTTTTAATCATGGAGGAACAAAACCAAGTCTATTTTCTTCTTGACTGTAACAGACTGCAACATTAAACCAAAAATTTTCAAAAACTGACAGAAATGTATAGGTTAGATATCATTAAAAAAAAAAAAAGACTGTAGGAACTATCCCCTATCTTTATGTTTGCTACCAGGAAATGTATTTTGGAGGTAGGAGCCTGCATCAGTTTATTTGTTTTCCTAAAAACTTATCAGTCAGGAGGGAGCTCCATTAGCCCTCCTTACAAATGCTTTGCAATTTAAAGCTCTTCAGCAGAACTATCAAGGAGCTGGGTTCACAATCTGCCCTTTTGTTCCTGATTTGGAGCAGACATCTGATTCCGGACTACACGTATGCTGATTTGCCCTGATTGCAATCGCAGAAGCTATGGCTCTTCTATCTCCTGAATAAATGGTATTGTACTAAAATGAACTGTTAAGGACTGCTTGATGTTGGTACAGTAACATCAGGGTTACAACACGGCAGTTCAAATTCATTCACTGATTTGGCAGATACCTCCTGTATCCTATGTCATGTGTTGAATTACCTCTGTGCTGCTGTGCATACTCCTAACACACTTTGTCTCAAGATTTACAGGTACTGGGAGGAAAGAAAACGCTCACTCTGATAACCGTTATGTATCTTCAGAATATGCTAAAGCTTCAAGTAATACAGGGTCTTTTTTAGTGGTTCTGAAAATATCAAGTAACAAAAATCTAAAAACATAGGGGACTTTAATTACGTAATCTTAGGTACTTAGAAACTTCAAGTTTCTACATCAGCTGATGTCAGCTAAACCTAAAAATCCCACACTGGCACCTAAGTGGAAGAATTCTCTGAATAATGAGATATTTGGGTTCCTTCATATATTTAGGTTTTAACTGTAAGTTTTCTGTAAGATATGTTATCCTTTTTAATCACAGTGATTTTGAGTAATCAGCTCCTTCAAGATATGCTCACCTGTGATTTACACAAACACATTTGCATCTGAGGTGCATACAAGAAAGTTAAAACTTTTTTCTTCCTAGACACCCAGTGTAATTGCATTAGGTCAAACCAGCACTGCACTGGCTTTTCCCCTCTCTCTCTCCCTCTCTCTCTCTCATTTTTTCTCTCTCCCTCCAGCTCTGCAGCAATACTCTAGCTCCACTGACTGATCTAAAGCAGGAATTGGTGCCTCCTGGAAATGTGCTTCCTTAGGAAATGTGTTCAGCTAAGATCTCTCCTTCATACTGATGCAAGTCCTGTATGTACTTGTGTTCTTTTTTTTTTTTGTTTTGTTTGTTTTCTGCATGTGTTTAGTTTTCACTGTTCCCTTTCATGCAGATTTCCATGAGATTTCACTGTTTAGCATTTGCAACATATTTTTACTTTGGTTGCCATTGCTGATGTTCTTGCTATCATAGCATTAACAGAAGAAAAAAGTACAATGTCACAGAAAGCAGAAAAGCTGATCTATTGAGAATTAGTGTGATCATATTAATATGACAGGAAAACAACAGCTTGGATCCTGATCCAGGAAATTAAACAATCTTGCCTCTGTGAATGAGTGAGCAATTCTGGAAAAAGCACTTAGCTGAAACATTCTTCTCTACCCTACTTGCTCCTTCTTTGATAAAACAAGGTCAGATGTTCATGTAAGTATTCAATTAATTTGATTTATTTCCTCAGATAATACCAGCTTTTCCTTGGCAACAGCAACTGAGGGGGTGATTTGAGATGCACCAAAGTTTACATTTCTGGGGCTCACTAAGTCACATCATTGGATGTAATTTAGGTTGTTCAAAATATGGACAATGTTATCACTTTTACTTGATAGTATCTGAGCATAACAACTGGCAAAAAAAAAAAAAAATCCACTTTATTATTCCTACAGTAACATTTAATATTCTAATAACCACTTCCAGCTAGCCTTTCTCTTCTCAGATGCTCAGAGGAAGCTGGCACAAACATTTTCTACAAGCTCCAGCAAATGAACCCCTTGTATAGAAATTGAAGTGTCTAATCTAATCTGCTGAGGGATCTGCACCACATACATTACCCTGACATTTAAGGTCTCATAGTCAGTGACCGGTTAACCAAATCTGTCACTATGACAGACATGTATTTCTACGTGCCGTGCCACAACTTAATCTTTCAGGCACAGTTTAGGTGAAGGATGTTGTAGCACACTGAATCAGAATCTATAATATATGCGATGAAGAAATTTCCCGCTTGATGTTAAAATAGATCCATTCTGAGTGCCATAACTATAATAAAGCATATGAATTTGTCTACTAAGCTATACACAATAGATCAGCTGTTAGATTGCATCACGCTAGTTATCTTCACAATTACTGTTATTATTACGTGTTGTTACAACCCTCCACCTCTTCCCTTTTCCCTGATACCAGAATCTGTGACAATGAGTTTCTGGAAGAGAAGGTTATTTTGGAAATGGCTGCTAAGTGACATATCTGAACTTCTAAATTACCTCTTTTGATACCTTGTGATTACCATGCGTCACACAGTAAATCTGTGAGTCAGAATGTTATCTGACATCTCCTGATAGCATAATAGATAACATTGTTCATAGCTCCAGTGCATTTATTATTTTAACTAACCGAAGAACAGATGGAATTCCCCTAGCATACTTGGATTTCTACCCTCTTGAGCTCTCCATTGTGTTGTTTGCTTTTGTGCTGAGCCTGCATCCAGACCTCTGCACCTGCTGCCTCAGTGTGGCCTGGCGCATGGGGTCCCAGGACTGCCAGGTGGAGCAATACACACACACACGTTGCCGTCCATTTCTTTCCACAGAACAGATGTTCTCCATCCAGGAAAGCTGTGCCAGCTCTGTCAGTGGCTCAGGGTGTCAGAGGCCTGCTGCTGCTTGAGGTCACCACAGGCAGCGTGCATTTGGGTTTATTCGTCAGCAGCAGACTTGGCTGAACTTTATCCCCAGATAATTTGTTTTGTTTCTAAAGCTTTGGTGCTACAAAACAGGGACATAAAAATATTACAGAGCATCCAAAGAAGGGCCTCAAATGGAGGGTCTGGAGGACAAAGGGTACGAGGAGTGACCAAGGTCCCTTGGTTGGTTCAGCCCAGAGCTAAGGAGGCTGAGGGGAGGCCTCGTGGTGGCACAGAGCTCTGTCTCTGATGGCTGTGACAAGGCCTGAGGGAACGCCTTCGGCCTGAATCAGGGAAGGGTCAGGCTGGGTGTTAAGAAAAGGTCACCAAAGGGTGATCAGGCCCTGGACCAAGCTCCCCAGGAGAATGGTCACACCCCCCCAACTGTTCAAGGAGCATCTGGACAACGCTCTCAGAGACAGGGCTTGATTTTGGGTTGCTCTTTGTGGATCCAGGTTTTGGATTTGATGATCCTTGTGGGTCCCTTCCAGCTCATGATCTTCTGTGATTCTGTTTCTAACCATTTACCCTAGCCAGTAGCCCTGCCCCTTGAGAAAAAAAAAAAAACACACTTATGTTCTTTATGGAGAAGGAGAGACTTCTGCCCCTGTGACTCAGCAGCAATTATGCTGATTTTTATGCAGAGTTTATTAGGATGTTCCAGAAAAGGAGTTGTGCAACTGTAGTGTGGAAGCTTAGCAATCCCACTGTGGCAAGAACTAAGTCAAGATGATCAGGAACTTGGCAGTAGGTCCAGGAAGACTCTGAGAACTGGTGTTCAAACGTAAGGACTGCAGTTCTGACAGCATACCAGCTCCTAAAATCTGGGTTACTGCATGCTGTGCTTCAGGCTAAAAAGTTTCATGCACAGCTTCCAAATCAATGTGATCTGCTATGGCCCCTCAAAGCTCTTAGGGTGCCCTCCCCACCCTGTCTGCAATTACTGAGTCTGGTGGTGGGAGCACACACCCGAGCCTGAGGAAAAGCAGCTGGGATGTTTGTGGCACTTGGGGCAGTCTTCTCAAGAGCACTTTAAATCCTGCTTGAAAGAGGTTTCAATGCACTTAGTATATTGTGAAGCTGCTAAGAACAGTGTTAAATAATCACAGAGCAGGGTAAGAGAAGTTGTTAAAAGCTTTCCATTTTATTAGATGCAGCTTACTGTACAGACTCCCATTCTTCTGTGGCAGCGTGATGGCCACTTGATAGAAAACACCAGGAAAGGTTGCAAAGGAGTGGCTGGCAGAAAATGGAGGCAGGATGTTAATAACTCTGAAAAAAAAAAAAGGAAACAATCAGCTTGATGGACCAAGGCCCTTGCCATAATTCTGTGTGTCCGTGTCCAATGAATTATTGAGGATGGTTTAAGCATATTATTTCCCACAGCTGGGTTTCCTGAGCAGGTCATTTAGTGCAGATACTCATACTGCCCATCTCCAGCTGTGCCTCTCCAGGAGCCCCAGCTCACAGTGCTGGCCTTGGGGTGTGCTTGTTTCCTTGCCACTTTTCAGTGGTTTAGTTTGGTTTTGCAACACAGGAAGCCCAGGAGTCCCCGCAGATGCCCGCTCTGACAGAGAGAGAAGCAGGGAACCCTCTATCACAGCCATGCCGTAGGTAGGACTCCTTTCTGTCAAGTTTGCAGCTGGCATAGGGTGAGGGGGGAAGAAGAAGAAGGAAAAGGTGGGAGCAGGAAAAAAGTTAAAGAAAAATGGGAAAAGAAAGAAAAAGCGGGAGAGAGCGAAGAAAAAAAAAAAGAAAAAAATCAGAGAAAAAAAAAAGACACAAAGGACAAAAAGAACACAGAAAAAAAGCAGGAAAGCGAAGAAAGAAAAAGATTTCGAGATTGGCGGCAGCATCGAGGCGAGCCGCAGCCGGACAGGGAGCAGCCGCACCCTGCCGGTGCAGGAGCCGGATCTCGGTCCGGTGTCGGATCGGAGCCGCCCGGGGTGCGGGCGGGGCGCGGGGCGGGGTACGGGGCGGGGCGGGCGGCACGAAGGGGCGGGCACGGGGCGGTCCGGCACGCAGGCGCGGTGGGAGCCCGGGGCGCCCCACGCGGGCGCTCCCAGAGCCTCGGCAGCGGCGCCCGGCTCGGCAGCGAGGGGGGCGCGGGCCGGGACTGGGCGGTGTGGTGGCGGCAGAAGCACCGGTAGCAGAAGCGTCCGGGAGCTGTGGGAAGAGGGCGGCACCGGCACTGCCGCTGCTGCACCTCCCTCAGCCGCGCTCTCGCCGCCGCTCGCCCCGCTGCCATGGGTTAGGGGGCGGCGGAGGATCGGGGGACGCCGTCAGGCTGCGGCCGCCGGCGGAGCGCGGAGCGGCGCCCGCGGAGCCAGGGGGCAGACGGCGGCGGCGGCGGCGGGGCAGCCGCCTCGGGGCTGGCGCGGGAGGCCGGGGCGGGGAGCTGCCCCGGTGCGAGCGCGGCGGCGGGCGGAGAGATGAGCGCGGAGTTGGTGAGCAGCGCCCTGGGGCTCGCCCTCTACCTCAACACGTTGGGCGCCGACTTCTGCTACGATGACAGGTACGGCGGGTCGGGGCACACCTGCCGGCGGTGGGGCCGGGCCGGGGGAACGGGGGCCGGGGGACCGGCGAGCCCGGATCGCCGGTGCCGGCGGCGGGGACGTTGACGGGGCCGTGACAGCTCACTGCCAGCCCGCCGTTCTGGCGAGCGCTGCCGCGACTTCGGGCGTCCCGAGTAGGGAGTGGGGTGCTGGCGGGGCACGAGGTGCCGCTCCTCCGAGCGCCGGGCGGGGCTGGCCGCCGGGCATTCCGATTGGTGCCTTTTCCGCTGGCTTGATCTGATTGCAGTTAGAACGGATGCGTAATTAAAATGTATTAGGGAGAACAGCACGCCTGGCTAAACTTATGAACCGTCCTGGGGTGTTTCATGCGCCGTTGGAATTAAACCATCCGAGAAGCGAGCCGGGATTTACTTTGACAGCTTCTCGGCGGTCCTTCTCCTCCCCTCCGCCTGGAGGGGTCCCGTGGCGAGGGTTGGCGTTGGTGCCTCGCAGCGCCCTGCGTGGGGCGGCGGCAGGCGGTGCGGTGCTGCCGGGAGGTGCGAGCCGTCCCGCGGGGTGGGACGAGGCAGCGTCCGGTCGGTGCGCTGAGCCCGGGCCGCCTCCCTCGGGCTGCTGCCGGCGGTGCACCTGCCGCGGCGGGAGGAACAACACCGTTCCCACAACGTCCTCAGGACTGCGGCGGTGTGGAGCCGCGTCCCCTCGGAGCGGGGCAGCTCGGGCTTCGGTCCTTGGCGTCACTGACACGAAGTCCTGTGGTGCGATTACTTGTTTCTGGTGTTTGTGTGCGCTTTCCGGTTACGGGCAGGGGTTTGTTTTTTTTATGCCTTTTTTAACATCTGAAAATGTAATGCACGAACAGTAAAATAAGGAAAAAAGAATTAGCCGTTATTCCGCTAGGCAGGGACTGAGTTGGACCAGTAGAAAGCAGTATTCTGACACACTGACACTACTTTCAACCCGCTTGTTGTAGCTGGGAGCTGCAGAAGTGGAGTATTTGCATAACCCTAAGCAGTATATGCTGCAGTATTCGGGCAGAACTGGGTTGTTTAAGGACGTAAGCCTGTCCTGCAGGCCAGTTCAATTTGGCTTGAAGTAGAAAGCAGTTTGAAGCGTTGCCTGATAGTGTTCATGCGGAGGTCAAGGTTACTCTTGCTGCTGCCCGGGTGTGCTTTAACACTGCTTGGAAATAGGGGTATTGAGTGTTGTCTTGGGGAGGGTGGAAAAGATAGTTGCATGCTGCCTTTGTAACATTAGTCCCATACTATTTAAAAGGTGTTCTGAGGCAAAGCTATGCAGATATGTTTGCCTTGTAACTAAAGAGCACTTCTCATCATTTTAACTAAGGTTTAGGTATTCACTAGAGTGCTCGAAAAGCCAATTAATGGCAGTCCCGTACGCAGGGTCATCTAATTAGGGTGCCTTTCAACTGCGGTCCTGGAAGGGAAAGGCAGGAAGGTTGTTGCTTGCTGGGGCTAGGGATGACAACGGCGGGCTCTCAGACCTGAAGGATTCTCTTAATGGTAATCACAGGATCTTGCTGCCCTGCAGGAGCCTACTTGAAATGTAACAGAGGAAAGGAGGTTGATGCTGGAGCTGTAGGACGTGGTCCCCCATGTGGGAGATGGATCATGATACTAACTTTAAGTGAATCAAGATTGTGCCTTTATGCTAGGAACCTGCAATCTGTATGAGGGCAGCATATTGCTTTACCTTTTTCTGCTTCCTTTGCCAAGTGTATTGAAATTAGATCAGACTGTTGTTTTTTATTTTTTTAATATAGTGATCAAGCTTACTTTATAAAGGGTGTCTGTAATTGCTTTCTCTATGTTTTTATGTAGGTTGGTTAAGATTAAGTGGCATCGTAAAAACTTCTTAGAACAAAATCAATTTCCCAATGGTAAAACTTAATATTTTAGCGGTTGCACTGCACCAAACCAAAGCCTGTACGGGCAGTGATGTAACAAGCTTACTTGTACTCTGAGGTTTATGACTTTATATCAAAGAATTCAATATTTTATTTCCTAGCCTTCGCCCAACGAAACTGAAATTGAATGAATTTAAAAAGTATTCGTTCTCACTTTTCATCTTGAGTCTGCCTAACTCACTGCCGCTTTCATGCTGGATAACGTGACATGCGCGTAATCAGTGCAAATGTGATCTCTTAGATCGATTGGCTTATTGATTAGTGTGAATGGAAGTGACAGCTTCTAAACCTGCGAGCTCAGTGTAATGAGGAGTCACTGTTGTTTTCTCTGTGTACCTTGGAAACGAGCTTTTGTCACCCCCTTCCCTGCTGCTCTAATTTTCACGGCAACTGTGATATTTTCTAGAAAAATGTGTAGATTACTGGGGAGGGAATCAGTAATAACCCTATTCATTTTGGAACAAATGAATATATTTCTGATTCTCTTTTTGCTTTATTTTCTTTTCAATTTTAAAATGGATATGACATACATTAACCTGGAAGAAGAGACAAATATAGGGAGAGGGGTGGATGCATGTCTAATGCCACGATGAGCTCACAATGCATATTAATAAACGTTTACTTACTGTTGAGCAAAATCAATTTGGAAGCCGTAAGAAGAGGTAGGGAGAAATGCAATTTTCATTCCTGCAAATGTATTGAAGATCTAACATATTGCACTGTGTTAAATCCAGCTCCTTGCCAGATTAAGGGGGGCTAATCTCCAGTCGCTGCACATGCAACCCTTGTTTCAGGCTAATATCTACCCACATCGCAGGAGGGGAGCCTATGGCTGCAGTGAGGCTAACGGCCTGGCATCATTATTTTTCCTTGCTGCTTGAGCCCACCCCAAGCAGGCAATCTGAGCTGTGGGCCCCTCACGCAACCTGTGCTAAGTAGGACAGATCCCTGTCAGACTGTCGCTGGGCTGTGGAAGATTTAGTGCTCTGAGTGTCCTGGGGTCATACGCTGCGGCGGTGCGTGTCAGAAGCTACTCATCCATTGAAGTGTTCCTTTGTCTTCCCAAATGGTGGAAGGAAGCCATGGTTTGAGGGGACCACTAGGAGGGATCTTTAACGCTGAGTGGTGCATCTTCTTTGTGCCCACTGTGTGTATTTTCTGGAGCACCGGTTTTACCAGGCTTCTGGCTCCTCGAAAGATGCCTCCATGAAACGTGGCAGTGCTGGCCAGATCTCTGTGGCTTGTGCTGCATTCTGTTTAATGGGCCTGAGTGGGGCAGCCTTGCTGGTGGGAGAACAACATCAAACAGCTTTGTTTGAAAGCTACAGTGTTACAAGCTGCATTGAAGAAATCCTAATGAATGCTTTTGTGCTGTAGTGTCAATTTTACATAATTTGGAAATGGTCTGAGGCCATGCCTGTTGCACAGTACCTCTGTTGGGTCTGCCCATGAGAATTAATCTAGCAAGTGACCCAAATACAGGCACTAGAAGAACAAGTGTAAGTACACTGGGGAAAATTGCTTGCCATCTGTCTGCTTGTTGAATGTGTATATTTGATTATTAATTTACATCTGTGATTTTTATGGCTCCTTTTTGTCATCTACTCTGTTTCTTAGCTCCAAGTGCACCTCTCCAACAGGCTCCAGTAAGTGCAGTTCTCAGCTGGCTGCAATCTTTTCAATTCTAGTAGTGAGGCCAGCTGTGGAGGAAAATTGAAGAAGGGGACATTCGTGCTTATCTGTAGTGTTTTCCCTTTGTCCCTGCTTTTGTGTCTTAAATGTGCTAATTTCAAATGACCATTAGCATGCCCTTGTGTTTGCTGATAAGGCAAAATCCAGAGAGGATGCCTGAATAACTAAGGCAGCATAGTTTTCAAGTATTGTATTAGAGGATCAACCAGGCAAGCCAGTAACTGACTGCCTGGCAGGGTGAATCTGGCTTGATAATGTTCCATTACTATGAAGTCTGTTCTATTTTCAATGCTGAACGTCATCTAAAAATATATTTGACTTCAGCTTTAAAAGCATTCGTGCATAAAAATTTGTGTTGAATAAAACACTTTGGTTAAAATATAAAATCTGTTTCATCAATATAATGTGGTGTTCTGTGGTGGTGGTTGTTTGTTTGTTTGTTTTTTAATCCCTGCAATGAGGATGCTCTAGTATAGAGGTATTTGGAAGCAAAAAAGAAATTGTCCCTGCAGGCTTTATTTTAAGATTTCTGTTACATACATATCGCTCACGGAAACCGTGCTGCTTTTGGTAGGTGGTTCAGAGAATAAATTCATGACTGTTAGCAGACGGAGAGTCTCCCTGAGTCACTGATGGGATGTAGCTCATCTGCAGGAAGTTCTTCCAGCGCACAATGGAGTTACAAATTCAAATGATCCACTTTCTCCTGCATCTCCCATATGTATTCCAGCTGCGCTTCTGAATCCTTTAAGTTTGCCAGAGTGAAAGTTGCTCGGAAGGCGCAGAAGTCTCTCATCTCAATTTGTTAACCATCTGATAGCTGCAGGAATGCTGAACTAGATCTACTTTGCCTCCCTCATCTGGAAGTTTGCCTTTTCCTTGTTGGCTGCTACGATTTTTTTTTTTTCTAGTGGATCTGACTGAAGCAGGCTTCACTGTTTGTTTATGGAATTTCTTTCTTTAGCTGAAATATTTGATGCTGAAGCTGTAGATGCAGGCCTGCTGGCAACCTGTGGTAAAAGTTGCTCCAAACATACAGTTGGAGAAACAGACTAAATCTGAAGAGAGAGATGCTTGTTCTTATTGTTATTTATGTAAAAATGAATCTGTTTTTTTGGCCAATGTTTACAGTTAGATTTTATCATTTTGGTCCTTGAATTACTTTGCAGGCTTGACTCAGCTTTTGGATCAACTTTCTTTTTTAAACAATCCATCATTGCTAATGTTTGTCAGAAATGTTGATTGAAAGATGGAAATGCTTTACGTGGAGATCTGAATCTTAGGTCAGAAGTTCTTTCTTTGATGCTTTGGCTCTCAGGGCAGTCTCTTTTTTATTTTTCTCATGGTTGCAGATGCCTCTTGCTGGTCTTTGACGTTGGCAGCTCTTGAGCTCCTGTGCTTTCTTGCTTAAGGTGTGTGATCATATAAACCCTCTTTACCTACCTTTAAATGGGGTGCTTGTTGTGTGAGAGGATTGGTTAAGTCAGGATAACCGTGGGATTCCTGTAAGCAGGACAGGGTGCAAACCCTACAGTTCACTTCCCAGTTTTGTGCTCCACAGGACTCCACATTTTTTTCTGCAAGCCCAGTTCCCATTGCTGAATGAAACTTCAAGCGCCACAGGAGATGTTTTCTGGAATCACACCTTGGACATTATTTAACATGTTGACTCTGCTGCTCAGTTTGCTAACTTCAGGACCGTCAAAGTACTTCTCAGACCTGTGGATGGCTCGTAATGGTCATCTGCAAAAGGCAGCGATGTTCCTTTAGGTTCTGCCTTCTGCTGAGGCATAATATGGTGCTGCTGTTATTCATTTGACCACTTATTGTGAAACAAATCTGCTGGATTGCTGGGATGTCAGTTAAGGATCATGTATCTGTCAAACTCTATTTCACTTGGAAGAAGAAGAAAACCCAGTAAATCAGTTTGAGGCTGATGAGACTTGTTCATCCAGCGCCCCTTGGAGAGGGATCACTGGCCATTATGCTCTGATGCACTGCCTTTTGAGCAATCTCTGGCCCTAAGCTTGAAGAGGGAGGAGAAAGTAGAAGTGATGTCCTTAAATACTAATCCTTGTGTTCCCTGGGCGTATTGTTTTTTTGTGGCAAGGTGTTGGTAGTGGGGGAGCTGCAGAGGTAGCTTCAGTGAGGTGAGCCCAGCTGCTGTTCCATGTCAGATCAGAGCCAGCTCCAGCTGCTTCAAAAGGGCCCCATAGATGAGCAGAGAGCGATGCTGGGTGTGCCTGGGAGAGCAGATGTAAGAAAAGAAAAAACAGCAGCTGGCAGAGTCACAACCCTGCAGCCACCGTGGTCAGGGCAGGAAGTGCTCCAGGCATAGAGCAGAAGCTTTCTGCAGCCCGGAAGAGGTCCACGGTGAAGCAGGCTGTCCCCCTGCAGTCCATGGGGACCACACAGAGCAGATCTCCACGTGCAGCCATGATGAGCCCTTTCAGGAGCACTCTGGGCAGGAGCTGCCTGCCCATGGGGAGGATATTGCAGTGGGACAGGAGGGCTGGGGGAGCTGCTGTCCGTGCAGGGCAGTGCTTCAAGGGTGAGCCCTGTGGTATGGACCTGTGTTGGAGCAGTGCTTGTAGAGCTGCAGCCTGTAGAAAATGCGGAGAGGGTCAGTTCAGGAAGGGTGGCATCCCATGGTGGGGACCCCATGTGGAGCACGGGTAGAGTGACCACGAAGCAGTGGTAGAGATATAAACTGACTGTGGCCCCTCTTCTCCTATCTTCTTATGGGAAGGAAGCAGAAGGAGGAAGATAGGGGAGTGTCTTTTAGTGTCCTTTTAGTTCTCACTGCTCTAATCAGTTATCAATAGATAGTAAATTGTATTAATAACCCTGTACTGAGTCTGTTTTTGTTTTGACCGTGTTGGTAATTAGAGAGTGATTTCCCTGTTGTTATCCTGATCTTCAAGCTCTATTTCATCTATTTTATCCCCCTGTTCGGTTGAGGAGGGGGAATGAGAGAGTGGTGATACTGAGCTGCCCACTGGTGTGAAACCGCCACACCAGGATAATGTGAATTGCTGTTAGCATTCATTTTCTGATGGCTTTATGAGGACGTTTTTCAGGAATAGTAGGAGGTTTCAGCTGGAGGTAAATAATGCTCATTTACTGTCATCATGTACCATCTTTCCTTCACCTCATCTCTTTAATTGCTGCAAAATGTGTTACAAAATCAGTGTAATCTCTAAAAGAGTGTGTGGGGGTGTATACAGTCCACATAGTAAATAAAATAGCGGGATTTTGTTTTATGCTTAAAACTTGAGACCAGGTGTTTTCCAGCATCCGTTCTCCACCAGAGAACAGGATAGGCTTCCCTTTGAAGTCTTCCAGAAGGGCTCCTGCGTTTATTTGGTAGTCCCTGCTGGCTGTGAGCACTCCCTGCTCTCCAGCACAGTCCGGGCCACAGTTTTACAGGTGAGGGAAAGCAGATTTTCCATATGATGGTGCAGACCATCACTGCTAGGCAGCTGGATGGGCCTGTGGCATCCCCTATTACGGATCTGTCAGTAGACCAGAAAACCCCTCTCTGAACTCTGACCCCTGTTTCAAGTGAGGACAGCTTTTTCCAAGCTTAACATCCTGTTTCCAGGGTGGATTTTTCTCAGCTTAGTGTTACTCTAGGCTATTTTGCTAATGAGAGGGTTATGTGATTTTAACTCCTATCTGCTTTAGTCAGTCTGGTATTAGTTCAGAGGAACAAGGCGGTAATTGGTAGCAGAACTATCGCTGTAAAGTCTCTGCCAGTGTCTGGATGTTATTTTCATGCAACTTGTTAATTTGCATACTTAAATCCTAAAAAGGGACTTGAATGCTTGAAATGGGGTCACAATTCAGTGACCAAAATTGTCATGGAAACAAACCCACTCAGCAGCTTAAACTGCTCCTAGATCTTTATTCTGTCTTCCTTTCCCACCCCCTGACTTTTTAGATTAAACGATTAATAATTGGCCCTGGGCAGAGAAGCCATGCTCCATTATGCCTTTCTCCAAGACGCTGCCCGTCCTTGCTGCAGAACAGCCTGCATCCTATGATTAGGACTTCCCTCTAGTGAGAGACTGGTCTTGGAACCCTCTCAAATGCCTAACTGAAAGGTAGGTACAACACAAGTGTTTGCAGACCCAGTTTAGAGACAACATTCAATTTTTGTACTTAGCTTTTCTGTTGGTGTGGTTACCTGCCCTCAGTAAGCATAACTTTGGTTTTTATTGCTTTTCTGAGAATTTTCTGTCCCTCTGATAAAGGGAAATATGAGTCCTGAGTTGGATGGCTCTCTGTGACTTAGGTGCCTTCCTTAGGAAGCAGTGATGAGCTGCTAAGTATGTAGGCTCCCAACATTGCCTTTATGGCATCTAGCCTCTGACTTTTATGCAGTGATGTTTCTCAGTTGATGTTGTTTAAAATAGCCATGGGGTTTTGCTTGGTAAGTTACAGAAGCTGATAATGATCATTTGATATATATGTATATATAAAAAAAAAAAAGCAACAGTATTTGACTAAAGCACTAAGAAATGCTCTTCCACTGAAAATGTTCTCCTTAAGTTAATGTTTTCAGTGGGTTTAAGGTAATGTAGTTACTCCATGGGGAAAGGCTGTGAATGTTGCCTGTTATGAAAATCTTTGAGGATTAGTGCTGGTACCAAGAAAGTATACCTGTCTGTACACAGGATTCAGAGACCCTGTGTTGTGGAGTATCACAGTTTAAAAACAAAATCCAACTCTGAAAGCTACCCAACTAGCACTGAACTTGGTTTGGTTTTGTCGATGAGTTTGCATTATGGTTTCATCTAGATTCCAGTAGGAGAAGAAATGAGAAATGTCATGAGGAGACAAGTATCAGTATGTAAAGATAGGAGGGCTAATGTAGCTTCCAGATGTAGACAGAGATGATCTGCTTTGTAATAGCGGTCACTTTGCAGTGAGGGATTCCATTCACTGAATTGTGAAGTAATAGGTCAACATCTTGGATCAGAACTAGAACTGCTAATCCAGAATGCTTTTTTCTTCAAGTGACTAATTTGTTCCAGGAACCTAACTTGAAATCTTAAAGTGCTAGTTCCAAAAAAATAAGTCTCTTACGGGAATTCTTAGAGTTTTTTGTGCCTTTGTATGGTTCAGACCCATCTTCAGATTTTGTTTTATTTTATTTTTTGTGGGTACAGGAGAATGCACAGAAGAATCTCACCAACTATAGAGCACAGCAGTATGTTAAACAATAAAGTTTGCCTTTTAAAAAACACTATGTATGTCTTTACAGGGTTTTCAGTTCTTTGTCACTTCCTCTTTCTCATTCTGTGTCTGTTTGTGATTTTAGCCGTATTCTAACTTTGTGATAACCCAAATGTTCTTGACTCCATGTTGCAGTATCATCACATTCATGGGTCCTGATCAGTTATGGCTGGCTCTCTTGTTTGTGTGCACCTGTACTCTACCATTTTGAGAAGGGGTTTAGATCCAGTTATAAGTTTAAGTGAGATGCTTGTTGTGGCCTCTACAGCCGTTAGAATAACTTTCCTAACCCATGTTTCACTGGGGATTTCCCTTATTAAAGTACTCTTTCGCATTCTTCGTACTTTTTAAAAACAAAACCAGACCACAAAAAGCTCACCCAAACAAACAAAAAACAAACAGAAAAACCCCAACAACCTCTTCTTGTTTTCAAATGAAAATATTTGAAGGAATACTGTGCCCTGCCGTGTCCTCTTATTTCCATCAATTATATGAAGGTGCAGTCGTGCCTTCACTTGCACTTTATGCTGTCTTTATTTGATTTGACTGCTTAGTGGTGCTGTAGTGTTGGTTGATTGTTTTGATTTTTTTTTTTTTTTCAATAAAAAGATAAAGAGGTAATTAGGCTCAAGTGTGAGGCTTAGGCTCAGAAACAGCTCAGTATCTTAACAAGCCTTATTTTGTGAGTTGTCAGTCCTCTAGATACCACTACAATACAATACGTTTTTTTTTGCCTTGGATTAAGACAGTATTGGTCTGGCTTTCCTTGCTGATGCCTGAATTTCATCAGGGAATCATCCTGGGCAGCAGTCTGAAATCAGATGAGAAGCTCTGTGTTAGGTTTGTGGTCTCTAGCAAGGTTCTTTTTCTGCCATCCTGTCTTTGACCTTTCAGACCCCTCCACGACAAATCCCATACCAGAAGCAGTAGATACTTCTGGGAATGATAGACATCTATTTGTGTATTTCCTTGCTGAAAAAAAACCAAACCAAAACAAACTGGATTGTAATAAAAAGTTCCCTGTAGTAAATTCCGTGGAGCTTGACTGTGTGAGTGTATGTTCTTCATTTTCTCCAAACAATTTCAGTTGTACTTGAAGAAACTTTTTAAGTTTTTTGTTTTCTTTTTTTCTTTCAGGAAGAAAAAGAAGATTGGTCTTGCAAAAGTAGAGTTAGTTACAGAAGAAATACTTCATTCTCTAATTAATTAATTTGTAATTAAACTTCTGATCTGTTGCATTTTTATAATTAAAGCAGAAGAAAGTGGAGGCTTTTTAAAAGCCTTTTGATCTGAGTTAGGGTTCCAGTGCCAAAACAATAATTTAAATGCCCCATGGCTATATAAATAAAGCTTGCAGAGAGAAAAAATACAAAATGAGTTATGAAAAATTTAATCAAATAACATTGCATTTTTGTGTGTAGTAGCTTGTTTTGGTAACACAAGCAGGTCTTTCCTCTTGAACACCAGTGTACACGTTGTATTTTATATGAGATGACTTAGCTGTGTGTTCTATTCCATTTCACAGTACGTTACTCATTTCTTTATATAAGTTGTTGAAAACTGTAGTATTTCTCTTTAATAAACACTGTGCTTCTGAAGAATTCTTGGGATGCACACTTTTTTTTTTTTTTTTTTTTTTTTTCCTAGAAGGAGTAGGACAAAGAGTTGATAACTGCAGGATGAGGGGAAATGGTTTTAAGTTGAGGGAGTGAAGATGCCCTGGGCAGCCTGGTCTAGCATTGAATGGAGAGGTTGGTGGCCCTGCTTATGGAAGGGGAATTAGAGATTCATGATCTTTGAGGTCCTTTCCAACCCTGGCCATTCTGTGATTCTGTGACTTAACTATGGGGAAAGGCCAGAAAGTAGATGGCTCCTTGTGTTGCCTTGTATTAAAAAGAGATCCCACGTGAAATCCCTTCAGGGCAAGGCTGCTCTTCACTGACAGCCATCCCTGTGCACTGCCTGAGCTCTGCAATGACTGCTGAGATTGGCCCTGCACCAGAGCTGTGATGTGAGATAGCTTGCAGCACCTTGAGTGTGCTTATGGGACTAATGGGCAGCTGATGCCCTACATGAAAGCTATCCCTACCCCAAGAGGCTTGGAGTTGTATGGCTGGATGTGCCCTCAGCTACCGTGCAAGACATTACATCTCTTGCTGCTTCCTCTCTCCCTATTTTTGCCCTTTATGTGATTACGAGCTCTTGGCAGCCGAAGTGGCATCCTTAATATTGCACTGATTGACTCAGTGTGATAAGGGCATCTGGTTGTGTGCATCTGGCTCTTTTAAAAGAATGATTCAGCTGAAAGAATGGAAGCATATTGGAAGTTCTTTTATTCCATAGAGTTGCTAGGTGTGTGGGTGCTATTTAGCCAGGATAGATTGGCTGTAGTTTCCTGTTCCTCTGAGTCTGTTCTACTACCAAAGTTTCTTATTGTCCTCTTTTTTTTTTTCTTCTTTTTTTCTTTTAAAGTGACTCCAAGTCTTTTTTGATTCCTGTTGAATGAGTCGATTTGTATCGGTTCAAAACTGAATTCCAAATTACTCTGATATGTGATGGATCTAGGTACTTGGTGTTCATGGCTAGCTGGTACAGGGTTAAAACAAGTAGGAAGGATTAAGTGTCCAGGCAGCAGGAAGTTAGTTTGTCCTCTGGAATTCAGAGCCTGCTTTTAGCACTTGACAAAGAAAATAATGGAAGGATGTTAACAAAAAAGTAGATATTAGTAGCCACCCAAAATTGATTTGTAGAAGTATGATAAACCTGTGAGAGATTCTGCAGGAAATTCTCCTGTAGGGGACAGTCAGCCATTTCTTCTTCTTTCTTTTTTTTCTTACTTTTTAATACATACTTTTCAACCATTAAATGCAGTCCCTTCCAAAAACAGTTAAAGATTCTCCTAGAGTTTGACAGACGCTCTGGTGAGGTGGGGGAAAGATTCCATTAGGGAAAAAGTTCTAAAGAATATTGGCTTTCACCTAGTTGTGTAATCCACTATCATATAGTATTAATAAGAATTAATATTTGGTATATTTCTCTTGAAAAGTGGTAAAAAAACAAAAACAAAACAAAACTACAGGTATATAAGAATACCTGTAGTGTTTTGTCCATCTGACAAAACATTTGTGTTTAATTTACCTAGGTTCCTCCAAATGTAATGCTCCTATTTATTTTCATGCTAACTACAATGAAGAGCACGATAACACCATTTGATAGAGCAAATTCTCAGCTACAACACAGTTTCCAACTTAGCCATCAACATTTGCTATGCACTTTTGCCAGCGATGAACAAGAACCTGCATGGCATGCTCATAAAAATCTACACCAGTGGAGGTGACCCTCTGGTGCCCTGCTGAAATGCACCACCCACCACCTCACCATGCTCACATCCACCATTTGGTCTTCATGAACATCCATCAAGCACCAATTAATGGCAATGTGTGCAGTGTTTTCTGCATGGAGGAATTCAGTGACACATCTTTGCTTCATCTGCACTTCTGTGTCAGACTGCCCCTCTGCTGCCATCTGTCACATGCCAACAAAATGTAACAGAATATTGGTGAGAAGGTTCCTCCTCTACTGTCATACCACCAACATCTGGCTTTGTTTTTTTGGGCCAACATAGTAAAATAGGAGGCATTATTTTTTTTTTAGCAGCCGTTGTACTGTGTTTCAGAGCTGTTGATCTGAGGCGTTTGGGATTCTGCTGATTTTGCAGGACAAGAGAAGGTTTTCTGCTCTGTATGCTGCTGTGGATCTCAGCACTCCTTGGGGGTAGTGTTGGAGGAGTCTTATCTGAGCAAGAAAATTGAATAGTAAGGGTCTGAAGGTGATGAGTATGATATTTGTATCTTGAAAGGCTCTGATACAGTGGCTTGAAGCAAGGTACCACCCTGTTAGGCATAGTTTCCAAAAGTCACATGCTGTGTGAAATTTAAATGTCTGTGCTTGGTTTGCTCTGAAATTCTTGCAGTCTGAAATCTGTAGATTTTGTTGAGGCTCCCTGTACTGTAGCTTAATATAGGCGTGGAATTTCAGTTTATATTCATGCTGTGCAAATTGTTAATGGCATGAAAAAGTGTACGAGTTTGTTATGCACCAAAAGGTTTTAAAGTCAGTTTCTTATTGCTGGAACCCAACATGTTTTACAGTACCCTTTTCTGAATAAGTGACTCTAAAGCATGCAAATAAAGAGCTAATATACAGGTAAATATAAGTGTGGAAGAGCTCGCAGGGTTCTGGTGTAATCACTCTTACTAAATGTCTTATTCTTTCTATAAATATTTAAGAAAAATCTAAGTGATGTGATGAATAGTGGATGGGATTCGGATCATTTTTTGAGTTTTATTTTCTTCTGGCCTCGTATAATTTCAACAGTGCTTAAAAGTGTAAGTTGCATTTGATTGCCTGAGCATGTATAGGGCAGTAGGGACTTCTGTCCATTGTGTAGCACAGTGGGAGTGATAGCTGAGTGTTTTTGCTTGAACAACCCTGAGAACACTTTATTTTACATACCTCCTTTAAGACAAGAAATCACAGGGAAACATGTATATATGCAGAGTATATAAAAGCACAATGTTATACTTTATATTTGCTGTACTATGTGGCTAGAAAGATAACTAGTGAGTAGAGAGTATTTGTTTTCTATCCTTATTTCTCACTGAATCCTATATAAAATGCATGAGGTAGCAGAACATAGTCCTGCTAAGGAAGAGCAGATATTGTGATAATTCATAGCATGAACCTGAAATCACGCCAGTTAGTCCTCTGCCAGGGGTAAGCGAACACACTTGTAGAATAAGTTGCTCAAGGCAGACTGCTTATCATGCTGTATTTTGCTTTGTAAAATGCAAAAGAGCCCTGTGCATAGCAGGACAGTTGCATTTAATATGCATATTTAATTGCACATATAATAACAGACATAATTTTTCATCCTTGCAGTGCTATCTTACGTCTGCACCAACAGTGCAGGTCATGGAGGGAATGAAGGGATGGACTGCAATCAGTGAATCTTCCTACAGAGTGATTAAATTAGTATAAAATTATGCCCTTAGGATATTTCTGAGCTCTCAAATATAGTAAGCCGTATGGTAATCAGAAAAAAAGGATGTTGTTTCTTTTTCTAGTCAAAGAGTCTTTGTTTCTGTAGACATTGTTCTGAGTTTCAGCGGGAATTTGGGTACAGCAGGAACTTCTACCTTTTTGCTTTCTGCAGCAAAGGATCTGTGTTGAATTCGCAGTTTTTATTTTTTTTCTGCTGAGGGTTAGAAGCCAGGTACATGGGTCACCTTTCACTCATTCTAAATAAAACTAAATGAGGAAGCAAGTACAGGGATTATATTTCAGCTATTGCTTCGGGAGCTGACTAAACGTTGATTTAATTGAATTCAATTTAGATTGGTTGAATGTTGCTGCTGTTGTAATTAAGGAAAGAAAACTGCAGCTACCTAATCTGTTTTTCTGTCTCTTGTACCTGCCTGAAGTTTATTCTTTTCTAAATTGCAAATGAGCGAGTGAAGTATCCAGCTAAGCAAAATCAGTCTTTGTTCCTTGATGACTATGCACTAACTACCTCGTGCTTATTGGGATGGTAAAAATTAGCAGATTGGGGAGGATGAATGGCCTGTTTAATAATCTCCAAGAAGGAGGAAAAATGACGTAATTTGTTTTAGTGATGAGCTGTTTACTGCTAAGGTCAAGATAAAAGCAGATCGTTTTGTGCATCTTACATGTCAGTAAGAGATAAAAAAGCAATGTAGGGGTCAGGTTTATCTTGAAGACTGCTTTCAGAAACACTTAGACATGTGTTCAGCTTTTTTGTATGTAAATAGTCCCATTACATGAAGTCTGGTCCAACTGGAGTCAATGGTAAAACTTGTGGCAATTTAAATAAGGCTAGAATTTCATGAATGAGTTCAGTGAGACTACTTGTATACAGTAAGTTAAACACATGGCTCAGTGTTTGCAGAATAGAGGACCTGCAAGGCTACAGGAATAAGACCCTTGTGACACAGTTTGAAGTCTGACCTGCCTTGCTATTGGGTGATGGAGACCTGTGGCAAGGAAGTGGATGAACCTTTTGGGCATAAACAATCAGAGTATATAAAACATAATAAATAACTACAATTCATAAAACGCTTGGCTGGTCCTAAATAATGAATCAGTGAAAATGTTTATGGGCTGTGCTCATTCTTGTAATATATTTTTATTTTATATTTTTTGGCACAAATGCATGTAAGGAATTAGTATCATTGTTATGTTTTGTTATTCATAACTATTTAGTAGTGGGAGAAGCTTTCTTTTGGAAGGGGGAAGAGGCAAAACAAAAGTTACAGCCCCTCACCTAATACTCTACCATAAGAGTTATGTGATGTTTGATACTTATGTCAACTGTTGTAGCCATCATGTATATCAGCTACTTAATTTCATATCATGCTCAGTGAAGAAACACAGTGCGTTATCGTAACTTTGACGGTTCTCTCCATCTGAGGCTTTCCCCTCCAGATGTTTCACTGGTTAGGAAATTCGATTTGGAACTGCTTGTACAGCAAAACAGCTGTAACATACATTGACAGATCTCTGTCTCTCTCTTTGTGTAGAATATCTTCGCAGAGCCCAGTTTTGTGTCTTGGTGACAAATAGAATTTAAATGACTGCCTCCTTAGTACTGTGAGATTTAGATAAGTGCAATTTTCCAGGTTTTTGAGGGAATCCTGATTTATATTTTATGACACATAACCAAGCAATTATCATGAGGTTTTATGGCAGCTTGGCAGTCCTTTGTGCCTATGGAAACAATTACACAATAGTGCATGTGCAAATAGTGTTATCAGGTGCTCTTTGTGTGTATTCACTCATTTTACCTGGAGTATACTAAAAAGCTGCAACCGCCTTCTCATTTAAACGAAGCCATCTCTATTGTAAGAGGAACTCGCTTAAAGACAGACATTGAGGTCTTAAGAAAATAACAGCTGCTATTCATTTTCAAATGCTTTCATTTTGGCATGCTGTTGATGATATTTTTTTTCTCATGCACTTGAAAATGCTAGTGCCGGGAGGAACGTCTCCCCATGGTGAGGTCAGATTCAGGTTGTGACCTCCCCTTTGTCCTTGCTCTCTCTTCTTTTCCTGTCTCCAGGTTGTAGACTAATATTCCCTGTATTTCTGGAGGATGGAGGAGGAGAAAATATTAGCGCTGCTGATTGTGCACTACAATTGCTGCTGGAGAAGAGGAATCTGTAGTGGCCAACTACAAAAAAAGTAAAGTGTCAAGGCAGTAGAAGATACAGCACTGGTGCAAAGCTCTTGTGATGTGTGTGCATGTATCTGGGGCAAATGCTTTCTCACTTCTTATTCAGTGTTTGTAGTTCTTAAAGTTTGAGAGTTTTTTTTGCTGTTTTATGCTAAGATACTGATGCAGCTCCTTTCATTTCCCTTATATCATCCCACTGCATAGGGAGTAGTGCATTAGGGTGCTTTAGGAGTACTTGAGATTTCCTCCCCCAGGACACTTCAGACTGAAAGAGATGAGAAGAGCAATGCATGGAAAAGAGACGATATGCATAGTGTTCCTGCATGTTAATCTCTGTGTTGTATCTGCAGGTATGAGAACCATCCAAAAGTTAAAGTGAGGAGATGTCTGGAAATTAGGAAGAGACAAGACAGGGGAGGGGGAAATGAGTTACGGCTGAATGCTTGGTGGTTGTTAGGCATGTGGGATGTAGAGGATCCAAAGCCAGTACACAAACGGAGAGGAAAATTGCCCTCAGTGTGTCAGTGCTGCTACTGAGTTTGCTGAAAGAGACATTAGCCCTGGATTTTGGCAGTCTCAGCTGTTTCTGTTGTAGTGAGCCAGGCTGGGTCAAACTGCTGAAGCCAAGGACATCTGCTCTGCCGAAACAAACCTGAGGTCGGTCAGACCACTGGCATGGCTAGGAGGTTGCACAGGGGTAGCTGCTTGTGGCGTAGGTGGTGATGAGCAATTGGTGGTGATAATCGCATCAGACTGTACCAGTGAAGTTTGTCCAGAGAGATCTCCCTGGATTTCACTCTTACCTTTCACGAGTTTTCAGCTTGCTCTTCTAACCTGTTCTGTTTCGCTGTCTCCCTGGGTGGTTTTCTCCTCTCATGTTTCCTACAATGGAAAGCTAATAAGACATATACAGAAAACAGACGCTGGAACCAAAGTAGGAAAAATGAGCAATGGCTCAGTTAATAGAGTTTGGCCCTTTCAAGGAGAAAGACACAATGTAGACTGAAAAAGAGATAAATTGCTTGGGAAAGGAAAATGGATAAAACAATGTGGCTGAAGACAGAGGCCCAACTGTTACTGTGTAAAAATTAGATTGCTGCAGAAGCTGGGGTTTTGTGGCTGCCTTGTTTGGCTATTCTTTATACCGAATCCTAGTTTAGGGCAGACAGCAACAATGCAAAGAGCTGCTGCTTTTAGCAGGTTCTTGCCAAGGCTGCTGTGTGGCTAATGAAGCGCTAGAATGTAACCTGGTCTTGGCAGTAGAGCTTTGGATGGAAGGCCAAACTGAACTATCAGCAGAGATGATACTATTTTTAGGGCTATGTATCTGAAAAAATAGTTGATAGAAAGCTGTAGAAGCTCTTGGAAAGTGGCTCTGTGCTTGCGCTTTGAATGCCTTATGCTGAAGAAGTTTTCAAATCCCTGTCAACGTGAGAACTGACTGTGAATTTCAAACATAAGATTGCACAGCATGTGGCATTCATTTATTATCCCATTATTAGATTAAGTGTTATGAATTAAGTATTCTTTTCCTTGTTTTCTTAGGCTATTGTTATAGAAGGCAAACATGCATCTGAAATACCAGGTGTAGACTTGCTTTTTCTTCTCAGACTTTTTTCCTCCTTTTTCCTTTTTCCTTTTTCCTTTTTCCTTTTTCCTTTTTCCTTTTTCCTTTTTCCTTTTTCCTTTTTCCTTTTTCCTTTTTCCTTTTTCCTTTTTCCTTTTTCCTTTTTCCTTTTTCCTTTTTCCTTTTGTCTATTGCGAAGGACAAAGGGAAAACTTAATTTTGACCTTAAGAAGTTATTTGTGAAGACATGTAATTCCAGGCCTGTAAGACTGGTGGCCTGAAAATGGAAACTTAACCCCAGTTAACATATTCTGAGACCTGCTCTGTGTGGAGTTCTGCTGAAATGTTCAGTGGATGCTCTTGTGAATGATGAATGAAGCTTTAAAAGATTTCCTGCATTTACCTGCATGCTGCCTGACTCTTCATACTGGCACGAGCTTGGTAGAAATTCTATAAATTTATCATGAAAAACATCCCACTTGATGGTTCACATTTCTATCTCTGTAATTGTTAAACAGGAGGGAAATACACTTAGATTTTCTTGTTAATATTTTTCTTAATCACCATTTTCTTAGATGGAAGAAATACTTTAGGACTGCTTATGACTATGACCTATGTTTACCTTTAACTGATATGGCAATTCTTGTAATACGCCAATTTTCTTCTGTCAGGTGTGATATCCAGGCTTTGGGCATAGAGGCAGAATTTGTCTGATAATGGCATGATAGCAGTCCACTTATACAACTTAGTCAACATCAGATTGAGAAGAGTTTGCATGGTGACTTGGCAGTGCAGCATTCACCACAGCTGTTGGTCGAGGTGTAAGGATAAAGTCTATTTTATTTGTCTTTTGAATACAGTTACTTGTGTTAAGTAGGAAGAAAAATTGTGAATGCTAAAATTGGGAATGCTAATAGTTTTTTTAGCATGCTTTCATCAGTTACTTTGCTGTACATTTAACTTCTCTCAAGTCAATGTAGCAATAACACTCTCTTTCCAGAGAGATTTGAGTTCTAGAGACCATGTAAGTATGAGGGACCATATGAATATGAGGGACAATGGCAATCTCTGTCCAGCCTAATAGAAAACAGCAGCAAATAACTCAGTCTAGAGAGTCACATGTGTTCAGTGCATGCTTCTGAGTTATTCTGGCGTCTAAATATATTCCCAGTGTGTGACTATCACTGTATTTTTGCCTCAGTGTAATTATGGGTTACTTGGACTAAGATATTTTTGGCATATGCTTGAGTTACGGCTCTGGCAGATACAGCCAGAAAATTCAGATAGAGCCCAGTACCAGGGCTAAGTCAATAAATATATGATATTTGCAGTGTGGGTGGTTAAAAGTATAATCTTTTCAAAAGCTTATAAAAGAACGTTCTTTCCAACAGCACTGTGTGTCCTGGAGCGGCTGGATCTTTGTAGAGTTGCATCTCCACTATCTGAAGGACTGTCCCAGTCCTAAAGACCAGGCCTTTATTCTGGCCTAGACAAACAAAGACCCGCATACTTTATATCTTCCCCTGTTCACTTTCTATTGGACTCAGTAGGATTGCTGATATAAACCTGAACACTGGTATGACTGTCTTATTTTTTGAGTACATAAAAATCTTAGAGATTTTGCTCATGTTTTATTTCCAATTACCTCATCAATACCCTCAGTGTGAAGTAATGGAAGTCTATGTCTGGGACACAGACTGTGTGGGGAAAACAAACCATAATTAAAAGAATAACTGTTAAAATCAAAATTAATTATGGTTAATAAATAAAATTTACTGTTTTTTTTTTTAACAGATCTGAATCTGTTATAATCTTCCCTTCATTTTTTAGAACTCTGTTGGAAAAGTTGTATTTTGCTTCTTCTATGTGTTTATCTCTGAAGAGGCTTCAGTACTTTTTGAAGACAGTTATATGTTTGTTAAAATCACCAACTCAAAGTGCAGTGGTTAACATTAGCAAATATTTACTTTTTTAACATTGGAATGATCAGCAGTGCCACAAGCTAATCTGTGGATTTGCCTGAGGTGCTGTTGTGAGCTCTCAGAGTGATATGTTTGAAGTTGTGCTCATCCACTGATTTGTGTAAAACATACCCTGTTATCAAAGACCTGCATAAAGACATGGATAATTTTACGAGTGTTTTTGAAACAGAACTTTAAAGGCCTTTTCCCTTATAGTTACTTAACTTTATTTCTGGCTTTTATTACTCTGTTTTTCTTTTGTACTGATCATCTAGTATTAAGAAAACATTTATTGCCAGTATATATATATATATAAAACAACCAAACAATAGAAACAACCAAACTAACTCAACAAAACAGCCCTCTGAGAAATAAACATGGACAAGCCTTTTTGTGCCATCGTAGACTGTGAACTGTGAAAGCGATGTAAGCCCAACTAGTCTTCTTGCATGTCAGTATTAAATTTGTTCTGTTTTTCTTCCGTATCTTTCTTGTTTGCTTTGTTCCTCTGCTCTCGTTCTTTCCCACCTCTCACCTGTATCACAGCTTCTGTGGTCTGAAAAGGAGCCTGCACTGACCTTGTTCAGTCTCTTGCGGAAAGGTCTCTTCCCTGATGGTTTGGATTAATTAAATATTGTTACTTGGTTCTCTGAACCTGATCCATGTTTTGTTGCTTCTTATAATTCATGAAACCTACCACTTCTTGCTTTTATGCCTCTTTGGTGAGGACAAATGTCAGACTTTTATGCTGGTGCTTACTGATATCTGTGTCTTTTCTGTACTTCATTAAGTTCTTGAGCTCTATGAGTGGGGAAAACAGAGAAGTGATAAGGTACAGTGATGCTTATTTAAAATACACGCTACTCGTGACGTTCACTTGTGAGCTGCAGAGCACCTTTGCCAGCAGGGCAAATCTGTGAGTGTCTTCCCCTTGTCAGAAACCAGAGCCACTTTCAGATCTGCTGCCCTGGCAGTCCCGGGGACACGCTGCTTTCCCAAAGCGCTTGCTGAAGGCTGGGCACTGCGGCCTTGATGAAGGCCCCTGGCTGCTCCTCCTCTGCCTCCTTTGTTCCTGTAATCCCACAGCAGCTGTCTGAATTTCCTTTGATTCCTCCTGCTGCAGCAAAGCTGCAGGGGCTCTGGAAACCTGGCCCTGACCCCTGCTGAGCTGATAGAGATAAGAGCGGCAGCTTTGCCAGTGAAACGTAGTTTGCTGCCCTATTTCAACTCAGTGCAAGCTGAGGTTTGTTTTCCAAGGAAGAGTGCTCTCAGCAGCTCTGGCTGCCTTGACCTATTCCAGAGCCCCCACTGACCAGGCCCTGCTTGGCCTTTGTTGGGAGCCACTGACTGTGAGTGGGTGATCGATAGTTTGCATGAGGTATCACCAACAGCCGTGGGTACTACTAGGGATGGTCAGCCACTAGACCAAAAACGCAGGGCTGCCAGGATGCTCCTGTGGCACTAGGGCCCTTTGCCAGGCTTGGTGCAACAAGCATCCCATGTTTTGGATTATGTCAATCTGATATCCCTGAAGTAAACATTCCTGTTTTAAAAGTTGATGGGTTTTGCTCTCATTTGAAGTTCATACAGATAAACTTCTATTAGCACAATCTGCTTTCTCTTTTATCATTTTCAGCTCTGCTAGGTATATTCAGTATCAGCATTTGGATGTTAGCATGCTGAAATCTTTTAAAGTAATTTTTCAGGATGGCATTGCTGATTTACTTCTGCTGGAACTTTGTTATCACTCTGTTTAATAATAACTTTAATGCTTACAAACGTAGAGAGACAAAATCAAGGATACTGCTAGTTCTTCAGCCTATACACTTTACTATGAGAAGCTGTTCTTTGCCATAACCTTTGCCACCCTCCCCCCCCCCCCAGCCCTTTAAGCTGCTAGCATTGAACATTAATCCCAGCATAACCACTGAAGCATGCACAGAAGACTTAAAAATGCATTAGTACCCAGACTTGTGATGTCATGAAATGAAAGCTGTATATTCCTCCCTCGTTTGCTTTTTTATCATTATGAAAATGACAAGATTGTGGCTTTGTTACTAAGCAGGTAGTGTGAGCTTGGCCTCAAAGCTTCCAGGAGGAGTCAGAGAGACCATTCTGAAACCATTCCAGCACTTGGTTTACAAGCACAGCTCCGGGCTGACAACATTCTGGACCTTGAGCAGCCACAGTGCCCTCAGCTGCCTGAGAGCCTTCGAAATAAGGAGTGTGCATACATGTGACCATGGCAGCCTACTTGCAGCCACATAGTGCAAGAATGTGTGTGCAAGAACACAAAGAAATGTTATGAATGCTGTTGTATCAAAGTGTTTAAAAAGCAGAACAAAGCAGAGCCCTTCCTGGGGTTTGCTGCTTTGTGTGCTTCACGGAATCGTGATAAAAACTCTATTTGCCTGTTCTTTTCCCTTCTTTTAAAGAACTCAGAAGTGTGGATTTATGTAATAGAAAGGAGAGTCCGTCTTTTATCTCTTTTCATTTTCAAATCTGAGAAGTGGTCGGAAAGAAGAAAATAGTAATGCATTGAAATCATTTTATTAAAATCACTTTTCCCCGTTCTTGAAAAGGGCTTTTTTGGCACATTGACTCCAATTTCAGTGTTGCAAAATGACCGTGGGTCTAACTGCTGGTTCTCTCAGTGAAAACAGGAGGGGTGGTGAGATGCTGACATCAGGTCCTTCTTTGGCCATTTTTAGGCAGTGTGGTCAAACTGCACTCTGTAGTGTCAGGGGGTTTCTGAAGACCTTACTCATTTATATGCCCAAATCCGGGGGATTTGGAGGAAAAAAAGAAAAAAAACCCTAACTTTCCCAACTTTAAAACTTGTCTGTTCTTTAGTATTTGAGGAGATGGCGTGCAGTGGGGAAGAAGTTCTTTCTAACCTCCATAAAAAGCAATTTCTTAAATGCTTCACTTCCTGATTCCAGTCTGATATTCCGCAGCTCTTACTTATTTTTCCTGACATGGGTGCTGAGATAATCCAATTTTTCAATTGTCTTGCATTTTGTTTTTCTTGTCATACCTTCCTCAACCTTCTCCTTCACTATGGAAACACCTAATGGTAATTTTTTTTTCTCTGAAATGATTTTGAAAATGACCTGGAACAAATGAGGGGAGATCTTTTGTCTTTTGCCAAAATATGTAACTGGCACTGCTGGGTGTCGCAGAGGCAGATCTGCTGGCAAATGTTGCAATGGCAGCTTTTTTTTTTTTTTTTTTTCCTCTCCAGGTATCTTCTGCTCTTGATATTTACTTGAGTTTTATGTAGATATTTCTTCTTTGTAGTGATTTTAGTTTTTGATTGGTGAGTAACCTTGCTGGTGATGCAAAGCCTGAAGAGATCTTGCTAGTTTTTTATATATTTTTGCTGATAATATTTTTTTGTGTGTTATATGTTTGCAAGATCAGCCTTTTGCAGAGCTTCTCCATTTGTCTATTAATTAATTTTTGCTTTATTTACCAAGAGAACTGGCTAATCGCGCTGTCAGCTTTATACAATCAGACGTGCTAGTTGAATGCACAGATGGAGAAAACCTATTGTATGCTTGTGCTTCAGGGTTGGTTTTCCCACAGTACAGATGTGTGTAAGCAGAAGTCATATTTGTATTTGCTTAATTTGAGCTTTGTTTCAAATTCTGATTCTGTTTAAGGCATTTCTCTCTCTCTGCTATGTTTTTCTTGTAAATAGGTGTGCAGAAAAACCTGGAGGTGAGATATTGGTTTTTAGAGGGTTGTAATTCTTCTGACTGAGTTGTGTAAACACTTAAGTTGTATATTTTCTGTTTGTCATTTCCAATCTCTTCTAATGCAGATATTCGACAGGTGTTTTACAACTAGGCTCTATTGGAAAAGGTTACAGTCTGGAATGTCCATTCCACATTTAAAATCTCCTTCCACTGAAAGTTTCCTCTGTTGCCAAGGAAATAAAACAATGATTATGTTGTGGGGCTGATAGTTTTACTAACAATTTTTATTATTCTCAGAATGAGAGTGACCTTGTTAAGCAGTTGAGGATGATGTAAAATTCAAGGATTCCTATTAAAACTTTTTGATGGGATTAAAATATAAATTAACCAACCCTCCACGCCATTTCTCAAGGGGATAAAGAAAAGGACCCCCTTATTTTGTGGATTTTGATAATTGCAACATGTGAATAGTGTTTTTCTCCCTTATGGTGCGCTCTACAGGCAGTCTAAGCTCAGCAGCCTTTGCTGAGGATTAAGTGTGTAGAGGTTCTCCCTGCTGCATGTCTCATTGTTACTACTCAATTAGCGTTGGCAGTCTTCACTGGGAGGAGATGATGCCCAATTCATAACTAACTGATTCCTACTTTCATTCTTGATAGTGAGACGTATTATTTTTGTGCCCTTTCTCTCCCCTCCCCCACCCCATTTTGTCTGTGTACCTGTAGCAAGGAGACAACAGTACTGGCTGTGCTCTCTATTACAGTTACTGGTGCTGGTGTGTAGTGTGTTGGATGTGTAGTTTTATTTGTACACTGGGAAGGAGGAGGAAGCAAATGTTATCTGCTGTCAGGGTGAAGGGATGTTGACCCAAGTACTAGTCACTTTTCCTTCCTCTTCTAATTCAGAACATCAGTGTAAGACTCAGAAATGAGCAATTCCCAGCGAGACCAGGGTGCTACATCTTCCCTTTTCTCTCCCCAGCTGTTTCTGAGAAATAGAGAGGAAATGATCTCTTTCCTTTCTTTTGAAGTTCAGAAACGTGATGATAGCTGTGTTGTTGAGTAAGGAGGAAGCACAAGTGGACACTAGTTGAATTTTAGATTTTTTTTTCCAGCTGTGTTTGTTCTTGGTATAGGGCAGGTGGTCCTCCATGGTATTGATTACCAGGAGCCTCTGAGATGAGCAGAAAATATTCAAAGGACGTTTTATAAGCATGCGTTACCTGTTTCTGTAGTAAGGAAGATGGAACCTTTTTTTTGGTAGGAACATTGCCAAGCTGCACTACAGACTTGCTTTTGAAGCCATCCAAAGCTGCGCTGTGTTGCTGCAGAGCCCATTCCTTATAAAAAGGCAATTCTGAATGACGTACTGGTTTTACATTGCTGGTTGGTTGTCTGGCTTTGTCTTTTTTAAAAATTTAGATCTAGTCAAAGTGAATTCTGGGGACTCTTACATTACTCAAAGGGAACAAAGATGAGCAGATCCTGAATTATTTCCATCTCCCACCCCTCCCTCCCTGCCCCGTTCTGCACTCAGTGAATTTCCTTATGAGAGAAACCATTTGGAATGGTTGAGTATTTCAGATGTCTAAAATTTTTACTTCTCCTGTGTGTGTGAGAAGCTTCTCTAAGTTTAGTATAATTGTTAATAGTAACCTTTGGAAACTTGTGGTAAGGAGTGGATTCTGACAGTTTGGTGTAGATGACCGAAGATCAAAGACGACCAAGTAGTATGACTTTAAAAGTACAGGATGCATCAGCTGAATGGTTACATTAAAGAAAGTCTTTTGCTGTAATATTTTATTAGAAGATTATTGTGTGGAAAGGTAATAAGACAGAGAGCCTAACGTTACTATTGATCTACTATGTACAAATGAAAGTCTTTTTAAACCATGATTACTAGAAAATATCATCCAAAAATCGCTGATGTATGTATTATCTTCCTCCTCTTCCCTTGTTTTTCATTACAAAAAAATTAAAAAAGAGTGCTGTTAGCTCAGAGTTAGAATTTCAGCTGATGTAAGTTAATATATAGTTTGAAAACAGAATTTGGCTGACTCACAGCGAAAGAAGGGTGTTCATTTATTTCTACTTTCAAATGCAGGAAGAGGGCAGACTGATTTTTAAAAACAGCTACAATGACAACAAATTAGAGAAATCAAAATATTCTACAGGAACATGCAGATTTCAGAGCAGTCTTTTCCTAGACATGCAGGGAGAGAGAGACATGATGCAAGTGATGTGGTTAAATTAGGTCATAGCATGAGCTTCAGTGGGGATTGCTAGTAAATAATTTGCACAGTGCACAGGAGAGCTTCCTTCCTTAATTATTTCCACCTGGTAGCAGGCTATTGTCAGACTGGGGACCTCTCTGCCCCTCGAGCAGCACTCAATGAGAAATATACAATGTGTTGTAAGTAGGTAGTGTTTGGATAATAGCTAATTCTATCTGGCTTCATTTTATAAATCTGTTTGGAAAAGGGGCAGAGCACCATTCTCCTTCAGGAATACATGTTTTCCCCTCACTGTCTACCTGGGAGACTGGTTTTCTGGGTTTCTGTTTTTGTGTTGCTGCTTCTGCTACTATAAGAGCCATGGCGTGATTTAAAATGTCAGTGTAAAAATATGAAGCGTTACATCACGCAGTTAAAGCACTGTTACCTCTTTATTTTAGGGAAAAAAAAGGTACCGAAAGCTTGTTATATGTGTGCTGCCTTACTAGGAGACAAAGTAAAAAAGTCCTTTCTTACACTCTTGATTTATATAATAGGAAGGGAATGAAAATACTAATTTTATTTTTGCCTTGCCTAAGAAAAAAGAGGGAGGAAAGGGCATGCCTATGATGTGTAACCACTACTGTATCTACTTATTCTCTCATCTAATGGAGCTGTTGAATTGCTCAAAAATTGAGTCCAATTTCAGTAGCTGCAGATTAAAGAGTGAAAGCCCCGTTCTTTTAATCTTCTTGTAATCTGTGCCTCTTTAAAGTGTACTTAATTTATTCCTTCATAGTGAAGGACTTAGAAAAAAGTGAAAATTCATAAGGAATCAACTGAAATGTGCTGTTTCTGGGCCAGTATACGGTATAGGATTACTGCAGACTTCCTGTTTACACCCATTTTAGATTCACAGTCTCATTTAATTTCTCTGCAATGATCGTTCTTTAATTAGATTAACAGTTATATTTGCAGATGGACTTCAGAATCAAAAATGCAAAACTAAATTACAGCAATTAAAAACTTACTAGCAATGAGACTTCTGGGCCTCTAGACTTGTTAATAAATGCAATCATAATACACTGGTTACTGACAGCCTATTGCTTGTGTTGGACAGATAGCTTTGTCATGATTGAACACACGCGCTTGCCTGTATGCATGCTTGCAGTATCTGACATGAACCAGGAGACAGAAGAATGTGTACCACTGGGAAAGTATTATCTGCCTGGGCTCAGTTGGCTTCCAGGAGCTGCTTGGTTTTAGTTGTGGAATATTAAACAGAGTGAATCTGCCTCAGTATGTTGGAAGGAGGTTGAGTATTTCATTAAAACCTAATTTGGTTTTCATGGGGAAATACTGGAGTCTGTGGTAATTACCGTACTTGTAAGATGGGGAGAAAGATGCTTGGATGAAATCTAGCAAACAAGTCTTGTCAGTGCTTGTTTAGAAACTCCTTTCTGAATCATTTTGAAGAAAATTTGCATGATTGTTGTGGACCCATAAAACCTTTTGCAACAATTATCCAGTAATACCACCATATAATCAGCTGGAGATAGTATGTAGACTTCTTCCAATCCTTTTGGCTTTTTCATTGCTGTTTATGACCTTTTCATGCCCTTCCTTTGCTTAGGAAGGGACTGAGGCAACCTGTTGGTTCTCCATGGAAGATATTGGAAAGGCTGGCAGGCTAAGAAGGAGGCAGGGATGTGGGCAATTTGGCATAAAGATAAGATTCTGTTGTGTTAGATCAGATCCTACATCTTTGGAAACAGGCAAGATGTAAGGGCAAAAATCTTGGAAGGTGTATAAATTGATTCCATTGAAGTGTGGCGTGAATGCGCTCTGTACGTTTCTGGTTTGTGATCTAATTTAAGAATTGAATTGAAACCATGAAACTGGCATGCTAAATATTGAAATGCTTGACAGATTTAGGAAAAGAAAGGAAAAAACAGGGAAATGGAAGAGTAAGTAGTGCCAAGTGCACTCAGAAGTTTCAGTACTTTACTCTTTATTTCAAGTATTAGAATAGGAAGTTCAGTCTTGAGCTGTTATGAAAATGGAACTTGTACCTTGCAGGTGGTATTACTGGGAAAGTTTTGGATTTATAAATCACAGCTTGAGACTAATAGAAAAATATTAAAATCTGAAGTAAAAGCACAGGCATTCTTGATGGGGAGAGGTGGAAAGTGTGTGAACGCTGAGATAATGCAATTTCTGTTTCAAGCTTATGAATGTGGCTAGCAGCTGCTTTTTGCCCTTAAAGTTTGTTTTCAACTGATGAGGTTCCCATCTTGAGCATTTTTAATTGTATGCTCGTGTGTCATTGGACGTGGTTTCTCTGTACGGTATAAGAAGTGTGGCATATCTCCTCCACCATGGTGGCAGAGATAAAATTGCATTGAAACAATCAGACATTGTGAAGGGAGCTGTTTCTGAAGTCTCAGTGCATGATACACAGCTGTTTCTCAACCATATGTTATCAAAACAGCTACAGGTCTCAGTAATGCTGTATGGGAAAGAAAGAATTACCACTGAATTACTGTTCCAAAGAGGAATAAAATCTAAGTGAACACCCCTCTTCAAAGAAGTTGACGTAGAGCTTGATTGCCTTTTGAGTTAATTTCATAGCTCCAAACTCACCATTTTTTTTTTTTTCATTCTGCAACATTTGCCCAAGGAAAAACTATTAAATGTGCAATGACCACTTTCAAAGAGATGTTCCTGGACTAGACAGTCTGTTCTGTCCCAGTGTGTCTTTGTGTGTTTGTGCTCCTGCATTTATAAAAACTGATTTCAGAAGTTTAGTGTGGTTCTTAAAGTGCCTGTCATAATAACTTGATTTGTTACTTGCTATCAAGGCTGAAAGTAGCTTTGTCAGTATGCTCACGACGTTAATTTTAAAACACCCCTGATGCTACTTTTTGAATGACTTAAAGATAATTTAATAATTATTAAACACATTTTCTATGCTACTTAAAAGCTATGTTGACTAAGCTAAAAGTTGAGGAAAACAGTGAAAATGCTACAGAAACATACATTTGAACTCTGCCTAACTGATATTGTTTTAAGCAGTGATAATTCTTCACCTGCAGTGCATCCGTTTCCTGCATTTCAATAACTTTTGCTTTGATCTTTTCATGAACATCTGAACCCAGCTTGCAACCAAGCAATCTTTTCAAATGTATTGCCATGCTGTGCGTGCATTTCTGTATTGTGATACTGTTGCCTCCAGTAATTTTGCTAAAGCCATACTTCCATATCTAATGCTGTTGGTTAGTAATTTAACCAATCTTCTCTATAAATGTGATCTTTTTGTTTCCACTTCACTGGCATTTTGTGAAGCGGTGCAATTGCATGGCCTACTTAATTTTATGGTTTATGGACAATCTCTCTTCAAAGGATTTGGGAATCCATCTACCAATTAGATAACATCTACTTCACCATTACTCTCACATAATTGTGTATAATAACATAAAACTGAGACTCCTAAAGCAATTTGATTATTCGTTCAGATAAAAAGTCTTACCATAAATCCTTGTCGACAATGAAATGGAAGCAGTGTGGTTTTAACAGCTGAGGTGAAAGCCCAGCAGTTCCAGCATTCTATCAGATCATGCTATTAATGTTTTTTTCCTATAAGGGAAGTCCTATAGAGTACCAAATGGCTTTTGATCTTTTGTTTCTGGGGGCAAAAAGAACAAAAAACACCATCCCTAACACTTCTTATAAAGGCATTGACCTTGTATCTCTTCATAGGTAAAAGCATTGTTATCCTCTTCTGGAAAATACATCTGTAAGGGGAAAATGGGATTTGTAGTAAGGCACTGGCCTTGAAGCTGCGGGTGTAGGCAGGGTATGCTGCAGAGGAGGTGGGGATTGGCAAAGTCCTTTAAGTTTCCCTGTCCTGCAGTGAAGAAGAAATTGCAGCATAGCATGAGAAATGCACTTGACCTTAAAGATGTTCATGCTGTTACAGAGCAAGACAAATATGCCCTTTTTGATGTAAGCATCTTATCTTGAACCTTTAAGTTTCACAGTTGGGGGGAAGGGGAGGAAGCTGCATGTGATTGCTTAATTAATTAACAGAAAATGTAATTGTGACTTGTATCCTTGATTTATCATTGAGTGCTAATAGTGAGTGACAGCCTGAGGAGTGCTCTAACAACCATAGCCTGTCTCAAGCTTCACAGCTGGGCTTCGGCTTGTCTTTAGCATCTGTGTCACTTATGTTGGGTGGATGCCCAGGTTGTCAAAAATGTTGGTGACTATTCTCTGTGTCTTCATTGCAGTGTCAGAAACTGAACGAGAGATCAGGAGGCTGGTCCAGCTTTCTGGTCTCTCCTGCTCTACCTTTGCTTTTGGCAACTGGGCACACCCTGGATTTCACCTGCAGTCCCTGATCCCTCCTGACAGAAGAGGTGTACCTACATTAGCAGTTTTAAGTCCTACCTGCTGCCTCCTGCAAGTGAGGTGGGACAGAAGAAGACAACCTGAGAGGGAAAAAGCACTTTGTAAAACAAATTGAGTAGAGAAAACTCCCAAGAGAATGAAACTATTTGCAGGCCATGATGAAAACTTCAACATTTGCATAATTACATTAACATGTGTAAATTGAATTCATTTCTTTCCTCACACTGAGAAGAGCTGGTTTTAAATATTCTGTGAAAATTTTGTATAATATTTCATAGTGGAAGAAGTTTTTTAGAGCATGTAATTGAGCTGGATTCATGGATTAACAGGTTAAAAGTGATTTCCATTTGTGTTTTTTTGTTCCGTATAAATCTCCACTTTTCTGTGCTCTCTTGAGTACTCTTACCGCGTTAAGGGCAAAGCCTTTATTTCACCTGACATCAGAACTGCTTTCCCAGTGAAAGCAGTTTCTAGTAATAAGGAATCATTCCTTCTTTGCTAAGAATATTACTTAATTGAATATTCTGTCTGCAATTCCTAATTCATGCTTTCAGGTGACCTCCAGGTATGCTTCCAATCATACTGTCATTACAGAAGAGTGCTTTATGACCAAAGACAAAGAGAACGTTTCTGTGTTCCCAGGTTAGTTACCTGAAGATAATATAATTTGTGTCGCTTAAGTCTCAGTGTCCTTGACGTGTGATGGTAGCATTTTCTTCCAATTTTGTTTTGTTTTGCAAGAATGTTAATTGATTTACTCATGCTTTGTGAAATGTTGCTATGCATATATTCATTCCATACTGTGTATCTGTTAAAAAGAGAGCTTCTGCTATTTTGACAATGTGTAAAATCGATTTGAATTTGCATCTGTAGTATTTCAGTGGCTAGTACGAACAATTTGAATGCGAGGAGCTAATCTGTTTTTGTTCTGAAATGGGAAGAAACAGCCTTTTGTGATAGAAAACCTGATATATCAGAATAATTGCTTTCGAATATCTTGTAGAGCTGCATGAGCCCAACTTAATTATTATGCAGGTTTTATCAGAAAAAATTGTTAACCTTCTTTGTGCAGAAAGCTTTGTATAGAGGGTTGTTTGTTTGTTTGTTTGTTTTTAGCAAAGGTTTATATTCCACTGCCCACCATGCTAGACTACCTTGGATTATTCTGAGTTAGGCACAGAAGCACAGAGACAAGCCTTGGAAATCCATAGTTTCACAATTATTTCAAATACAGCTTTGAAATGAAATGGTAAGGTTTAGTTTAGGAAGTGCATCGAAGGTTGATATGCTTAAATGGATCTTGGAGCTCCCGAACTTAGATGTTTGGGGAGTATTTGCCAGTGATTAAAAAGTTAACCCTTGTCAGAGTTTTGCATTGCAATCTGAATCTTTGCCAGTATGTGGCTTTGCTGCTGTTCTGTGTGGAAGTATCTGAAAATGCCTTGCTAGGAATTGGTGTGATGCAGTGTCTCAGCCATCCTTTGGAAGCAGTACTTACTAAGTTAATAATATTGTTGGTGAGGGGAAATAACATGCTATCAGGAAATAACTGGAGAAAAGTATATGGTATGCCATATACAAATTGTAGGGGAAGGCAAATTCTTGGCAAGAAATTTAGGAATGTTTCCATTTAAGACTATAAAGATCCAGTTTCTTTTTTTCTTTTCTTTTTTTTTTTTCTTTCCCTGCAAGAGGATAAAGAAGCACTTGATTCTCAACATTGCTGGATGTTTTGTCCTGTTTTGTAAAGTACAGACTGTCGCTATTGACTTTAAATTGGTGGACGTAAGATCTTGCCTCTCACGAGTGTAGTACTCAAGATACTGTGTACTTTACTTATTAGTCACAGTTAGAAGTTCATATCAAATAAACCAGCAAATGAGAAGATAAGGCTGTGCTTAAAAATGGACTAAAATGACTGTAGACTCATTTATCTGACTGCTTTAGTACATACTGCATTGAAGTGCATAATGAATAGCTGCATCATAGTTCATGTAGGGTTTAACATTCTTAGGTTAGACTTATCGAAAGCATTAAAAGAATGAATAACTTTCCCATGTATAAGTCATAAGGATAAGCAGAACGTTAAGCAGAAGTGGATTATGTTGCACCCATTAGAGGCTAATCTACAAAAGATAGCAGCACTCTTCTGCTGGAGGTTTATATAGGTACTCCTTCAGTTAGCACAGGTTCTATGCTGGAATCTTCAGGCTTCAAATCCTAAGCATAAATTAATTGAATCTGGAATTGCTACATGAGAAAAATGGAATAATGTGATGTTTTCCCTGTTTTTGCACTAGCAAAAACAAAATCAGGTGCAAAAAAACAATCAGGAAGAGTAGAGTGCTTTCTATATTGATTTTATATATTTGTTCTTGCCTTTTAATTTTGTACTGAGTGAAAAAGATCTGATGAACTTGTTTTGTACAAGCTTGGAACATAATGGAGGCACTTGTATGGTAGAATTTGGAAATAAGAGAAAGCACATTAAATGTGTGAATGGGATGTTTACTATTTTTTTGAATTGCATTAAGAGAGCAGTGGAGTACCTATAGTAATGTATTTTCATCTCCACATTGAATTAGGATGTTAGGACTTCTCATTAGTGACCTTTCTGTTGAGCTTTGTGTTTTGGTTATGCTTCATCTAGATCCAGATTTTGGTCCTGATTTTCATGTTACTGCTGTACAGAACCATTCCTTAAATGTATTGGAAGAATGAAATTATTCAAAGGACTGAGTGCTTTATTTCTTAATGGTATTCCTTAACATTTTTAGGCAGTCCCTACTACTAAGAGAAAGTAACAAAACAAAACAAAAAAAAGCTTGGATTTGTTTGTGATGTCTGCAAGAGACTCTGCAGATCAATTCTCAGAAACGCAGGTATCTTCCACTAGCTGTTATATTGAACTTGTCTTTGGAAAGAACAACAAACATCAATTTGCTGGGACTGATCACTTGGCTATTTGATGTTGAGGTTTTCTTCATTTTGGAATTTACTTGGTTGCTTTTTTCTTCTTACTAGTGTGAAATAGTCTGAACTAGGATTAGTTATGAACCAGGCTGCAAAGACCTCATATTTTTCCAGTCCTTAAAAAAAAGATGGCTCTGTTGACTCTGCTCTCCATCTCTTGTTTTCACCCATGGTCTGTGTATTCTTTGGGTTTCCAGTAAGAATCACACCTTACAGAAGAGAATTTATTTAACCTTTTTCATGAAACTCTGAACCTCTGGCTGTGCGTAAATACATATCCCTGGACTTTAACCTACCTGGGGTAATATCTGTCTGAAAATTACCAGGGAAAAAAAAATCTGTTGTTCATTGAATCCGTTTTTGATGGTAATAAAAAGTGAATAATTACATTGAAATAAACAAAAGCTTTAAGCAGTCAAATTACATTAGAAGTTAATCAGGAAGAGTAGTGTTTTCCCTGCGTTCTGCTTCTGATTTTTGCATCTAAGCATTAGCATGATATGAAGTTGTGGGTTTTAACCTAGTTAAACCATTTTGTTTCATACGATCCGTTTTTCCTTTGTTAGGTAAATGAGCAAAATGACTCCTGATCAAGTTTCTAATAGTCTCTCTATAAACAAGTTCTGTATTTGAATTATTGCAAACTTCACTAAGAGTGCCTGAGACTCTTGGCAATTATTTTGATAACATGGAGGTGCTTACAGTCTGATTAACACATACTGCACTTTCATTCTTTCCTGCTGAGAATAAAAATGTGGGGCTAATAAAATGTTTCCTGATCTTGAATGGGAGGGTGTAGTGTTTTCTTTCCTGATTAAAAAAAATAAAAAACAAAACAAAAGAAAAAAAAAAAAAAAAAAAACACAAAAAGAATGCTGTTTTTTGTTGCATTAAAATTTGACAGGAATAGTAAGGGATAAAAATTGTGAGAAATTATGCACAATAAATTTGTCCCTAGATATCTTTTTTTTTCTTCATAATTTAGCTATTTTTTGCAGTCCATGCAGAAATTAGTTTTGATTCTTTTTTCCTTTCCACAGTATAGCTGAGAAAATCAGAAGTACTTTTGCTTTAAAGAGAGCTTCTATCTAAAATTAGTACTTAAACTAGTTAATTGAAGATTATTTAGGATGATTATTTTTTGTATTTGCAGCAATTAGGAATTCTTTTCAGCTTTTTAGCAGAGGTAGGTAGAGGAAAAAAGAGTAGGAAATCAAACATATATGGTTTTAGCAATTTGCCAGTATATTGACATATATTGACTTTTATCTAAGAAATAGTCTGAAAATTGCTTTGCTTTTTTTTCCCCCCACTATCATTTCTGAAATACTTTTTGATTTAGCGGAGCTTTCAGCTCTTCTGAAGTGTATGTTGTTAAACTGCTTTGCTTTAGAGCCTGCAATGACAGCATAATGACAGTCTGTGTACAATGGAGGTAGAATCAGGACATGTTGATTCTCTTACAGATTCAGGTGAAATGCCCAGCTGGAAACATTTGAGTTAGTAGATACTTAGCTTTTTATAATAACTGCAGGAAAAGTAGAATCTGACTGAGTTCTTTCCTCCTGATTCCTCAGTAGCAACAACTGTCTTAGTGTAGTTGAAGTCCCCTAATAAAAAAGCGATCTTCTCAGGTGCAAGTGGCAACAGATGGGATGCAGAAGCAACTTGGTCTGGGAAACTGTTGGCTCCTCGGATTATTTTTTTGCCCCTCACTGGCATCCGCCTCTTTGAAGAGCTGCCTCCAGATTTTGTCAGGAGTCCCATTTGGGCTCCATTCAAATCTGATCAAATAAAGATGAAAGCAAAATGTGTTTTTGCTGTACTAGATGTTCTTCTGAATGTATTTGTCTGCAGTGGTTGGCACACAGTGTTTGTCAGGAAACTGTCGTTAAAATGGTACTTGTGCTGAGCTTTTGTCATCTTCTAGCACAGTGTAACTTGGGTTTTCTGTAGCTATCCTTGAACTCCTGTATGGAAGATGGGAAGGATCTTCCGTGACTTCTGAAACAGTAAGCCTTTCCCAGCCCTAAAAAAGTAGATTTGTGCCACACTCACCATTTAAAGACAACAGAAAAAACATCTAAGTTGTTATAGCCGTACGGCAATACTAGAAGTGGGAGGTGGTGAACACTGAAGAGTGATACTGCAAGATGTTTATTTCTTTTTTTCTGATGTGTTGGTTGAGGATGGCTTCTGGCCAACTCAGGTGATGTTTGTTTTCTGTGGGTTAAGGAGTGCAGGACAAGAGGAGGAGCTCCAGAAGGAACCCTTTGTTCCCAGTGTCCTCTGGCATTTAAGGTTATGGAGAGTACGTCTACACCGGAGATGATAACTGAGCAGGAACTATGGCTTTTTTGTCACTATATTGTTGTTAGAGTTGATGGAGGAAGAGAGGAGTAAAAAGTGTTTTCCTACTAGGGAGGATGTTTTTCCCACGTGAACCTGTGAATACAACAGCAGGGAAATAGAGGCTGTAGAACTTTATGAGCTATGTTTCATGAACAGAAAGAAGAGATTTGTAGGTGCCGCTGCAATTATACTAATATACAATTATCAGCTGAGGCAATCTGCTAAAACGTTGTTAGTCCACTCCCAGTTACCAGCTATCAGCGGTTTGGCTGTCAGCTTCTGTCAATAAATAATTGTAAGTAGCTTGGTTGTTCTTTCTGAGGTGAATGTGGCTGCAGCAGTGTCCTGCTTATTTTTAAATAAATAGTTGAATTTCTGAAGGGGAGAGGAACAGTTACCAAGAATTTCAAAAAGATTGTGCTGAATGTCATCAGCTGCTTGTGCCTAGAAAGTGGAGGAATTATAGAATTTGCTATGGGTAGTGCAAACACACAGTTCTGGCTAGTTTTGCTAGGGTGAGAATCAATACATTTTTGGAGCTCTGAAATGGGTAAGTATTTCCCATGTAGAAGTTGGGAGGGTCAATCACGTGCACATTATTTTAGATAATCACATAGTTCCTGGCCCACTTCTACTGTACTTATTGGGAAGCCTTTGGTGGTCTCACACATAAAACCCCAGCTTTCCTTGCTTTTTCATAATCTGACACAGTTGATCCTTTTATTAGCATGCTACTGTAATATTTCCTCCCTCCCCTAGACTGATTCATGTGCTTAACGATATGTCTTTGAAAACAAACTTGCAATAATTTTTCAAATCATTGTGATATGATTTATGGCTCTTGAAATTTTGATCTCGTGTGTGTAGAAAAGTACTTAAGTAGGTTGGTACTCTTTCAAATAGCTATGCTTATTTTTGTTTTGTTATAGAATCACAGAATGGCCCAGGTTGGAAAGGACCTCATGGATCATCAAACTCCAACCCCCCTGCAGCATGTAGGGCCACCAACCTCCACGTTTAATATTACATCAGGCTGCCCAGGGCCCCATCCAATCTGGCCTTGAACACCTCCAGGGATGGGGCATCCACAACCTCTCTGGACAGCCTGTTAGAGCACCTTACCACTCATAGTAAAGAACTTCCTCATGACATCCAACCGAAATCCTCCCTCCTTCAACTTAAAGCCATTTTTCCTTGTCCTGCTATTATCTATCCTTTCAAAAAGTTGGCTCTCCTGTGTGTAGGCTCCCTTTAGGTACTGGAAGACTGCTTTTGTGCTCTTCAAATAGAGTTTTTAGCAGATTAGTAGTTCTTGAAAATCCAGCCCATGATTTCTTGATTGAGATTACTCTATGTTTGCCTATCACCTACCTTTCAACTGTGATTTTGAAATAAATGGTGTTGGGATGGAAGTCACTTTCTCAAAACATAGTATAGCTTTTAAGATCCTCTGAAGTGGTTAAGTGGTTTAAAACATTGTGCAGAGAAGATGATTGTTTTTCTTGTGTAGATATACATAAAGTAAAAGTAGCGATTTTTTCTTTGCAATGTTCACAGAACAGTATCAAAGAATTTGATGTACTTTAAAAGCAAACGTGCAGAAGAACAAAAATATAAAGGAAGGCTTTGATACAAAAGGAAACTTCATGTTCTTACATGAGTGGGCAGAAAGAGCACTCTGAACTTTATCTAGTAGGGATTTACACCTGATAGAGAGCCTGGGTGTATTTAGAAGGACAGAAGTACATTGTTGTCTTTGGCATGGCTAATAAGCCTGGTAACAGCATGACTGTTTTCACGGGATAATGCCTTTAGGCTTTAGGCAAAGCACTGTGGACGATGTGAGAATAACTGGCCCTGAGAGACACCAAAGAAAGCTGGAGCCTGTCAGACAGGCTTCAGTATCCCAATTCAGCTGATCCGCAGTGAATCCCAGCGGAAGTTATGGTACTTTATAACTCATGTAACAAGAATTTAGGATCCAGTGTTGCTGCTTATTTTTTATCTGAAGTGGTGCGTTGACATTTACGTTGTTTCTTTTGTGTGCAGATGTGACTCTCTGGGGCTAAGGGAAAAGCTGACAGTAAGATATGAATATATACTGTTTATTATGTCTTTGGTTCTGACATCTTTCGGGAATCTTATTTAACCCTTATGAACTTTTAGAAGGAGAATTTGTCATGTGAAAGATGTATTTAATTTTAGAAATTCAGCTGTGTGATTGCATTAGCCATATTAATGTTTGTGCGGTTGTAATATATCATGATTTTAACAATAATGGTCTTGCACAGCTTGGGGCTGCAGATTTTAATCTCACAGTGCTGCTCGGAAATAAAGCCACATAAAATGATTAGCTGAATTTTTTATACGTTCATTAACCATCAGACCAGAGCCAGCATTCCCCTCTGCTGGGTGAGCACCCTGTTCCTCAGGCGTATCGCTGAGCAGTCCTGCAGGCTCTGCTCCTTCTTTTTTTAGTGCTTCTCTGACTTTGCATGTGTAGTATGTTTTGACAGTGGTTTCCACAGGAAAGGCTCTGACTCCTGGAAAGCCTTTGAAGCTGGCAGCTTTGCGAGTAGGATGAGAGTCTGTGTTCCTGGCCTGGAAAGAAAGCCTTGTGGCCCGGCCAGCAACTGAGAAACAGGTACCATGGCCTGCAGAACCCTTGTCTGCTTAATGGTGTCTGGGCATTTTCCATGGGAGCTTCTGGAAGGCTTGATTTGTTTTGTGAACCAAAGGAGTGAAGCATGAGATTTAATTTATCTCACAATTTACATTTATCAAAAGTGAGAAGGAGTCTCTCAGTCTTCTGAGAGCCGTAAAGTGTTCTGCACGGAATGCAAACGAACAACAGGTCAGATGAACCTTTTCAAGTAAACCTAACATTAAATTCACCCTCGCTTGCACTAGTGATGATCTTTTATTAAATACATCTTCTCCTTTACTCAGAGACCTGTATGGGGCTACTTCTACCCTCTGTTTCATGTGATCTTATATGTTTGCACGTATATTCCATATATTCCACCACTACTTCTTCCTCTTCACCTCTGAGCTAAGACAAAGTGATAATCCACTTATGTACCTTCACAGGGACCCTGTGCAGGTAACACAGTGGTTCCAGTTGCCTTGACAGCTGACACTTAAAATGCATTCTTTCATACTAGAATGACAACAGTATGAGAGTAATATTAATAATTAAAGTCTCTCTGAAACAGTGTTTTGAAATTGATTTCAGCTCACATCCATTTACGATAACGGTGCTGAGACACTCTACGGTTTGATACACAACTTTGAAGCAGTAACTATACGAAGTTTAAAAATAACGAACATAGGGCTGGTTATGCTTTCACAGTGGCATCAGTTCAGACCTGTGCAAAAATGAGATTTTCAGGGAGCATCCAGAAACTCAGATATCTGATCTGGAAAATGTCGTCTTCTAGATTTGAGTGTATAGGTATTCTGAATGCTTGTAAACATGGGGTCACTGGTTGGCTGGTGACGGAGGACCCAGTTCTATTTTTGAGATGACTGCTGTAAATTAAGTTTATTTTGAGGGGTGGCAGGGTCAGACCTGTGCTTAGGTTAGAGAGGGAAACTTCTTGGTCAGCATTTGCTTTTTAATGCCAAAATCTAGCTCCAGGGAGGAAAAAATTCAGTCATTCAGCATGTCCCTAAAAATTGTTTTCTGGAAGAAGGTAATATAAAGATGCATGAGAACTGTTCTTGAAGTACCAGCTGTAAAAGGTTGTATGTTAAGAATATGCTATGGTTATCTAATAGAATAAGAACATAAAGAAGAGTGGGGAGAAGTATGCTGTTGTCTGCATGCTCTGCTAGAAGATATTAAGCTGAAGCATACTACCGGGTTAAGAAGGACAAAGCAAAATCAAAGTGAAAATATATTTTTTAAAAATTGATATTATAAGGCAAAAAGAATGTTAGATCATCATATGAAGTATAGTGGATACTTAGCTTCCACTTATATAAGACACTGAAAAATTGGACAAAAACTCTTTATCTTCTGCTTAGGTACTTCGCTTTGTTTTTCGTTTTACTTGCAACCTGTGACACAGATGAAAATGTATATTCATTATCCCACATAACACATCGTTTCTGTAGTTATCAATTCCACCCACCTCCCTTTTCATCTGTCTTCCTATGTAGTGTAAAAGAGATGAGCTGGCTTCAGATACATTTTTTCATTAAATTCTAGTCTCAGGAGTTTGGACGAGTCCATGCTCTATCCACGCTAAGAGCTTTTGATAACGAAGGAAGTGCCTTGTCAGGAGCTTTGGGGGTGGGTTGTGCCTGTAAGAGCTCTCCCTGCTGTTCTCTCTGGAGGAGAAGATGGCAGGAAGAGGAACAAACTCAGACTTGGTTCTGAGCTTTGTTCTGGAGAAAAGGGCCAACTTGTAGCATGGAAAAAGCTGAAGAGCCATATTGTCTTTTCTGTACTTTTCATGAAGTGCTCCTCGTTATTCACATCATCAGCTTTCTCAGGGGAGAGGGAGGGCAGGGGTGTTAGATTGCCTTATAAGTACAGAATGTTTTTCCAGTTCGTGTTAGAGTTGCAATATCGATAGCACAAGTAATTAATTAAGTTAATCATAATTGAATCCAAATAATAAAATACAATCAGAAGGCACAACTTCATCATCTGACTTTATAGGGAAAATTAGTACATCAGGTAACAAACCAATCACACCCTGCATTAGGTCATTAAAAAGTACTGATTTTATTTGCAGTTTACTAAAACATAAAGCCAGCTGAAACTCTGCTTTTTTTGCTGAATAGTGTCAGAATCATAGAGCAGTGTTCATGGGCGTTATGGTTGCCACTGCAGACATGCAGTGGCTTGATGTTCCAACAGTTTCTGACTTCAGACTATTTCCAAACTTCTGTGGTCATAGAAGATGCAATCATGCATTCCAGAGTGGCTATTGAGAATAGTGTGTGTGGCCTTCTGCCTTGCTCCCTGTGAGCTTTTGATTTTGGATAGCAGAGTGGTGAGGGAGTGACAAGGGCATGTGCCAGACACACTCAGATTTGCAGGATGGGTCCTGGCTGTGACAGGGCTGCCCAGGGGTGAGGTTGGTCAGGAGGCCTTTGATCAGCTTCCCCCAGCAGGGTGTTTCTTGAAAAAAAGGCTAACAGAAACCTTTGAAGGGCTGGGGCAGTAAACATGTTTTGAACTACACAAATTGGTAGAAGAAGTCAAAGATAGGTTCTTTCAAATGGACTGATTTCTAGCTCATTTTCATTTTTTTTTTTTAATGTGGGTTTCAAGATTGGTATGTCTTTTCAGAAGATGAAGGGAACCTCTTAGTGAAGAAATTCAGCATTGCTGCATAAAGAGGCACTGCAGTCAGGCTTTTTTTTTTTTGCTTCTTTTCATGAGTGAACTACATTTCTCTTTGGCTACTGACTAGAATTCACTTTTAATCATGCCAGAATAAGGACACATCAAATACTGTGCAATAGCAAAGGGAAAATAAAACAGAAGGATTAATGTTAAAGACGTGATGTATTCAAAGAAGGGAAATTCTTATACTGTTTTACCACATAATTTTGTGTAGTGCTTCTTAATACAAGATATGTTTTTAGTTCCTGGCAGTGCAGGATGTCAAAAACACTTAGACATTATTACCTCTTTTCTGTCTTTTCTGAAACAAGAGTCAGTTAAAATCACTTGTAATTTTAGGCAAGAGCTAGAATATCTATTTTAGCAGGGCTTCCAGCCAGAAGCATCCATAGAGTAGAATCAGTGCTTGATACTTCATGTTTCATGAAAGAAAATTTGAGGAATATTGAGTGAGAAAATACAGATCTTTCAAAATATGGAAGATAGCATTTGTAACTGTCATATAATAAAGCATGTTACCCCTCCAAATGTCCAGAATCATTTACCTCTGAGGGATAGAAATGCTATTTTCCATACAATAGGCAATAATAATAAAAAAAAACCCCAACACTAGAAACATTTGCTGTCAGAAAGACACGGTAAAACCTTTTTGACTGAGTTGTTGACTAAATATTGTTGCAGCAAAACACGCATTGCTAGAAAGCCTCATTAGATTTTATTTATAATTATTTATAATACTGCTGGGTTGTTGCTGATAAGCATGTTTGATGTGATCTGCTGAGATTCAGAAAATCAGTGACATTGCATTGTCTCTATCAAAACCCAAGTTAGTCCAGTTGTACATACTTACTTGTACATGTGATTTGCAGATGCAGAGTAAATGCTCTCTTCATTATCTTGCCAGATACTTATTTTCTGTTAAACTGGCAGAAATGATTTGTGACACTTGCTGAAGCAGCATCTTTAAAGGATTTTTCTGCTGCTTTTTATCTTCTGTCTTTCTCTCCTGAGATGGTGCTTTAAGTGATGATCTAGACTCCTCACTGATGGTGATAAATTCAGAACTTCTCTAGTGAATCCTGTTATCCTGAGCTCAGCCACTGGCAAAATACTGCTCTACAATACCTAAGTGATCTGATGCATTCTGTTTCATTTAATCTCATAAGTATTGATTTTTGACTAAGCAGATGGCTTCGACTTCTCAAAGAGTCCATGAGGAAATTCCCTGCCAGAAGTGTTTCGTCTCATGACATTTAACTTTGCTGTGAACTGTGCTGATCTGAGGGGTTTGTAAGAGTATGTTCAGCTTTTTTGTAATGTTCATCAGGAAGGTTTCACTGCCTATCCTCAGACTCATAAACGGAGAGCACAATTCGGTTGCCAGATGTCTGTCAGAGCAAAGCTTGTTTGTCCAGAGAACTCTGATTCTACAAAGACCGTTGTTCAGGAAGTTAAATCTCTCTCTGTTTTCAGGTTGTAATTGTATCTAGCGTGGCTATTATGAATCAAAGAAAATCATATGAATAGGTAATCTGGATTAGCCAGTTCTTCTTTTTTTTTTTTTTAAACACAATGGAGTAATCAAAATAGAACAATTTTAAAGTGTTCATTTTTATGGCCCATATCATTACTTAAAAATTCCCAAAGCGACTGAGGTTGGCAGAGCCCTCTGGGTCCATCTGCTCCAACCCCTGCTGAAGCAGGGACATGAGAGCAGGGTGCCTAGGACCATATCCAGGCAACTTTTGAAGGTCTTCAAGGAGGAGACACCACAACCTCTCTGGGCAGCCAGTGCTAGTACTCCATCAAACCTCACAGCATAGAAGTGCTTCCTGATGTTCAGAGGGAACTTCCTGTGTTCTAGTTTATCCCCATTACCTCTTGTCCTACTGCTGGGCACCACTGGAAAGAGCCTGACTTTGGTGTCTTTGCCCTGGGGAAATGGTGTCAAGTTTTGGGCTCGCCAATGCAGGAGAATAATTATGAAGTATGGACCAGAATAGTAATACTGAGATGGCTTGGGGGGTCAAGCACCTAAGTGTGGGAGGAGGCTGAGGCTTGGTACAACACAGATGAGAGAACTAATGGAGATCTGGCTGCTGTCTTCAGCTCTTGGAAGGCAGGTGTTTAGTTTTTCACTTTTGGAGCCTTTAATAACTAGACTGATAAGTCAGGATCACTGCAATTAGCCCTTCATAGTGGCCCTGCCTAAGGTCTTTTCCAGAGTACTTCACGATTCCATGAATATCTATATGAAAAATGACTGATTTTTCTTTGAGGTCCAATTGCTTTCTGTATTCTGAGTAACATTAGAAGGATCACGTTTTTAGGAACTCTTCCTCTCAGAAGTCTACTTAGCAAAGGAGGTGTTTGTAGTGAAGGGACTTAATCTAATTGATTTTGCTTACCCATATCCCTTCAGATTTGCTTGTGAAACCAGGAGGGATTCCATTTTCATTTTAGTGATGGTTTGGAAAATATTCTGTCCTGTTTCTGCAACTTGCTGTGGGATCATCAGTTTTGAATGAATTAGTAACTCAATGGAAATATTTCCATGAACCAAAATTTTTAAAAAAGTATGTATTCTTGCTATATTCACAGAATGTGCTGTAGCTGTCAAAGCTGATTTATCTCTTTAATGAGCTATATGTGTTTAGGCAAACATGTTATGCGGACTTTTTAAGAGCTCACTATAAAATTTGCAGTTTTGCATCACCATGCAGAGAATGTTGTTCTGGAGACTGTTAGTACATTTTTGCATGCATAAAAATTCATCTGTCTTGTTCTTTTCTCTTTGCCAGGCAGACCAGGTGCATTGTGCATGCAGCATAAAAGTATAGAGAGTATATCTGAGTACAAGAACAACAAGAAAAAAAAGATGATGAAGAAGTTCTTTTAAAGGAAAAGGAGCTAAAAATGACAGGAATGTTGTTCAAAAAACTTGTAGCAGCTGTTGTAAGCTAACTATCTTGGGCTGTATTGCTGGATTTGATTATTATTATTATTTCTTTTTCCTCTGTTTGTGTAGCTCTTTGCTTTTGGAATCAAATGTTTGCTGTTTTAAGTTTTAAATGGGTACCATGAGTGAAGTTAAATGAGTGAAGTTGTGCCTCAGCGGCACAACCACTTTGGTTTCCATTTGGCTGTGAACCAAGTGTTGGGAAACAAAGCTGGGAAAAGTCTCTGGGTAACATTTTTTCAGCAGCACATCACCTTTTAAAACTGATAGGACTCAGCTCAAGCTGGTTGTGATTGGGATTGTACCAAATCTTACCTTTTCAAAATGCCACCCTGCTGGAGTATAGAATATTCGTGTTAAAAGTGAGCCTTTTTTTCCTGAGGGGGAAGGTCTGAGGGTTTAGACTGAAAGAAAAAAAAAAAACAAAACACTATGAATTGTTTTGTTTCATTTCCTTTGCCCATATTTTTGGTCTTATCTCTTACCTCACAGCCCTGTTAAGGTCTCTGACTCCAACCTAGACAATTGCTTCTGTCCTTTCTTTCCAGTCTTCCACCTTTTTCTATCTCTTCTTGGTCAGATTTACTGTTTCTCTCATTCTCCTTTTGCAGACTTGTCTATGTAGCTCAAACCATATACCATGCCTCAAACATCCTTTCTTCATAAATGGTGCTGGGCTGCCCTTCACTGCTGTGGTGTGGTGAGAATCATCCATGGAAGCATGCATGGATGATGAGAAATAGTTCCTCAGAGGACCTGCATGCCTTGGCTTCTGGTTCTTCCTTACCCCATGTGCTCTGCGTGTGCTTCAGGGAGACTGGGGGGAGGTGCAGGCAGGACCTGCACTATACCGGGTTCTTATGTGGACTGAGAGTTGGTCTTGAATAAGCACTGGTGCATACTTGAAAGTGTAATTATGATATAATCATTGCTTTCTATCTTAACATGAGTAGAAATTGCGAGGCAGCATTGTAAAGCTAAATACAATTTCTTTTTTAGTTAGATTACTATGCCACGTGTACTCTTCAGCTACTGTAGTTTATTACAAAAACAAACAGAAAGCTCAACACCAAGCCTCTTCATCATCATTTCCAGAGTGTCCCCAGAGTTCTCAGTCTGTCGAGAAGAATGTAAGAGAGAGTATTTGGGGTAGGTATTTATGTGTATGCTTATAGAACTCCCCCTCAGTACGCATACATTGTGGACTGTTTTTGCAGCACATTTTACCCTTTTGTCCTGTTCAGTGATTCCTTCAGAGTTGTTAGCCTTTAATACTTCTCACTTTTAAGACCTAACTGTCAATGAAACACCTTAAGGGGAAAGGACTGGCCAGCAATCTCAGCCAGCAGTGCTTTAGCAAGGTCTTACATAGTGCTTTTTTGTCTCAGACGATCTGTCCCTTCTGTTTCCTTGTAATACAATTAGGAATGGAGTTCTGTTTTCTTTTATCTGCATTTGAAATGTGTTCACACTACGATTTTTTTTTTCTTTTGGAGAAAAATAAAGTACATTTCTAAGGATTGATGACACCATGAGCTTACAATTACAATGCAATACAACCTTAATGCAATTTAGGTTGAAAAACAGATAACTGTCTTAATGCATTAATAATAGCAGTATTTTTCTGGTATGTAACTTTGCAATAAAATGGGAATCCTCACAACTAGAATTACATACTTAAGATTTTTCCTTCATAAGTAGAATTGTGCAAATGCTATCTGGTAGCAAGAAGTTGATTAAGCAGAAAAGAAAGTATATATTATTGGCCTTTACTGGTGTCTACAGGATATCAAGTTAAATTTGTTGGCCTTGATTCTTAATTCAGGAATTGGCAGTGGTGGCAGACATGGCTTTGGGATTTGTCTCCAGCCCCACCATTAGTTTTTCTGTATGCAGTGGTGATGTGACGGGGAATAATGCTGTGCTGAAGGTCAATGAAGAAAGATGCAATCTGCTGGAAATGATAGCTTATTTGAAATTTCTTATTCCCATAATAACTAAAATGATTGTACCAGATGCAGAGAAGTGGTTTTGAGATGATTTTATTGATCATCTTTGCTGTTCTCCTACTTTACTGTGTAATAAGTACTGCTGAGCTCTTTGTCTTAATCTGGTGATAATATATAAGTATTGTCAGTAGTGTTCATTATCATTATTTTGATTTTGTGTATTAGCACACCAATATATCATAACTAGCCTGTTTCTTTATGGCTATTTAGTGCCTTGTGTCCAGGGGGGAGAGCGAATAAAAAATGTTTAGTTTTCATTTTGATCTCCAAATCTAGAAACTAATCTTGATGTGGCAGTTGCAACCTTTAGAAAGGGAACTAGGCAGCAGTTTTAGAAACTTAGCATTTTTTTCCTTTGTTATAATGTGTGGCCTATTCATCTTTTTGATCCCATAAGCCATGGACTAAGTAACCTTGGAGTAGCAGAAACAAGAAGTGCTGTGCATTGTCTAGTGGCGTGTGTCTTCTGGCTACATCAAAGAAGGTTAGGCAAGATCTGTTGTAGGAAACCTTTTGTGTAGTCTACAAGAGTGAAGGTTATGGCCTAAAGATACGACAACTTCCTCTGGCAGCTGAAATGAACTGCCTTGCTGGTTTATCTTGACAAACTTAATAGAACGTTGAACACATTTGTGAAATTTCCTTACCTACCTGCTGAGACTGGAAACTGTAGCAAGAGGTTACCTAGTGTTGATTTGATTTGTTGCTGGATTTAGATTGTTGAGAGCTGCTGGGTTCAGTTGTTTACAATGCTGTGATGCTCAAAATTCTCCTCAGACAAATGTGAACAGTGTATTTGTCTGCTGTCTGAACTAGTGGTAATATTGCTTTTCAAGATGTGCTGCTTTTATTTAGCCCTGAGGTTTCATTGTATCCTGTAATATGAATGAATAGATGGTAAATGTGGCTTCATTCCAGTCTCATCTATAGAATGGGAAAAATGTTTTTACAGCTTGGAGATAGTACCATGCAAGTTATTTTACCAGTTTTACACTATCAGTGAGCCTTTTTTAACCATACATGCTGTTTTTCATCTTTAAATGAAATTACTTTATCTCTTGAAAGCTTAAAACCTGTAACATTTTCTGATGAAACCTTGCAGAACTGGAGCATGTAAGTATTGTGCAGTAACATTGGGGATATAATCAATTATTTAAAAATAATATGTACGGATTCTGTGTAGGATCTTCAAGGTGCTAGTAGCTGCTTGCAGATGCTGTGCGTAGGCACCACATGGCAAAAGCTGGCTTTGATGTTAGGCTGTGTGTGGTTTTCTGTTTGCAGCCATTTCCTCACACCCCTGATATGGGAAGATGAAACCCTCATGTTAAATAGGCATTCCAGGGCTTTATGTAGCAGGACGAATAGTCCTGCAGTGAAACGGTACTCCTTTGGTATTTGTGTTGATCACACATTGGTCGAAATTATTGATTGCAGGTGATGTTCACATTTAATTGGCTTTCAGCAACTTGTGCAGAAGCCATGCTGTGTTGTGAACGATGTGCTGTCGTACATTCACTGAGTTCTTCTGCTTCTGTATCATTGAGAAGGCTTGGGGGAGTACAGAGGAGATACCAAACTAGTAACGTACTTGATGTTGACCAGTGCAATTGATGATTTTTCAGTATTTCCCATGATGGTAGCTGAATGTAACCAGGTATTTTCTTTCTCTGGTAAGACAATGAAGTGACTGCAATGTGTAGCACTGAGATGAAGTTGTGAATGTTACACATCCTGTTCAGAAAGTTGTTTGACAGCTGGACCGGCCTGAATCAGCATTTTCCTTTAATCTCTCAGTGCGCCAGAGGGCTTCTGCTCCCTTCCAGCTCCTCTCTTTCCCAGTGACTAAACGTCTGTCAGAGATCAGTCTGTGCATCTATTAGGAAGAAAAATAACCAGGGTGGGAAGGAAGTGAGTTTCCTATGGCTGTGTTAAGTCAGGCCCTTAGGATAGGAAGAGACTAGAACAGCTTTTAGATGAGAGGTATCCTTGAGGATGTAGGGGAGAAGAAAAAATGACTCAGAAAAATTCAGTCACGAAGCTTGGAATTTTTGTAATAAATATTTCCAGAGGTAAAGCAGACAGGATAGAATGCGTTTTGCAAAGCTTCTCATGGGAGAAGTGAGGCTGGACTGCTATTTTTGCTCTGCCATTTTAGGACAGAAAGTGCAAATCTTTAGTTTTGGCATTTCCTATCTTGAAAATCTGCTCATAGTTTAAAGCTAAATAACAAGGTTTGCGTGCACATGCTTTCGTATGGGTTGTATATGACAACTATTGTGTAAAAATGCCTACAGTAAGAAAACATTTAAAGCATATTTCAGAATTTTATTGGCACTAGAGCACCTGTTACCTCAGAACAATCATTTCTGATCTCTACTCGTTTTAGATAAAAATGCTTCATCTTCTTTGCAAATCATATTTAAGTGGGAACTGGCAGTAGGCAGACTGCAATTCCAGATATATGCTTTGTGAGATCGGAGTTTTCAGCAAAGTTTTTCAGGAGACGTGAGTGGTAAGAACGATACAGTAATTCTTTGAAATTTGACTATTCATAAAATTCAATGTCGGATCATATTCTCAAGTTGCTATGGAGTCCAATGTAGACTATTTAGTAAATGTGCGTAGAAGCTAACCACACTATAAAGTACTTTTAATCACTTAGCACATCTGGCTTCTGGTTGTTAGCATAAATGTTATTCTCAGTCCCCAAGCTAATTCATTGGGGAAGAACGGATGAAAATAAAATTAAGACTCTATTTAAAGCATCTTGCCTTTGACACTGGTGGGAATGGTTGCAGTGATTGCAAATTGGTGAGTTCAGTGTTAGCGCTACTTGGTTAGCAAGTTCAGCTCTTTTCTCTGGTCGGGATACTTGCAGCTGCTCAATGAATCTGACTAGAGTATTTCAATTCAGTACAGAATGGAATGAAAAATATTCAATTAAAATTCATATACCAAGAAAGGAATTCAAGAGAGCTAATAGCAACCAATCTCTGAAAAGATTTCCGTAAACAGAAAAGAGAAAGAAAAGACTTAAAAATGAGTTTCCTGGCTATTTGTGAGACTGTTTAGACAAGTTTCTGTCTAACATTGTGAAAAATATCTTCTGGCACTTTCTAGTTCACTGTTTGTATCTTTATGACACTACTTGTGATACAAACAGAAAAAAGCCTTCAGTACAAAATCTTGTTTACTCTGAGAACTTCTTCATTAAAGCTTTTATTCTTCCATTCCCTTTTTATTTTTTCAGTGAAATTAAGTTCTCTTTGCAATACCGAAAGCCCTTTCCTCATTAAAATCAGCACAGAATCGCAGTTGACTTTTAGCATTTCCTTTCTGAACGTCTACTGTTTATTTGAGCAGATGGAAATAAAGGAAGCAAATGCAGCGCCTTGCTGCAGGTGATTCCAGACAGTTTGCTATGAGGGTGGCTGGCTGCTGCAGAGCTTTCCTTCTCTTCATTAGCGACTCATTGCAGAACTGATCTTCCTTCACTGGATTTGGTTCTAGGAACTTACTGGTTTCTAATTCCTGTTAGTTATGTATGCCTGTAACTTGACCATGATTTCTGTGACGAGAAAGAGCTGTAAAAAATACATATTGTGCTTATCAGGAGGGTGTAGCAGCACTTCAGATGAATGAGACTAAATCTGTTGGGTGCCTTACCAACCCGTTCTGTGATTCTGTAAGGACTGCTGTGAGTCATAACGGTGGGATAGATCATTGCTTTTTGCTGTGCTGTTTGCTGATAGTGCTGGATAAGCTGCCATTCAAGTGCTAAGCAAAATTTTCAGCATCAGTAGTGTTACTGAAGGCTTTTTGACCGTTTTGCTGTCTGCAACAGCCTGCCACATAATTCATATCACAATCTTTGGGCACCACATGTACATTGGAAAAATGTATGAGTTAAGTAATATTGCTGAGTAGCACTCTAAAGAATGAGGTTCTAAAATGAGTTCCATTTTTTAATTCTTAATTAAGAAAATGTGCTTAGATTTAGGCAGTGATTTTATTATTTTTTTCCTATGGCAGTGAATAAGTAGTTGCTGTCAGGTTTCCTTCTCACTTTGTAACTTGGATGGATCAATGCAAGGCTAACAGCTACAGTGACTTGCTGAGTACCTTCAGAATGCTTTACTTATCTATTTTATGTTTCTAGTTGATGGTAACTTTTACTTTATAACTGATTTATGCTGTCTGTTTCTGCACAAAGCCATTGTGTTTCAATATGAAACAGACAGCTAGTTCACTAAAAAAGGAAGGAACAGAGTTGTGTAAAAGCAGTAGGGTCCAGAGTGTCTGAAGTTTGCAAGTTGAGTGGTTCAGTTTTCAGTTGTGGTAATCTCTTTTTTCTTTTTTTTTCTTCTTTTCTTTTTTTTTTTTCTTTCTGGAAATGATGGACTAAAATCATGTTTACTGCAACAGTGTGTGGTACATGGCTGATCTAGTGGGATTCATCTGCTTTGCACACCAGTATGCAACCACAAACCGTACACTTGGAGCTGTTTAGTACCTCTCTTAGGGGCTTGGGGAATTGGAAATGAATCATTAGCCTCCAAAGAGAGAAGTTTGTGGGCAAATGTCTCTGCAGTGGTCAGTTTCATCAGAGGGTTTTGCTTAGTAAGCATCCATACCATTCAAATGTTAAATAAGGATGTGGAAGAATATGTATCTATAAATCTCGCTGGCTCTTTGCCAGTCTGACCCAGAGAAGAGTTTTGGCATGACTTAGCTGTGGTGTTTTGATCGGACATTAAGGGTGGGAGCAGGGCACCTTAACCGTCTTCTCTATTGATGTGTAGATTGCTGATGCATGAAAGAAGGTGAAATTCCCATCACTAATCTAAATTAAAGTCTTATTAGCAGGCCAAGAAGATTAGTGGAATGGTGGAGCTTGGAAGTTTGCCACATTTCTTAATGTCATGGTTAGTTGGTTTTGTTGTTTCTTTTTTTGTCTTTCAACTCTGATTCTACCTCATCTTGAATCCTTGCTGCTTGGGGCTAATAGCAATGTGAGTACCTGAATATCCTGCTCTGTTCCCAGTAGTAATCCCATTAATCAGCCTGGAACAGGTGAGCTGCCCTTTCCTTTCCTGAACAGCTTAGGAGGATGGGGATCGATGGAAATGCTTGGCTTGTGCTAGAGGTAGGAGTAGATACAACTTAACTCATGTGATTATTTGTTAATGTCATCTGTAGTTCACAGGTGCAGTAAGGCTTAGATGTAAGATTGTATTCATTAATTTGCATCAAATTATTCACCACATTCATTTTTTATCAGTACGTATTTGCTGCATTGTCAATATGAATCTGGAAAAAGGAGTGATGGTATAAGCATCAATATCTCCATGTTTAGAGATTTTTTTTTAAAAAAAAGAATTTACAGTCAGAATTGCATCTCAAGGTCAGCTGTCAGAAAAAGCAAATGGTAAAAATGAAGCATTGACAGGTGGCAGAGAACTGAAAAGTTTGTCTGCATAGCACCACATTGTCTGCCTTGTGTTGAAGGAAACTACTGTTGCTGAATTTGAGTGCTTGTGGTTCCTGGCTTAGACTCTTCCTGGCACATCATTTTTGTTGCAGATTTACTCTCAACATGGACAGAAGGGAGAATGAGTTGAGGCTACTTTTTTTTTTTCTTCCTCTCTCTCTTTAACATCAAAATGTGGAACCATAGTAGAATACATAATTTGGTAAAATAAAATATAGATGGAACAAAACTGTTTAGAATTCTTGTGCCCTAACAGCCTTCTCATGTCACTGTACGAAGCTGAAACATTTAATTCCTTTGTTCCTTTATCAGATACATACTGTTGGTTACTCAGGACCATTACTGAATAATTTTGTACTTCTGTGGAAATACCCGTTCTTCTTTTTGACTTCCAGCTACATAAAACACAGTGCTGCTGTGACATCAGGCTTTGTCAATGTGGTCATTGATGTATGTCAGGATTTGTAAATGACTGGCAGATAAACTCAGAATAACAAACCTAGATGGAATGACTGAAAAAACAATTGGTGGGCTAATGAGCATTATTCTCTCAAATCCATAGCAGTCTAAGGCTGGTACTTCTTGATGCTTTATAGATGAGCCACAAAAGAAGCATTTGATCAAAATCTGACAATGGGAAACAGTGGCCTGTGTGAATACTGATCAGTATTGCTCTGTAGGCTGCAGGTTTTAACACAAGCCAATCTCTGAAAATAGTTCTTAAAATAGATGGGGAGTGAGAAGTTGGAGAGATGAGCTGAAAGTTCACTGAAGCAATAAAATACCTGGCCTCCTCAAATTGTACTTATCACAGCTTCATTTTAAAGTTGTAGAGAACTGAAAGCATGCTGAAGAGCATCATACCTTGTGTGTGTAACCAGGTGCAGACAGCTGTTGTCTCCTAAGTAACAAGTTTGTAACTCTTCTGGAAGCTATGCTTGTTTTAATATGATTTCTAGAACGTAGGAAGGAATGTGTTTCTGCATTGTCTCAACTGAAAGAGATGATAAAAGCCAGGGGATTCACTGAGTTGGGAAGCTGGTGAAGAGCAGCACAGGCTTTGGTTGATAGGGGTTCTAAGGTTAATACGATTTAGTTGCTGAAATATAGAATTTGCTAGTGTGTATTTCATCTTCTGGAATTGGAGAGTGCACATTTTTATTTATCTCGGTATAAAGGATATTTTTATGTGAGAGAATATTTAAAAGAATTGTCATTCCCATAAGATGTCATTCCTTCTTTTCCAATAAGGTCATGGTGATTTGGTTACCCATTGAAATAATTCTCAAAAATAACTAGTTTGGTAGAAACTGTGCATGAATATCTGGCTTATTTAGTATTTTTTAATATTCATGTATGCTCAAATATGTAGATTAATGACTGATTTCAGTGATTAAAGAAACCCAGTGCGTCATCTCCAACAGCAGCTGTTCAATGTTCTCCTAAGTATGCATAACCATGATGCATCTTCTGAACCACTGAAGCCTGCTCTTTCTGTAAAGTAAGATAGCAGACTTTACTGTGGCTTTTTATGGCAAGTTTGTTCAATGGTATACCTACAAGATTTTGTTCATTCACTCCAAAACCTGAAGCAAATCATTGATTTGTATAATATTTGACTTCTCTAAAGTTTCTGTTTTTCTCTCTTATGCAGTATTCTGATAGTGTTTTGAAATGAACAGTGGATTGAGCTTTCTATGGAGTTCCACTTGGTTTTGCATGATTTGCCTGAACTGCTTTGTGAAGCAATTACTTGAGAATGCGTGTGTACTAATTATTTCCCAAAATATTGAAGGGAATATTAATTGGATTGTTTTGCTTTGACCTGCCTTAAATCCCATGCGTTCAGCTTTTGTGAGCATAAGCAGTTTTCCTTTGTCTGCAACAGCTTGCTCACAGTTTGTGTGAATTGATGTAGCTTTTGGAGACTAGAAAAATATTTGCCTATAGGGTTTCAAATGAAATTAGTTTTCTACAGCTGTTGGTATGCTGATGCCAAGAGTCCACAGATTAAACTGTTTCTTTTTGTCATAAAGAAAATCTGCGAGCATGCTTGTGACCTCTTCCCTTGACCATGGCCATATACGAATGAAAGAAATATCTGTTAAATGAAATATCTGTTAAAAAGTATATTCAAGAAAAATATGATATTCCCTCTGTGAAAAACATATTTAAAGTAGAAAGTTGGTGCTGAATGTACAGGTCTTGCTTGCATCAGCTGTCCATATTAAATCACGTAGCGGTTTGGGCTTTGTATGTAGGGTGGGAAAAGTAGTTCTGTTAGAACAGTATCAGCATTTATCATGCAAATATCCAGTAAGCAGAAGCTGAACTGTGGAGTCTTAAAATCGATTTTGTCAGCTTCTGGTGTGCATTTTATAAACAGGCTCTCAACAGGTGGTTGCAGCCCTGCAGTAAGAGATCGGGAGATAATTCAGCTTTCATGCAGGCACCAGTAGAGCATGTGTCTGCAGGTGCCTGTGGTTTAAGCACAGTTGATGAGCTTTTATGCTCCTGTTCCTTAAACTATGCACATGCAAATTACAGGGCGAAGTATTTGAAATGTATGTACTTTATAAAGATGTGTGTACATTTGCAAAGACTTCTTGGCAGGCAAACCTTATGTAGTATTTGGAACTATTTCAATTTTATTTCTGCATCTTGGTATACAAACCTGCCTTCTTAGCAAGTAGATGGCTAGGAGAGGTGATACTAAATTTATGTATTGCAAAAGGAGACTCGAGTTTTCTGGTTCCTAATTTCTGCTTCTTTCTCTCCTTGTATGAATTATTTCAATACTGTTCGTTTAACAAGTGGCGAATGCAGCATTACTCAATACAGCTCACCCACACTAATGAAGTTGGGAACCAAAAAATTTGCATGCTATAATGAGGTGCTTGTGTACCGTAGGCTTTAAAAGTAGAATATATAATAAATTATAATGGAAAAAAGGTATGGTGGGAACAGATAATATAGTGAGCGTGCAGTCTGGAAAGACTGCAGAATGTTTTCCCTTTAAAGACGTTACAATTTCTTGGAAAAAAATTCTTTTTTCTTTTTTTTTTTTCTTTGTAATCTCATTCTAATTTCTTCCTGTTTTGTCATGTGAATAAATACTAACCTGTATTGTATTATGCATTGTTGTAACAGATGAAACCCTTATACAAGTCCAAGAAGCAAGTTAAATGCCTATTGAGTTAATTACATTAAATATCAGAAAAAACTATGTCAAATTTGGAATTTGCTTCAGGAAAAATAATCCTGCAGGATTCAGAGTTGATTTGAACGTGTTGTAAACAGAAAAAGCAAGCAAATTCCGGAGGAGCACTGCACTGCTGCAAAGGAGGTGCTCAATCCTGCTTTAATGTGGTTGCAGTAATGACCTGGAACAGGTCCCAGCCACTGTTATTTTAATTCTGAACAATTATATTCTTACAACAAGATGAAACAAAGAATAACATCATCAGGATGATACGGTCTGGGAGGACTTCAGAGTTTATTTGAGTGTAGATGGGTTAAAGAGTATGGATCTTCACATGCACGTTGCAGAGGTGGGTGAGTGCTGGGTGGGCTTACTGAGAGCTGGGTGCTCTTTGGGCATGGTGTTCTTCAAATGCCCTTATGTGCTTGCGCTGCTTGAGTTTGAGTAAAGAAGAGAGAGGAGTAAATTTGGTGTCTTGTCAGTACTTCTAAACTGCTTGGTAACCTTTTCACTTGTTTCTTAAGAAGAAAACAAACAGAGGAGTGTGTTCTGCTGGGATTTGTGGCCTGGCTGTGTTTACTATGGAGCTACACCTTTCAGTTTTTTTCTTCGCTGGTTTTTAAATTCCTCTGGATAGCATCCTCAGAGCTCACAAGGTAAAAAGAAACAGCAGCAGATCCTGATGAGAACAAAAGGAGTTAGAAATGCTGGTAACATTTGGAATAGGGGAATTTTTGGCAATGGTTTTGATGGCAGAGGAAACATTTGAAGCCTCGTGATGTGGATGCAGAATTCCCCAGAATTTTGGATAGTTCCTCATACTTACAGGAGGGGAGTACAATTTATGCCTATATTTAAATTTCAAAGCATGTTGCCTGTTACAGGGATGTTTTGATGTACAGAGTATCTGAAGCTTTGAATGCAAATGCTACACTCCAAGCTGCTACTAAATTAATAAGAGAGAGTGAAACATAAAAGAAATTACCATCTTTGTATCCCCAGTCTAAATTCAGCTTTCCAGAGAAACTGCTCCGCTTTGCATAACCAATACAAATCAAAACTTCTTCCCGTGTGCAGAACAACTGTCAGTTACATCAAAAGGCTGAGCTCTGAACTTGCTGCTAGAGAGATCTTTGTTCTCTATGAGAACAATGTCGTGAAATATAAGATGGTACAAATACAGTTAGCACTTCAGTCAAAGAAAATAAGATTTTTGCGTGCATACTTTCAAAAATAATAAAACAAAACTTGTACTTTTTTCACTTTGATACAATCTGTTTTTCAAGACATCTTGGGAATTATGGGTATGGTTTGTTATCTGAGTTTGCATGTAAGAAACTTGCCAATTTGTTTTCCTTCTTGGGTTTGCAGTCTGCCATTCTTGGGATTGCACTCACCTAGTCTGAATTGAATTTACAAGAATAAAGAATTGCAAGCATTTCCTTCCTCCCTAGAGATCTCTCATACAGTGAGGCTGATTTAGTTTAATCAACATCAGGCCTCATGACTTTAAGCAAATCCTGTGATTTCGTAAGTGGATGCCCAGTTGTCCAGAGGAAAAATGAGTGAAACACTATACTGCAACCACAGTTTGTCTTTGCAGATATAAGATGCAAAACTTGAGTTTAGGAAGGGACTGAGTAGGCTTGAGGCCAAGTTGGCCTATTTTACATATGTTAATGCTGTTCTTTTGTAAGCCAATTTTTTTAAGGCAGAGAAGGAAGCATGTTGAAAAATGTACATGAATTGCAGATAAAATCTTTTAAAGCTGTTGAGAGCAGTGGTTCCTGTGAAATGTTGCAGGTAAGTGTGGGGACAGAGCCTTGCTGGCCTGCCAGGGAAGCCTCTCTGTGTTCCAGACTGTCCATGGCAGCTCGTGGTCCTGCAGATCAGCAAAAAGTGTGCTGAACAGTTTGTCCCCTTGCTAAGTGGCTGAATGGGGCTAATACAGTGCCTACTCTCTCCCTCCTCCCCCCATTCCTGTGTGATGGACCTGATATGTAGATTTATTACAGGAACAGCTACAGAAACACGTGACAGATCAGCTGTACTTTCTTCTTAGTAGTTAGCCTTTTGAGTGAAACGGAAAGAAAAGGTTGATATTTAAGCAGTGTGGCTGGAGAGGCTCCAGTGTGCTGCAAAACACAGTCACAATGTGCATTCTTGTATCTGTGTGTACCAGTAGTGGGGTTGTTGCATCCGTTATGGATACTTCAAGAGCAATGATAATGCATAATGTAAAGTAGAAAAGATTCAAGGTAGTGTTCAAGGTAGTGCATCAAGACCATCAGTGTTCCTCATCACTCCTGCAGAAAATAATGGATAACCTTGGTGTGCAGCAGAGCGCTGGTGGCTTAGCATTTGTCATCCATATGATTACAGTGGTGGGTCTAGTGTGCTGCTGGCTTTTGCAGAAATGGTTGGTGGTTTTGTGGTGTGGAAAATGTTGTTTTACAGTGCCTGAGCAGTGGCCAGAAGATTTGTTTAAACTTGGAGACTGATTCAAACCAGTCACTCCAGAGAATGAACCCCAGTGCCTTCTATTAGTGCAGTTAGTGTGAGAGGCATCCAGAAGAGACTCAGGTAGCTCTGCAGATTCAGAATTAATATTATTTGCTTCTTTCTCCATCACTGCTGTTGCTGCAGATGTGTTCTTCTGAATGGCAGAAAGGTGAGGACGAACTCCTTAAGATTAGAGGAAACGTTCAAGAGGAGCACTCAAAATGTAATTCACCTCCAGCATATTTGCCTCTCAAAATTATGAGTGCTCTTCATTAACTGACTGTTGTGTGCTATTTTCCCTGTGTGCACCTCTAGGGAAAATTTAACTTAACTAAGAAAAACACCTGTTAATACAAACTAAAGAAGTTTATTTTTTTCCTTGGATCACACGCCATCTACAAATTGCACAAGGGTATTGTTTCCAAATTTTAATCGTTGATTAAAAAAACCACAAAAACAGTAGAAGTGCTTTTCGAGCTGTTTTCAGAAGTTGAGCTGCTTGCTTTCTATCCACAGTTGTTTGTGCAGTGATCAGAATTTTTAAGCAGCTGTTAGCTTGTTGCTTTCCACTCCACCCCTGGCAGTTCAGCACTTAGAAAGTGTTTTGGTGGGATTTCACACTGAGACTAGTTCTGTGCTGTCAGTGTTCTTATAGTTGTTTTAAGTTACCTCCGGTATTGCCAGCTTTCCCAATATTGCTGAAGGTGCCTCTTGCTCTCCTTTGCTTGCTTGCTCTCCCTACCACAGGTGATGTGCAGTTTAAGATTTTGCTTGTGAAGTATGAACCGAACTCCTCAGACTCCACATCTTAGCTGCTCATGATGGCAGTGATCAACTGAGTTTCTTTTTTTCCCCCCGTTAGATGTGGTTTTCTGGGGAATGTGAACTAAGGAAAATTGCTGCTAGCATACTACAGAATTCTGTAGCACATCTTTTTGTGTAGTGATTTTTATCTATTGGGTTGATCCATGATTCTAAGTATAAAAAGCAAAATGTAGCTGATTTATGGGTAGCACTGCCACTGTTGATCATGAGAGCCAGGGAATAGTAACGTTTGCTCAAGTTTACCTGCTTTTAGTTAAAGAAGGGAAAATTGAAAATGATCAGTTCTCTCGCCACATTAAAATGACAGAGCTTGAGTAAAATGGGAGAAAATTTCTCTTAGAACTACCCATGTAAGTTATCTGGTGATGAGTGTGAGCCTCCTAAAAGTGGTTGGAAATGAAAGTTCTTGTTGGTTTTAGGAGAAAAGTCTTACAGAGCAGTCCTACAATTCTTTAGCATTGCAGTTCTTGATCCTTATTTCTGGTTTTGAGTCATGGAAGCTGAAAAAAAACAACCACCAACCTTCTCACTAAAATATACATTAATAAAGTCAGTATTTTCCACTGACATGACATTGCAATAGCCTGCAGCAGCACTGTGCTGCCTATTTGTGGATAAGCTTGATTTTAAGCAAGTATCTGCGTGGTTCCCAAAGTCTTTTGCTTTTGGAAGCTTTTCTGTTTGTCATTATGGTAACCACTTAAGGATCTGTGGTCCCGAATGAGGACATAATGTTCTTTATTGCGTTAAACTGAAGGTTCAAACTGAGATGGACTTTGCAGAGGAAGGGCAAGAAAAGAAGCAAGAAGAAAGGGAGATCTTTTATTTTGCCATGAGGAGATCCATCAGTGGTTCCTGGTATACCTTGGCATCTCAGGCTGAAAGTAATTTTTTTTTCTATTTTTGACAATTTCTTCCCAAAGTGAAATGCTTGTTTTTTGCTCTTTGTCAAGAGCCTCATCAAGAGTTTCAGCTCATGAATTCTTCTCTTGAAACGCAGCTGAAGTTGTTGAGCCGCTGAAGCATGTAAGTCTACTCAGTAGCTTAGAGAAGGAAGTCTTGCAGGATCGGAACTGAAGAGGATGGTGAAGAACTATGTGTGTTTCCCACAGGTATGGGCAAAAATAGCAGGATGCAACATTTACTGTGGAATACCAGTCTCATCTGGAGGGAGACGAGGGAGATACAGAATACTGACAGCTGTCGAAGAGCCTGTTGGTTCCTCTGATGATTAGCTGAGGATTGTATTTATTTATTCATTTATTATCTCCATAGCCATATGTGACTCTGGATCTGGATAACAATCTTTTATTTCTGAAGTATGGTACTTACTATTAATTGCTTTATGTTAATGGATTGTGCTGTCTTTGGAAGTGCAGGCTTTTCTGAGTCCTGATGGTGTGTGGGTTCATTTATGCTTACTGGCTGGGAGCTGTTTGGGGAATTTAAAAAAATGCAAGAAGAAGGAAGTCCTTTCTGCTTCCTTCAGTTCGGCTTCTCTCCAGTTTCTGGAATAGTGCAGAGGAGAAAGAAAATAAATACTCCTGTTATTACTGTGTTTAACATTGAACATCTGTCTTTTAAATTATTATTATTTATTTATTCTTTCACGTGTATTCTGGCTTGAGTCACCAGTGAGAGAGAGTTCCTGGGATTCATCTTTTTCCCTTGGGAGCGATTGTCCACATCAGAGTCACAGCATTGGCAACCTGTCTTCTGCAGAGGCTCAGTGCTGGAAGCAGTGCGGGTTTGTTGACCAGAATGAGAACTGTTGGCAATACTTTACAGAGCTTGACCAGCACCTGCCTTGGCTGTGCCTTGAGCTGTCCCAGGCCCTTAGTTTCAACATCAGTATAGGAACCAAACTCACATTCTGCTTGGCATGAGGGAGAAAAGATTTGAGTAGTTACTGCGTAGTGCTTGTAAATTCAGCTATAAAACTCCACTGGTTACTTCTGGAATTGAATCTGTAAGTACCTAAAGGTGCTATGTAAGTACCTTGGTGAAGATGCCATAAGGATAGCTTAAAAAGAACAATAAAGCAAATATCCTGACAAAAAATACAGGTACCACTTAAAGGTCCCTTTTCCCCTTACCTTCACGTGTGCTAAAGAAATATCTTTGTAGATGACAGTATCAGTACCAATTACAGTAGGTGACTTTGTAAGGGAGACTGCCCTTGTAATGAATGATTGGTTGCTATATTTTGTCACCAGAGCCACACTGTCAAGCACTAATGATCTTGGCAGTCAACAAGCAGATGGGTGGGTGAAGAACTGCTGCAGTCAGAGTTCTGATGTTTGACTGGTGTTGCTATGGATAATATGCAAAGAAGATTTCTGTCCAGGTTCACAAAGTCTTTTATTCCAAAAGTCTCAAATGTGTGGAGTTGTGTTTTTTTTTTTTTGTTTTTTTTTTAAAGTCATTACAAAACACTCAGCCTGTTTTTCCTTTTTAGAGAATCTTGCTAAAGGCTGTCTCCACTCTGGTTTGCAGCTTCGTTCAATCACGTTCTGTTTTTTGCTCTTTTGAAGGTTTGGTTTCACTTCGGTATAACTTTCAGCATCTGTAAGAACTCTCTGTGGATTGCTGAACAATAGGGGCGAACAAAACCATTGCCAGCTCTGCACGAATTAAAGCCTCTGCTTTGAAATCTTCTGAGCCTTAATACATCCATCTAGCTTCTAGAACCTGATTGATCAGTGCTGGGAATAGCATCAAATTCCAGCTGGTTGTGTTGTGCCAGGTCACTATTAAACTGTCTCGTTTGGGGAGGAGGAAGGAAAAGGAGTTGAATAAATCCATATTTTGTAATTCCATAAAAAGGCAGGAATCCCATAACTCTACAGGTGTGGAATAATTTTGGTCATTTATTGCTTATCCTTGGCTTTTCTATGCTGAATTCAGCGAGGAATAATCTTTTGGGATCAAGCTGATGTTGGAGAAGTTGATATGGCATAAGCCTATAATTTCTGTGTGTGACCACCAAGGTGTTCAAAGCTGTTTTATAAAAATTCTGCACTCTTGTCTAAGCTGTGCCATTGCAAACGGTGCATTAATATTGCAAATAAATGTTTGTGTGGAACTCAGAAAGCAGGAGGATAATATTACTGGGTATGTTAAATGCGGTGCTCTGCAGCGGAACTTTACCTCAGGAAAAAAAGAAAAATAGTACATCTATTTGAATTCATCCAAATACATAAAACTTCTAAATATGAGACTGCAGATCAGAGTTTGAACGTACCGCCACGTTGTGGTATGGAGGTGTGGAGTAAGTGACAGAGATGGCCAACAAAAATAGAATGAGTCCCGAGGTTTCTAAATTACATTATAAAGGTGGTCACTTCTACATGAAGTAATAGAAAAGCAACTCTATAAAGAATCTGAAGAAAAATGTTTTCCTTTATATTAACAGGTTTATTTCTGAAGTTAATTATGGTCTGCCTTTGCAGTCAGATTCATCCCTGACTGCTATTTTGAAAAGTGATTATGAATTGCTAAAACCAGTGCAGTAGTAGATTTTCTCCTTAATTCTTTTGATTTGAGTATTTAATATAACATGCTACTTAATGTACTTCTTGTTACCTTCTCTACTTTTCTGACCTTCTTTGTTTTCTCTCTTCTCCCCCTTCAACTTCATTTAACTTTCTATTCTAAAGATTCATTAAAATAAATCTTTTCTGAAGCTTCTTAAGCTTCTGAAGGTTTTTAAGGTCGGAAGACCTTAATGGGAGAGCTTGAGAGAAGGACTTAGATGAGCATTCCCTGAAGCTCAAATCCCTCAGCTTTAGAGCTGAATAGTGAGATGCTGCACTTAAGCAACCAGAAAAACATATACTTTTACCCCTTTTCATTCAAAACTGCTCCTTGAGGAGGAGCTGCTAGAAACAAATTGCAGGCTTTTTTTTTAATAATAAAAAAAAAAAGGTTATTTTCTCAAGAGAAAAAAAGTATGTTCCAAAATGTAACTGTTAGTGACATTTATGTTGTTTTTTCTTATCTTTGCCTTAAATGAATACAGAATGCGTGTTTAACATATTGTGTGCATAGCAAACATTAGGCATTTATAGTACTGTGAGGGTAATTTGTTTTTTCACTCCTTCTTGGATGCAGAGTTCCTGAAAGATTCAAATCAGTGTATTTATAATCACTCTTACGCATAGCATGAGGCATTTCTTACATTCTTAACTCAAACCAACAGAAATGTAGATATGCATTTAAACGTTAGAATCTCTAGAGCATTCATTGTAGTTAAGTGAAGTATTAAAGTATTAGCAATATATAAAATATAGCAGTTAATAAACAGTTAATGTGCAGGTGTTATTCTAAAAGAGGCCCCATTGCATTGCTCTGTTTAGCGAGGTTATTCCCTTCCCAATTCATCTATCTGTAAACAGCACTGAAATATGAAAGACCTGATTTATTTTAACATGCTGAAGTGCTGTTTCTGACCTATATTATTCGGGAACATCTGTTGCCCTAAATTTTTAGGCTTTATACTCGTCTAAAGCCCACAATACTGAGTTGGTTTTATATTGTCTGAAATTCCTCTTTGATGTTGGTTTTGCTTGAGTGATTAATTCAGATTTTAAGTCCTAACACCCAGTTTTTTTTTTTTCACTGCCCCAAGTTTTCTGTCCCCTCACCTTCCTTGTGAATTCAGAGTTTTAAAATGATCTCAGAGTTTTGGCCAGTCACTCCACTGGGGCTCTGTTCATCTGCATCCTTCTACTGTCTTTGGAGCAGCGACTGCCTGTTGGTGCTTCTGAGCTCTCATAATATCTTCACGAGTCTCCTCATACAGTCAGCTTGATGTTCTGAAAGATATACAGAATGATACTTTCTGATGCCTCCAGAAACGTGGCAGTGTATACAAATATAGAAGTATATTTAAAAAAAAAAAAGTTTTTTGTGGCTATGATCATGATTTCTCTCTTGTTTATAAGCTTATGGCTTGCAATGTTATCAGTACAATGTATAGCTCCTTAAATTAAATAATTACATGATTGCTTGATGTTTGGTCATTGCATCAGTGAAGTACCTGGCCCAATTTAGAGGAACATATGGCTCCTGGGAAGCGTTTTCTTTCTCCGGTTAACATGTGGATGGTGATTTCTATTCTGATAGAATTTTTGTAGTAACAATAAAACACTGAATCATAATCCTTTTTTCACATCATTTAGTCTCCCTTTCACTTGCTTTTTTTTTGCCATCCTGCTTTCCTCTGTACTTCGCTGGTTCAGCTCCCCCCTTGGTTTCCCACTTCTTTTTGTCCTCCCCTACATGTCAGCCTGGTTTCTGCCCTCAAAATCTCCTTAGCGCACACTCATTTCCCCTTGCTATTTCCTGTCTGTGTTATCTATTATGCTGAGGCTTGGCCCTGTGGGCTTAACGTAGTTTGACTTGGAGCCAGGGAAGCTCTGAGAAGTGATAGTCTTGCTGGCTGCTGACAGCTCATTCCTGAATGAAGCAGCTGCAGGTAAATTTGAGAGCAATCTGTTTTTTTCTGGTTTTGCTCCATTGGGAAATTTGACCTTTTTGAATAAGGACAAGCGTCTTATCCAAGTTTGAGGAAGATGTGAAGTTTATACAATGCTCTGATTGTAATAGCTTAGCAAAAATGGGCAGCGGTTTGTTTATCCCACTGTTAGACTAAATTTGAAGAGAAAAAAGAAATCCACCAACAAGAGAGGTCAGCCAGGTATGTTTATATGTATTTGACATCTAAGCTCGTGCTCTGACTGGACTTCAAAGCCACTAGGAGAAATCAGATGCACTGGGTGTGACTCACTTAAAGCTGATGTCTAAAATGATCAGGTGAGTTCTTGCTTCTCCAAGGTGGAAGTCTAAAGTTTGGAGTGAAAATCCCTTTGGGGATGTGCAGTGTTTGCTCTAAAGCAGCAATTAAAGGTAATTTTGGTTTTGAGATGCAAACCTGGTCTTTATCACCTTTTTTCTTTGTTTTTTTTAAAGCATCAATCCTTGTAATAAAATTACAGAATCTTTTGTATTGGAAGGGATCTTTAAACTCTTCAACTCCAGCTCCCTTGCAGTAAACAGAGATACCTGCAGCTAGGTTAGACTGCTCAGAGCCTCATCCAGCCTGAGCTTGAATACCTCCACCTACCACCTCTCTGGGCAGCCTGGTCCAGTATCTTACCTTCCTGGTGGTGAAAAGCTTCTTCCTTATATCCAATCTAAGCATCCCTTCTTTTAGTTTGAAACCATGCTTGTTTTGATGCAGCACAGGATATGGTTGGCTTTCTGGACTACAAAGGCATATCATTGATTCATGTCCAGTTTACCATCTACCAGTATCTCCATGTCATTTTCAGCAGGGCTGTGCTGTGTCTTTCTCTCAGCTTGAATTGATAGGGGAGGTTGCCACACTTGGATTTGTTGAACCTCATGAGGTTCAGCTTGGCCCACTGCTTGAGCCTGTCTGGATCTCTCTGGGTGGCATCCCAACACTCAGGTGTGTTGGCCGCACTACACAGCTTGGCATTATTGGTGTCATCCACAAACTTGCTGAGGGTGCACTCGATCCCACTGTCAGAGTTATTGATTAAGCTGTTAAAGAGCAACAATAAATGTAACAAACAGATAAATAAATCAGAGCGATTGAATAGGTGGTGCAGTTGTTTCTCTTCCAGGAATGTTTCTGTGTGTTTTCCATCCTCTGTGTGATGAGAAGCGTGAAATCTTGTGAGGGAATATTTGTGCTGTCTTAATACACTGCTAATTGGGCCCTTATATACAACATAAACAATTTTGGCTGCAAGTGATGCGTACTTGGCCTCTATTTATTTGTTTTTATTCAGAAAATTGTAGCTCCTAAACAGTGATCGTGTCACACTGACAAGAGAGCCATTTAATTTCCTTCCCCCCCACCCCCACTGGAAGAAGGAGGCAGTGAGGAGGGCCTATAGATTTTAGCACAGAGCATTGTCTGTGAAGGCGAAAAACTTTGCTGCCATGTAGCCTGTGTATTGTCCCATAGAATTTTGGTAGCTTGACCTGCTCTTCAGTCTGCTGACCCTCATCTTTCTGCTCAAGCTTGTGCTTGTCTGATGCTAATTAGAGAGCTGTTTTCAACAGTGTTCTCCTGAAAGCAGCATCTTGTCTGACGCCCACATTGGTGGTCCCAAGCAGGCTGATGCAATGCATTTCCCAGTTGCCCTTGCTCCCTGCATTTTGGGCATTTACCATACGAGACAAATGGTGCAGTTATTAAGCAATAGGGTTAGGATACTGAGTGCTCAAATAGTGTAGCATTTGGGTGCTCTCTGACTGGGTGAATGGCACGTTAATGAAGGAATAAACTGGTGTCCTGCATGTGTGTAGTCAAATTCTGCTGTAATTCTTTTCAACGTAGCTGTTGATACAAAACACACTGGCTGTATAAAAGACTATTATGTTAAAGACTCAAATAGCACAAGATGTTTTGTCTGCTGGCATGCCTTTGCACTCCTCCTTAAAGTAATATAATTAATAGGCTTTTGGTGTCAGGGCTTCACAGAACAATTTGAATATTTTGCCATAGCTAGAAGAATAGAGCCAACATCAATGTTTGAATTACCCTTGAATGATCTGTTTCTATTCTTTGTTCATCGAAGACTTGGTAAAAACTCTAAGTCTTGCCAATGGAGTTGTCTGTTTCTGAATAATCTCTACAATGTTGTGACTGCAAGTAGCTGTTAAATAATCCCTTAAATACATTGCATTGGTGAAATACTGTAGTTGGAAATTGTCTTGCCCAAGTCTGTCTCAATAAGACAAATATTCTTTACAAGTGCATCCTGACGTGGCTGGGAAATCATGTGAATAAGAGCTGCTCTGAAAGTAACACCTCCTCTTTTACTGTGTTGGCCCACAACATCAGAGGCAGATGTTGTTGTATGGCAGTAGAGGTTGAACCTTCCCGCCAATATTCCATTACATTTTGTTGCTGTGTGACAGATGGCAGCAGAGGGGCAGTGTGACAGAGTGACGTCTGATATGGAAGTGTGTATGAAGTGAAGGTGTGTCATTGAATTCCTCTGTGCAGAAAACATTGCACCTACTGACATTCACTGATACTTGCTGAACATTTATGGAGACCAATCAGTTGATGTGAGCACAGTGAGGCAGTAGGTGGTGCATTTCAGCAGTGGTGACAGCAAGAGTGGGGTCACCTCCACTGGTGCAGATTTAACAGCATGTTTTAACAGGCTCCCATTCATTGCTGGTGAAAACACAAAGCTGATGGTGGTGACTGTGTTCAGAAGTAGTGCTTTGGAATGGAGAATTTACCCTATTGAATAGTGTTACTGTGCTCTTTGTATCTGCTGTCGTTTCAACAGAAATAAATAGGAGGCATTATTTTCAGAACGATACGACTTTTTTTTTTATAGTGTTAAGATTTTTTCATTGTGGCACGTTTTCATAAGAAGTTGAGAAGGTGGGTGATATTGTTCTTCAGAAACTGTAGATGTTCAATGTTGTTTTTTTTGTTGTTGTATTATTAGTGGGCAGTATTATAAATGATGAGATTAAATTGGTTTGTTAATAATTTGAGAATTCTTTTTTTTTTTTTTTTTTTCAGTACAAGCTACACTTCAGTTAGAAAAAGCACAAAAAATAGTTGCCATTATCTTGAAGATTATATCACATATGTATTAAGTGAATAGCTCCAGAAGGACTTAAGTTCAAAACCAGCCCAAACTGAGTTGTATGTGCACATTTACATGTGTTTAAAGTTTACTTGGTCAAGGAAATGGTCTGCAAAAAAACTTGAAAAAGTTTGTTTCGTTTCTAGAAATTTCTGTTAGTGAGACCTTAATGCTTTTCGGAGTGAGGCTGGTGAGCAAAGAGAGCTGTGCACAGTCCTTTTTTAATTGGGAGCTGTGGGCCTTATTATTTGGAACTGCTTAGTCGATGCAAAAAGATGTAGTTGGCCGAGACTAAAAAACTTTCTTTTGTAGTGAATGTTTTAAAAAATTGCAAATACCAACCTAGAGTGTAGGAAGTAAGGGGGATTGTTATTGTGTTTAAAGTTTGTTAGTCTGCTGGAGTGTTTAGAGAAATGACTATAATAAATAGATTTCCAGTGGGAGGGAAAAGAACATCCCCTGGCCTTGATTCATCTTGTTTGCTCATCAGTTGCAAAAATTGCTACATAGAAGAAAAATTATAGGAGAAAATCTTTTTAGAGTGTGTGTTGTGGCTTGTAATTCAGGAATGTGGATTTTGTGTGTGTGTGTGCATTTTATTTTGAGTATATTTTACTGTGAGTAACTGCTGAGTTTTCTGTGATTCGAACGGAAAGTGCCCTTAACCAGGAAGCTATCAGAATTTATTCATTTATTTTGGTCTTGTGTTTATTTGGGGGGGGTGGAGGGGAGAAACCAATATGGTTTTGGCTGATGTATTTGGCATGTAGCCTGTCTGGGACTATAGGTATAGATACAGGTGAAATATACTTATTATTAAGTGAAGAAGAGGAAAAACTGTAATGCAGAAAAATGTCATGCCATGGGGTCTCTTCAGGTGTTTTTAATCACAGAACTACTTTTCTTTTCCTAAACCAGGATGGAGTTTTTTACTCCTTCATCACTCTCTAGCTTATGGATGTCTTCCTGAATGTTACTTTGCTTCCAGACAGCTTCATCTTTACTCCGTTAAATAAACAAGCAGAGCTAAACTTCTCTTTGCTCAGAACAAATTCTTCTGAACTTGGTTTTGTTTTCAAGTACCTTGAAATTTTTGGAAAACATAAAATTCTTTACAATTCTGTTTTCACAGCTAATACCCTGATAACGTGACCAGCTTCACTGTTCATTTTAAAATCTTAGGATCTTTTTATGCAAAAAATGTACTCAAATATTTTATTCCTAAAAATGACCAAAACTATTTGAAAACTTGTGTGAAAATCTCTCTTTTTATGAGTTAAGTAACCTGAAGGATAATCAAACAACTGAAGTATGGTTAGCAGTCGTAATTTTATTTAGTTATGGCAACAGAGGATGCTGTTCTTGCCTCTAGTCTCTACTGCTGGAATTCTACAGTCTTAGTGAACTCTTTTAAGTGAATATCCTGCAAGAGTTAATTGCATGTACTTCACTTTATTGCTTCTGTATGAAAACCTTTTTTTCTTCTAAACTGGGGCTTTATTTCCCTACTTGCTTTGTTTAAGAACATTGTTTCATTTTTCTTTCTGTATTCTGAATATTTTATTTATTTAAGTATTTCTCCAGTGGAGAGAGGTTGGAAAAGGTCACTAAATAATTGGGTGTTTTCCATCCCCTTTTTCTCACAGTAAATCAGGTCTTAATGCTCCATTACTCTGCAGCTAAATTAAGCTATCACCGAGTAGTTACAAACCACTACATTCTAATTTGGCAGTATTTTAGAGTTTCTCTATAAGCTTCTCTGCTGACACTTCTGTTGTTGGTAAAAATGACAGCATGATATTAAGCAAAGAATAGTCAAACTCAAGGTGTATAAGAGCTTTTCCTGTAAATTTCTACGCTTACATCTTTTGCTACTATGTCTGTTTTGAGGTCATCCTTTGAGATGCTTTTTGTATAGCCGTGTTAAAATTCTGCGTATGGATTTCATGTTAGAGAGTGGTTCTGGGACTATGACTATCAGCAACATTTGAGTTCAATAGATTTTTCATGTTAACACTCACTTCTGTATTATAGCACTAGCAGATAGGCTATTGTATTTGTATGAACAATATATAAAAAACGGCAAATTCTAACCCACAGCAGTCATTCAGATTGGAGATAAGAAAGAAGTTCGATACGATCAAGGTAGTGAAGCACTGAAACAGATTGCCCAGAGATGTGATGGATGCCTTGTCCTTGGAGACGCTCAAGATCAGACTGGATGGGGCTCTGAGCAACCTACTAGCTGTAGGTATGCCCGTTCATTTCAAGGGAGTTAAAGTGGATGACCTTTAAAGGTCCCTTCTGGCTCTAAGAATTCTCTGATTCTAAGAGTTCTTTAATAACTTTTCTATCATTCTTTGCTTGTAACCTTTTTGTATGTTCTTATTCAGAAGACAAATGGTCGTACTAGATCAAACTAGAAAATCTAGCTTGCTGCTCTCAGGAATGAATATCGGTTAAGTAGAGTTGTGTGTGTTAAAGCATTAAAAAAGTGGTGATTTTACCCTGGAAATTTAATGCCAAAAATCTGCTTTTTGGATGTGCAATGAGTGCCCATTAAAGCACGTATTAAAAACAATAAAAGAAAATCCCTCACTTCGTCTTTTGCTTTCTGCATAACATTGATGTGTTTCTGTCTTGTTGCTTTCTGGTTACTTTTTCCATTTTGAAGGATTTCAATCTGCTTGGCTGCTCCTTGTGTAGGACAAATCTTTCTTTCTATTATATCTGTTCCCCTATCTTCCTTCCTGTTCTATAGTACTCTTATCTCCGTTTTTAAGGGAAGGGAGCAACAATTGAATGAGAATGTGAAACTTAAGAAAAATAAAATTGCAAAGTGAGTGCACTCCTAAATGTATGGCATGACATAACTTCATGTCTTCTCCTTATTTTCGGCTTCTACTTGAACATTAAAACTGTGTTTTTGTCTTCATAGATAATAGATAGGTCAAAGTCCAGTATATTCTACAGAAATATTCTTAGGATACGCTGTGCTTGAGCGTATGTTCATCTGCAGACTGTATCAGAATGTCGTTTGTTGCCTGATTGCAAAATATTGTGGGTTTTCTGCAGCGCTACAAAGTTGGCATTTATTTTTACTACTGGATTAACAACAGCAGACTGTCATTTTGTTTTCACTGTTCATCCGTTCTCCTGCTAGTCCTCAGTCTTTTTTAAAAAAACTTATTAATATAAGGAACAGCACAGGTTCTTCCTGGATCTTTTTAAAGATTTTGTGATGAATGTTAAGAATCTATTCTGAACCTTTCATTATATTTACGTATGCATTTTTTTCTAGCAGCCATGTTTTAAATAGAAATTTCAATGCATTTTTAAATAATTTTCTTTTTGTTTTAATCTGTATATGTAAGCATTGAACTCTTGAGCTTTTTGAATGGCAGTGAAAATTACTGAGGTCTGTAAAGCAAAACTTTGATATATCTAGTAGTGTTATCAGACTTCTGTTTTTCCATTGCATTTCTGTTTCATTTAGCTCTGTTTTAAAATACCAGAATATCTGGTTGGTACTTTTTTGGTTTACTTGAATTTTTGTGTCATTATTTTCATCAGCAGAACTGTTTATTCCCACTTTGTGTATACAATGAGACAACCAAGCCTGACTTGCCCAAGATACGGTAGTGAAATGATTTTTGAGAGACTTAAACCATAAGCAGTTTCTTCATTTGGTGCTCTGCTTAAATAAGCAGGAAGGTTTACCTCCAACTTAGTTTTGCTCAGCTGCTCGGGAGCTTCTCGCAGTGCTGTTTCATCTTGACTAACCTATATATAATTTTCTGCCATCAGCATATTTTTCCATCTCCTCTAGGTCATTAATAAATACACAGAACAGTCACAGCAAAGCTCCCCAGGGCACACTGCTGTCAACTTTTTTTCTGAGCTGGGAGTTGGCTATTTATTAGTATTCCTTTGCTTCCTACCTGTTGGCTGACAGGATTTTACTAATCACTGCACAGCTACCAAGGTTGTGGGGTATTCTTTGGTGGTTATTTTCTTCTTTCTCAACAGCTTTTAATGTAGCCTAAATTCACTGGTTCTTTCTGTTCTGCTGTTTCCTTAACTCTCTCACAGTTTTGACAGCGTGGAGACATAGTAATACTCTTCTAGGGGTTACGCTTCTTTTTATTCCCATGTTGCTCATCAGAATGCTTTATATCTCCACCTGGGCTCAATGTCTGGTAATTTTTAAGTGTACTTTCAAGTATGCTGCATCTTACCCCACAATAAAAAGAGTAAGCAGAAAAACTGTAATTGAAGTTGACGGGATGTGGTAATGAGTGATGCAGCTTGGATATTTTCTGGTGATTGTATAGCATTGATGGCCTTGCTAGTGATGTTCACTAGCAAGAAGAGTGAAATTATATCTACAAAGATTAAGGCTTTTTTTCAGTTACCTTTTTTGTAAAGCATACAGTTTAATTACTTGAAATAAGGCTAAAATTACACCCTAAAGGTAATTTACAGCATAAAAACTCTTAGAGAATAAAAGAGCCTCCTTCTTCCCATATGCTGTAATTAATTGAGCACTTGGGGAATTGTAAGACAGCTTATTATTGAATTTGGTGTTATTACACAGTTTCTTTTATGTAGTATTTCTCTTGCATGATACCACTCTTTTGGCTTCCTGTTTAGCCTCTTTTCACTTCCTTAAACAGTTAATGTAGTTGTGACGTTCTGTCATGGCTTTATTGCCCCATTTTACTCTTGCTTCTGTTTCTCTTGAATGTGAGTGCTAAATAAGCAGTTTGCTTGTTGGAGCTGAATTGCAATTTAAAAAATAAAAAATAAAAGCTTTTGTTCAGCAGAAAAAAATAGACGTAAAAAGTTCTGTAGCTGATAAGTAGAAAAACAAAGTTGGTTTTATCTTTGTCCAAAACATTCCAGAGTGTTGCCACTGTTACTTTTAATTGAAATTCTTCAAAATTCTTTCTCTGGTCTATTTTAATTTGGTATAAACTTTGTTTGTGAAAAGAAAAACAAGCCCAAAAGCCATTGTGTCTGACACAGTGGTACTTCAGAGATCATGGGGGAGGGGTCCGCTGTGGCAAGAATTGTGCGTCTGCATTGACTAAATGTTGTCATATTCAAGCACCTTGCTGATTTAATATTTCATGATTTTGTTCAGTTTGGGGCAGGTGCGGGTGTTTTAATGCGTTGCATTGCATACTTGATCTTCTCTACTTATTTAGATCATAATCTTTTCAAAGTAAAAATAACATCAGTGGAAGGAAGATGAGCTACAAACAAAATCATGCACTGGTATATTTGAGTATATTCATTTTCAGTATGTAAGTGCATAATTACCCAAATACATGGATATACATGGGAATGCAAGTTCCCATGTGCAGATTACTCAGAAACTGCTTTTATTGAGAAAACTACTTTACAATCCAATTTCTTCTGTTTTTCCAGTAAATATTTATGATGGGTTCCTTCCTAAATAGTACAAGAAAAATAATCTGTTAACAAATTCTAGTGTCAGAAAACTGGTGGAAGGCTGAGGAATTTGGCTTTTGGTTTCATTTGCTTCATTCTCTGTAGAGGCACTTCCTTTGTGGAATATGCAGGTAACACCACTTATTTACAGTACTAAAAGAAACTAAATAATTCATAGCAGACAGCTTTGAATGGCAATGAGTGCTCCCGCTTTTCATCTTGATCTGCTACTTGAGTAGTGAGATGGGCTGATCTTTTAACCAAGAACTGGTTTATTAAGGCTTGAAATTGTTCCTCGACATCCTCCCTTGCCTCTTCCCAGATAAGGTACCATGTTACAGCTGAAAACATCCAATCTTTACACTAATTAAGGAGAAAAAAAGAAGGGGTGTGTCTTTATAACTTGTACTTGCTCTGAAGTTGTGAGGAATTCCAGCTGAGAGTAGATTTTGATATGCAGCATCTGATGTGATCACAAAGGAGAGGGAATCCTTGCACTGAAAAGATCTGTCAGAATAGACAAGGGAATAAACTGGCATGAACCAGTCCCTGGTCTCTCCATAAGATCCTCTCAGAGAAGCTGGAGAAGCAGGCGCTGAGTTGGATTGAAAAGTGGCTGACCGTGCCTAGAGGATGGGTGATCAGGTCTGTGAAGTCTCATTGAAAGCCAGAAACAAGTGGAGTACCCTGGGGGTGTCCTGCTAAGATCTTAGCTAATGATCTGTTAGTTAAGTTAGCTGAAAGTCTGAATGATGCATTACAGTGCACCCTCAGTAAACTCATGGATGACATAAAACCATAGGGCAGTGGCTGACTCACCAGAAGGACATTGACAGACTGGAGCGATGAGCAGACAAGAACCTTACGGAGTTCAACAGGGAGAAGTCTTTCCACCTGGGGAGCAACAATCCCAGGCACCAGAATATGCTGGGGGCCACCCAGCTGAAAAGACGCTCTTCAGGAAAGAACCTGGGGATCCTGGTGGATATAGAATTAAACATGAGTCAGCAATGTGCCTTTCCTATGAAGAAGGCCAGTGTTATTCTTGGCTGTATTAGGCAAAGTGTCACCAGCAGGTCAAGAGAGGTGATCCTTTTGCTCTACTCATCATTGATGAGGCCACACCTGGAGCACTGTAATCAGTCTTGGGCTTCCCAGTATGAGAGAGACCTGAACTTATGGGATGAAGTCCAACATATGTCCACTCAAGATTGTCAAACAACTGGAAGACCACTTAGCTGAGATTTCAGGACTGTTCAGCCAAGAGGATGCTGAGGAGGAATCTTACCCAGTGCCAGGACAAGAGGGAATGAGCAAGAACTGGAGCATGAGGTTCTCTCTGAACATCAGGAAGCACTTCTGTGCTGTATGTGGAGTCTCCTCCTTGGAGACATTCAAAAGCTGCCTGGGCCCCCTGCTCTGAGCGTCTCTGCTTGAGCAAGAGTTGGGAAGGGTGGACCCAGAAGGTCCTGCCCATCTCAACTATGTGATCCAAACTTATTTTCTCCCCCATTTTTCTTGACATGCGGTACTTCACAGCATTTGGAGGGGGCAGACTACCAGCTACGTCCTGCAAGAGCAGGAAGGGAATGACCTGGTAGGAGAGCTGGTGCCTGAAGGGGTCATTGAGGTATGTGTGTACGGAAGGTGTGGATGGAAGCTGTCAGCACTGATGTCTCAGAATGCTTTCCCAGAAGACCCCATGAGATAAGCTGAGGAGGGAGGTGAGAGGCTTTTTCCCCCAGTAGGGCTCAGCACCACCTGTGAATGCTGAGCTGCAGTATACCTTTGATCAGCCTGGTTCACCATGTCCTTCTGGGCAGATGCATTTACCCTCATTGAGACCTGAAAGCAGTTTTAACTCATGTTTCGTTTTGTACCATTCCAAACAAATTTATTTCCCTAGCTTTTTTCCTTCTGACTTAGTTTATGGCTCCTACTCATTTCCCCCTCTCACCTTTTGTGACTGCTTGGTAGCATGGAGTGATAACAATACAGGTAGTCCTTGCTGAAGGATATTTGGGCACATGTAGCTCCAAATGAGTGATGGCTTCATATCCTGGGTGAATGCATGTGCTGAGGGCGTGGTGTGGTACTTCATTTGTTCAGCTGTTAAAAGCTGCTGGGACACTGATGCTTTCTGCAAAGATTTTGTTTGGTCATGCTGAATTGCTGTCTCTATAACATTTTCGTTGTACTTTTGTTTTAGCTCGAAGTTTTTGATAGGTTATACTCTTATCCACACCTAAACTATCTTATATTTTCAGTCAAAAAAATAATTTGGTGTTCTCATAAACAAACAAACAAAAAACAAAAAAACAAACAAAAAAAATAATAAAAAACAAGTAACAAAAACATACTCCTATGGGTCATTTGTTAGAGGATGACATCTTATAGGTCAGAACAGGAAAAGGGCTGCTCCTCTATTGATTTGGAATGCCACAGAGTTTGTCTTGAAGGCTGGAAGTCATTACTTTTACAGACCTGTTATGTCTTATGTGCTCAGCATAAGCTTACTCTTTTGGCCCTTGCTGTATGCTCTCCTGCTGTAGTCCAAATGTTTCGTATGCTGGCTACACAGCCTGCTTCCTCCTTGTATCAAACACAGCTGATTCACAGATCTGTGACCTTTTGCTGATGTACTGGTGTACAGTTCAGAAGTATGGGAGGGACAGAGGAGCTCTGTTACACTTTGGAGAATGTGTTACAAGAAACAGATTCTCAGTACCAGCCTTATTTAAAAAAAAAAAAAAAAAGGCATTCCCTTTCAAAGGGTCTAATTTGCCTTTGGCAATACAGTCTCACAACTCCCTGCATGGATTGGGCTGTGAACCCATGCATAAGTGCATGTTTGTTGTGTGAATAGATGCCTTTTTTTCCCTGGATGCTGCTTGCATGGAATGATGTGTTAGACTTTTATGTCAGGCTTCTAAGAACTGAAGACATTTGCTTTTGTGTAAAATCATTTGGGTAAAAGCCCTTTAGAACTAATCTAGGAAGGAAAGGAATGGAGATATTTTCTGCTTTTTAAAAAGTACTGAGATGCAACTTGTTTCATAGTGTGTATAGAGAGACAGAGAGTGAACTTCAGAAGGAAGTTTAAGAAAACAAATCAAGGCTGTTCTGAAGAGTTCCAGGCATAATTCAAGCTTGTTAGATGAAAAAGTTGTGTGACACTAAGGGGACAGATACTTGCAGCTTGTGCTTACAAAGGCAGATCATTAGGTTGTTACCTGCATGCACTCCACATTGCTTTCAGCACATTTAATTTTGACTGGAAATCCTCTGCATTCTTCTACCTGCTGCTTTCGAGCCACAGACTTTAAACATGATGAAAAAGGCCCACATCTTGTTTTGCTCATTTTAAGTATTTCTCATGTAACATCTTACTTACACTTCTAAAATGAAGCATCTTGACAATTACAAACTTCTTGTTTCACCACATGCTTGAAGTAACTTGAATATTTCAGATGGTTGGCATGGAAAGGGTCAAATTATTCATTTTCATATCAATAAAGGGATGTCAGTAGGGATGACATATTAATATTGTAGGTAGCATATGGTCTGGTATTTATAAATAAGATGTATATGTATGAATAAACAGTTATCCTGTACATTTGGGGCTTAATTCTGGGAGATACTGGACAGTCTTGCTCTGTAACAACAAATTTCTGCCTTCTGCTGAATAAAACAGAGTTTTAAGAAATTCATAGGAATACACAGCTGATATTATGTTATTGTTTTGGTCATAATTGTAAGCATAGAGCAGCAACTCTCACATTGTATATGGTGTTCTTAGAAAATATGGCTACTTCATATTCTAAGAGGACACAGGGAAAGGAGAATTTGGCATGGAACTTTTTTGTTTCAAAGATAACTGCTTCATTGTTGATCTTTCACTTTTTGTACTGCTTGCGATGTGCAGATGAATGCAGATATTGCCATTGCTAATTCATTGTCAAAATCCCATTTCCTTCAGTCAAGCAAGATCCAGATATTCACTTTTACATAAATCTTACAAGCTCCTTTAAATGTTGTTTCAGTTTTTATGCCCTGAAAGGTTATTCGGTGAAAATACTAACACCTAATATTTTTCCTTCAGTGCTATTATGTTTGCTTAGGCAACAAGCAGAATTTTATTCCCCTTAACCCACAACAGAAGACAGAACATTCCCAAATTAGATCCTGTGCAGTGATGAGTGCCTTCAGCTCAGTGCTCAAGTGAAGGCCTATGCACTCAGCTGCTATTTTTCTTTTCAACTGGAGAAAAATGTATAATACCTTAGTGGTATTACTCGTATATATCCCACTAGTGATGTAATCCCTCTCCATTCCATCAAACTAATGTCTTCCAAAGAAAATATATAAAGGAAAAAGGGAGGAGGTAGGGCTATTAATAATTATTTTCATTTGTCAAGCAGAGTAGAACTTGTTCTGCCTTTATTTTACTACTTGTGCTTGAAATGGACTGCTTTCCTAACAGTGTTTGTGTAACCAGATCACTGTAGTATTTGTAATACTCATGCTTACAGCAGATAATTTTTTGTTACTCTTCTATAGGCAAGGAATTGTATTTCAAGTTGTTTTTTAAAGCTAGATCCCTAAAGATTCTCTCCATGTTTTTGCTGATTTCAGCAGGAGTCATTTCAATTGTGTCACAGCCCCAAAGCTGGAGCTGCGTTCCTCTTACTTGAGGTGAGCTGTACCAACAGCGCCCAGGGACACCAGTCCTATAGGCTTTGTTTCAGAAGACAGCAGAGATGAGGCATTGGGCAAAGCTAAATCCAGAAGCTCTTGCAAGCTGGGAGGCTTCTGCTGGTCTGAGATGGGGAAAGCAATTTCCAGATGGTTCAGTGTGGCACGGAGCTGCAGCAATCAACTGATGTTAACAGACAACTTATTACCCATCTTTTCAACAAAATGTACAGCACACGTTATTTAAGCAGTGAACCACTAACAAATTATACTGTTCATCGCAGAGCCTTAATTAATAAAATCTGACTCAAAGTGAGCAAGTCTGCCCTTAGGCATATAATCGTGATTAAGTATTTGAAAGAATCAAGGTAATTTTCATATTTTGTTGAGGTTATTATAATCATGATTTTTTCTTTTTGTCCTGGGATTTCATTCTTATTACTGGAAATCCTGGAAGTCTGAAAACTTGACAGAAGAAAGAAGTGTTGTGTGGTAAAGTATTGCCCACATTGCTTTTTTTGTCTAGAACTTACAAAGGTTTTATTTATTCCCCTTGGCTGCTTGCATGCCCATTGTTGATATTTTTAAAAGAAGAGTGAAGGTGAAGGAAGCATTGACTGAGGATAAATTGCTTCAGTAGAAGGGTCTGAAGCTTTTTAACTTTTTCTTCTGGGCAGGCCCTGCAAAAAGCCCAAGGCAGTTGCATGAAACTATTGCTGCTTGTCAAAATTGTAGCATCACTCAATCAACTTGAGTTATAATGCAACTTTTTAACATAAATACCAGGACTTCTTTGCGGTTTTTTAAACATAAAATTTTAAATAGCATTCTAAAGTGAACTTACTATTGGCTTAAAAAACATATAAGCTTTATCAGTGAACAGCTATCTTTTTTGAGTTTATCTTAGTTTCTCAAGTATTTCTAGTTTTTTTTTTTGAATTGCATGCATGTGGAATGACAGTGAAAAGCAATCAAATAATGTAGGTCTGGGGAGAGCGTGCTAGCTGGAGTATTCTAGTAGTAGTCTAATGGCAATTAGACTACATAGTCACTCCCTATTCTCATTTTGCTTAACAATCCACTTTATTCATCATCTTTTAAGGAAGCTTTAGCTCTGAAAACGAAAGTGGCTATATTCAGTGCTGTTATTTGCCCTGTTAGGCCCTTTGTCCTTGCTATAGTTAGCAGTATTCCTTCTGACAGGCTGTGATTTGGATGTAGATGTGAGAACATCCTGGGGGCTTGGAGGTGCCCATAAAGTGGGACCCATCAGAAGCAGCAGACTTGGGCAGAAGAAATCTGGTGCTTAAAGTAGCATTGCTATTGCAAGGTAGCCATGTGTATTGCTTGTTTGAGTATTCACGGCAGGACTCCAGTGGAGTTTTTTAGGTGTGGGCCCCTAAGCCAACAACTGACTACCACTGTTGCCTCTTATGAATATAAAACTCACTAGTGGTGGTGGAAGTTGCTCTTAATGTCATAAGAACAGAAATGATGTTCCGAAATGAAGTCATAAACTGTTTTAAAGTTGCTGTTGAAGCCAAGCATCTGGAACTAGAGATTTAAGCAAAATGTGAATGCCAGGAACCCTTTTCCTGCATATGTTGCGTCAAACTTTGGCAGTGCCAAAGACCAGACTTTGAAACTCTGAAATCTATCAACTTCTGCACAGTGCAAAAGGGCTTGTTTGGGTAGTCTGCAAGCAGTAGCAAACAGAAACGTGCTGATTGCCTACTGATTTTATGAACACGTATACAAGATGTGATTATTTTTTTCCAACATATTTGAAAATGTGAGCTGTTTAGTGTGGCTTCAGACCATGTTGTTCAATGAAGCTCATTATTACGCAGCTCTGAGGGGTTTAAATTTAGACATGTTTCTGTGCAGACTACCAGTATGTTTACTGATGATCTCTCTGCAGGAAATCTGGAGTCAAAGACAAATAATACCTCATTTGTGTATGCATGTAGAACTAAACAACTGTTTTCAGGCCTTCTTGGTACACTGATATCTGTATGAGTCTTCCCATTTTTCCTCCAGTAGATCAGTTACTTAAAAATAGATACCTGAATGTATATTCACCTGGTTTTGTTAGACTAATGCAAGTTTTAATGGAGAGTATTTAGTATTAGAATGGAATAGACCCGATAGACCCTCCTGCTAGAGGGTTTAAAAAAGCTCGTATAAAAAATGCGGAGTGGAGTGCTGTTGATTTTTTATTTTTTTTTTTTTTAAACATTGAATTTGTTGGGAAGCATGTCTATATTAAGAGCTGCTGACACGGAGCTGTGTGTAGCACATAGTGTGGCCATCTTGGACAGAACCTTCTGTTAAAGAACTGGCAGTGCTTCCCAAAAGTGATGCTCTTCTCTAATAGTGCTATTTAATACATGGTTGATGTAAACTTAATTCTGTGCCTGATTAGATTGTGGGTGAAGGCATTTTTCCACAGTGTTTATTCAAGTTGTGTCTAGCAGGGTAGGTCCAACTCCACATATGCTAATTCTAGCTGGTCTTCACACTTTCAGAATCTAGAGGTTTTTACAGCCCAGCATGAAAACAACACATAATCATCTTGTACAGAGGCTGAGAGGAAGGGGAAAATACAGAGGAGCTGTTATAGGAACTGCATTTAGTATATGTCTTTTCTACTAAAAAGAATTTTTCAAGTAATAAAGATGCTAACTTTTTTTTCTTTTTTCCTTGTCAATTAATTACTGACCTTTGCAACAGGATTCAAAGTTCACAGTAGTTAAAGCAATCTCATTGCCTTCTATGGCTTTTTGGGTCATGGCAGCAGAAAAAGTTCTCAGACTCCTTGCCCTTTCATGTAAGAACTGTTATATCGTGTAGGCTTTCTGTTCCTTGGAGAGGTGATTGCTCTGTTCAAAATCTATTACAGAAATGACAAGCTGAGGCTGTCCGTGCTTTAAGTGTGCTATTCTGCACCTATTAAGTGTTTGTCAGGCTTTTAGCAGACAGTCTGTGAACTTTAAAAATATAAAATGCTTACATTCAATGTGGTGAATAGAGGTTTAGCTAAACTACTTTTATTAACATTGACTGAATGCCTTTAGTATTTACACAGTATTTTATGTGTTTGAAGTGCTGGACGAAAATTAATTAATTTTCAAAACACCCCTGTACAGTACTGTAAGTGAGAAACTTGGTGGCTAAATACTATCAGCTGCATTGAAAATGTCCTCACAAGGGTGTAATAAAATGACTGAACAAGGACATTCTAAATTAAAAACTGGTTTAATTTAGGTTAACCTAATTAGCAAGCTCTGGCTTTTGTATGTGTAGAACAGTAGATGACTGTGCTTGATTTTAAGGTTCCTGTCACTCTTGGGCATACTGGGACAGTAGTATGAAAGAAACAATTCTATATTTCTCTGGGCTTGTGGTGCCTAGAGAGGGATGCTGGAAGGTGTGAAGTTTATATGTATGTTAAAAAAAACATAAAACAGCAACGTACTTGGTGATAGACATGTTGATGTAATTTCAGAGAGGTAGACAGGTACATACTCAAGGCAGCTCACAGCTAGTTCTTAACTTTTCTGATCTGCAATCGAGAGCAAGATTTTGGAACCTGACATATCGAAAATTGTATGCAAACAACCAAAGCCTGACATCATCCAAAAGGGCAGATTGCTTGAAATTTTTGATCACTTGCTTAAGAGTGCTTAAGTTTCAAGGAGCCAACGGCGTGTTCTAAATCAGTGCTTGGTGAGAGAGCTGCATCTCTGCTGCTCAATCCCCATCAACAAGTAAAAAACATTGTTTTCCTGGAAATGGAATAACTAATGCTGTAATTGTCTAGGGAAAAAAAGAAAAAGCAAAAACAAAGCAAGCAACTCGTACCCCACCCTCAGTTGTCCATACACCCATTACTAGCACAGAGTAAAAAGAAGAAATAAAGGGGAAAAAAAGGACAATTCCTACACTGAGACGTCTCTGCTGTTAGCTATTAAAGATAAAAGGGAAATAGGAGGAGAATAATTCTTTTTTAGTAGGCAGAGGGAAAAACAATGCCAACGTGTTCAGCTACTCAGATCCTTTCCCTTTTTAAACTGTACTCTTTATAAAATGATTTTTTTTCTTATTAATGTTAAAAAGATGCTATGCCCGGAAAACTGTCCTGCCAATGTCCTGTATAGTCTGTGCTGCATTCAGTACAGTGTTTTTGTCTTGTTTTATTTTGATGTGCACGTCTAGATGTGATTTTTTGTTGTTGTTGGTTTCAGACTCGTTAGCTATGTGTTGTTTTTTTTGCTAGCATAACAATTGAAATGGCAACTGCGATGTCTTTGAAATGAAATGGAAACTGTGGAACTGCTGATCAGGTCACAGCAGTGTTTTTCTCAGTGAGCAGGCCTTTTATTTTTGTAATGAAGAACAGTGGTGACATGATGTGCGGCGTGGTTGCTCAAGTCTGGTCTTTGGATTTCATGGCAGCGTTTCACAGCAATGTTTCACTGCCCTGAAAGACTTGGCCTGGCAGCAGGCGAAGGAGCTGAGCTGTGTGATGGCAGCACCAGCTCCATGCTGAGGGTGCAGCTAGGCAAGGGAGTGGTGACTTTTTTGGAAGTGTTCTGGGGATGTGGGTCTGTGTGTCTTCCACCTCATCTTCTCTTTGTTGCACGGGATCCTCAAGCATTAGAGGATTATACATAGTTGTTGTTACTGTTTTTCTGACCGTTTCTTGCCTTTCCCCTTCCCTCTTCCCTGATGAAGGAGCCCTCTTTTCTTCTTTGGAGTCCTCGTTTAGATTTCACTGCTGTAAAGAGGGGATAAAAAGGAACAAGTCCTACTCTGACTTGTCCTGCTGTGAGGAATAGAGTGGAATGAGATTGCAAAGCAGACGCTGACTGCAGTGGACAGTAGGGGTTTCAGGTCTTGCTGTTGTTGACCAGGGATGGTGGAGCTGACAGATACAGAAACAAGTCAGAGTTGTGTATGGCTGCATGGCTTTCTCTGGCACCTTCTGTCACAGGACTATTGTAAGGAGCTAGCTATGCATTTTACAGACTGGTCAAGGAAATACTTGATTAGCAGCATGTGTTTAGCTTAATAGGTAGAAACTTCATTAACATGACTTTGTAGGCTGAGGAGGTCACTGTGTAATTTATTTGGGAAAAGTTTATCAGCACATATAATCTTTCCTTCTGTATTGGCTTGTGACTCTTGTAGCAGCTTCCTCCTCTGTTGCTGAAGATACCCATGAAAGCTGTGATGGAGAGCATCATTTTATTGGTTAAAAGAAAGTTTTTCTATAGTTATTTCTGAATGATTTTCTGAGGGAGAGAAAGGTCAATGGATTTTTGCACACTTCAACTAATTTTGCCTGTCTTATGAGCATGCTTTGGCTTCATGAGAGCTATCAGAACCTAAGGGCTTATGCAAAATGGCTCAATTGAGAAATTGTGCTCTGTGAAAGAAATATGTGTCTGTGGCTGCATAAGTGTGTGTGTGTGTGTGGCTTTTCTTTTAGAGCAGCAAATTTCACTCAGTGGAGCGATCAAAGCTGAAAAAGTATGTGGAAACTTTCTTTAAAGAGAAAATCATGAGGGGAAAAGGAAAAAAAAAAACAAAACAATAAAAAAAAAACATCCAAAACATTCATTGGATCAATTTGACGTTTCTGACAAGGATCATCACATATTTGGACAACTTAATAGATTTGTATAGGAATTTCATTTCTTCAGTGGGGCAGTAGTTGTATTAACTACTGGGTGATATTTTTGTTTTCAGTATGTTCTAGTAGCCTTATATTCTTAGATAGAAATGGGAAAACATAGAAGCCAAGAAATAACTGAACAGTAGGAGGGGAGAATGTTTTCTAATCTGACGTACAGCTGGAGAAATGTTAAAAGGTTTGGCTACTTAGAGCAGAACAAATCTGAAATCTTACAGCAGCAAAATACTTGAGGCTCTGAGACTGTAATTCTCTAAATTACAGTGCTGAAAGCCAGTTTATGCTATTATAGTATTGAATGTTGTGCATGAAAGCGTTTCTTATAATAGAAAAAATGTTGTTGAAGGTTATTCCTGCTGCTGCTGTAATTATCTTCCTTTATTTTATCTTTGTCTAGATGACTCTAAAAATAATACAAAAAAATAAATTCAGCCAATAAAGTATAATCTTTATAAAATTAATTATTTACAGGAACATGTACCTTGGAATGCCTGAATTTTTACTTATACTTAGTATTTTATACAATAAGATCTCTCAGAAATTGAATCTTTCAGATCCTTTCTCTTGATCACAATTTTCTCATGATTTCTAAGTTACTGTACGTCTCCCAAGAAATCAGAACAAGGATGTAAGTGAATATTTTAGTTGTTTCAGTTAGACAACAGACAAAACAAATAAGACAGATACATTTAATTTTTTTTTTTTAATATTTTCTGGAAAACGAGATCTCTTTTATAAATAATTTGACAGTGGGTTGAGTTTGCATCATAATATCCCCTTGGCAGTGAATATTAAAGTTCAAAAGATAATTTCTGTCAGCTGACCATAACTACATTTTGAAATGGGTTAAGTGAGTGCTTAAAAAATGAAACATGTCATTTTATTGAGTTTGATGAGAAGTAGTGTTCTCTGTCTTTATAATTCGAGCTATTATGTCAATTTTACTACTGCTAACCCTGCAAAACAGGTACAGTACAGTCATGGGAGACTGAACTGGTTCATACATCGCCTACAAAACTGCTAATGAATTTCCAGCTGCCAAATTCTTCCTACAAATTAAAAGCATTGTATAGTTTCACCTTTATGTTGCTCTTTAATATTCTGCTTTGCCATTTTATTTCTAATGAATCTGCTTGCTGCTCCAAAGCCTCACTTTTACATCTATGTTCTGTTCAAGATGGTGGTCTGGTACATTAATTTTAAAGGTTACTGTTTTGGGCAGGATTTAATTAAGCTTGTCTTGTTGAGGTCTTTTATGGTTAACATTGCATAATGTAAATGTCACTGTCGTTGGAATTAGCTACCAAACTTTTGCTACCATTCACTGCAGTGTAAGCTTCAAAAAGGGAACAGTGGTCTGCAGACGCCTGGTTGATTTTTATGGAGCAAAGAGAGGAGTAGCTTTTTTGATTTGATCAGGCTTAGAGTAAAACCTAGAACCAAATGCATTCGCGTTTGCTTTTCCAAGAGGGAAACGAGTCTTCATTTCTGGTTGAATGACACGTGCTTAAACAACTGTGACAGATTAAGGAATACATCTACATCCAATTGCAAGTTCCTCTCTTCTATGAATAGTGTCTTTGATTGTATCCATCAGTGTGGATTAGAACTTCCACTCTGCAGCAGAAAGTAAGCTGTGCCTGAGGAACTGGAATAGGGTCAGAATGGGAGTTGTCAGAAATAGATAGCAGTAAGAAACTTTGTAGAAGATGGATTGCTTGAGGCATTCGTTCTTTTTTACTTAATTTCTTTCCCTCTATGGCTGCAGCATGGAAAACTGTAACAGAAGAGTGAGAATAAGAGTGCATCAGGCTTGTTTTAAGAGAGTTGCTGTTGAAGCATAGGAGGTTTTCTGGGACTGGAATTCAGCTGCTCCAGGGAGAAATAAAGGGCAGACAGAAACTGGTTTGCCTGCACTGTATGTCTAGGTAACAGCCTCACAATCTCTTCCCATATTGTTTTTCTCTCTTCTTCCAAACAAATCACAAATTTCATAAAACATGAGAGATTGATTTGGATTAGAAGGGACCATAATGACCATAATGATTTCAAATCCCCCTGCCATAGGCAGGGAAACCTCCAGTTTGACCAGATTCAGGGTCAATCCAGGGGCCTATCCAGCCTGGCCTTGGAAGTTCCAGGGATGATGGGGAATCCATAATTTCTTTGGTCAGCCTGTTCCAGTGCCTCACTGCCCACATGGTGAAGAATTTCATCCTAGTATCTAATCTGAATCGACCCTCTTTAAATTTTAAGCCTTTACTCCTTCTTCTACAGAGATAGAATTCCTTGATAGTCTCTCCCCAGCTTTCCTGCTGGTCCCTTCAATTACTGGAAGGTCACAAGGGTCCCTTCCCAGACCCTTCTCTTTTCCAGTCTGAACAATGTTGGCCTTTCTTTGTAGGGGAAGTGCTCAAGCCCTCAGGTCATCTTTGTGACCTTCTTCTGGACTTGCTCCAACAGGTCCAAGTCCTTTTTGTTCTTGTGCTCCAGGGCTGAATACATCACTACAGATGGGAGCCTCATGAGAGTGCAGTGGAGGGGTGCAGTCATCTCTTGCTGGTCATGCTGCTTTTGATGCGGCCCAGCATGCAGTTGCCTTTCTGGACTGCAAGCACACACTACTGACCCTTATTTAGTTTCTCATCAACCAGCACCTCCAAGTCCTTCTCCTCTCAATGGATTCTTTGCCCTGCCTGTAGTTGTGCTGGTGAACGTAATTGAGGTTGAGAGTATGGAGGAGACTTAAATAATTCAGTATTAGTTCTGGAATCTGATAGAATTTCACTGTCTTCACAGGAAGAGGGTAGGAACTAAGTGATCATTGTACCACTGCAGCCCAAGGGGAGTATGTTCATGGCAGTTGTGCTGCTCTCCAGAATGAAGACTCTTCACTAGGAAGACTGCAGTGGCAGTCTTCTCCTGCCTTCCCTTTCTGGCCTAAGCTTTTAAAATGACTACCAGACTGGTGGTTCTTTGTTCAAAAGAGCTAAAAGCACCTGGTTTTATGCACCTTGTTTTTATAACAAGGATTTAATTTATATTGAGAAGTTCCTCAAATAAAGGGTCTAATTAATCATAGTAATCTCCAACTTCTTTATCTCTGCAATGTGGAGTTTTGCACCGTCTTTGTCACTGTAAATCCATATCTGCAAAAATGCACTCGTAAGTGCATTATTCTTCTTGTGTTACTGAAATTTCTTGATTGGCTATAGTTGAAATAGAGTTTTTCCATTTATGGAAGACTTTTTTTTTTTTTTTTTTAATATAAATTTTAAATAGATAAGCTAGTGAAAAGCCCGTGAAATGAGGTCTTAAAGAGAGGCTTTTCTGTACTGGTGAGAATTTCAGAAGTGTTAGGAAACATGCCTCTATTTGAATATTCCTTTTATTTTTCTCATGAAATCACTCTCTCTTCATAAGAAATAAGTAATTTCTTATGAAATTACTGCTAAGGAGTAATTTATTTGTGTATCAACATAAGTGACCAAGGTCCCTCGCTGGCTTTCCAATCATGAGTAGGGGTGAAAGTAACACTGCAATTCCAAGGCATTTTGTACAGGAGTTTGGACATCACACCAAGGAAGTTCTCCATCTCCCACAGGGGGAGGAAGAAAATAAAAAGTAAAATAAAAAGTAAATCTGTGCCTATAATTACCTGTTAAAGAAACAAGAAACCTAAAACTAAAGAAGTCTAATTATAATTAATTGAAAAGGTTTTCTGCAGAAGCTAGTAGCAGTGATTTGCATAAATTCTCATTAAGGTGAATAATATATTTTCTTCAAGATTCATTAAACAAGCTTTAATCAGTTGAGCTTGAAAAACATCACCATGAAACTTCAGTTTAAAAAGTCATTACACAGCATCTAAAATAAGTTCTGAAAAATTACAAAACATATCCAGGAGACATCAGCATCCTTCAGGCAGTAAGAAGCCATGTAATAAATACCAAGAGAAAGGGTGGGTTCTTGTCACTGGCTCTGTGTTAATTCAACAAAGACAAAACATGCCTGGTGGGAAAGAAGCCTTGCGTGCAGTATCCAGAGTAAGGTATCTGCAAACTGGTTTTTCTTTCAGTTTCAGGGAGAAAACCTGATTAACTGACAGGTGTACTACATGTTGCAATGGCCAACGCCTCTGCTTTATTCTTATACTCTACTGCAGTTCTTTTTCCTACTTCAAACAGTTAAGTTGAGCAGGCCATAAAAATATGTACATAAGCAAAATATCTTTGTGCTTTTCTATCCATGTATGTTTTTCAGGATTAATTCAGATGCAGTCATTCAAATCACAGGTTATAACTGTTATGGTGTGTTAACTGTACCGTGGGCTTAATGAACAACTTTTGCTGATGAGTTAATCTGTTTGATGATGGGAGCTGAATGAAATTCAGCTTAGAGCAACCGTTATCATCTATTGTGAGTCTTCTGGGTGGCAGGAGAGGTGGAGATCTTAGTGTCTCTGCAGTTCTTGGCAATGCCTTCCTCTCTATATTTAAAGTCCAGAAAGGCATAAGCACTTTTATTTTCAACATTCTACAAATAAATACATTACTAATTGATTTTTGTTATTACTGGGTAGTGCAGTGGATTCCTTTCTTGATGCTTGATGAGCAGTCATGCTTTTGTAATATTTCTCTTCCAGGAGCCAAATTTAAAGTTTGAGATGTTTGTACTGAATCAGTTTTCTAAAGCAGCAGTTCCTGAGTTGCACTGTGTGCATATACACACGCCAGTAATTTATGGCTTGCTTCCAAGTGGCGTGCAGCTAGACTGGAACTGGTGCCACTGGAAATGTACTGACACCCTTTTTTGTGGTACCTGGCCAAAGAAAAGAACATATACTTTGAGTCCCTGTTTTAAAACAATTTGCTTGCTGCTTTCTTCTATTCAATATTTACAGTGGGACATAACAGAGATGAGGCCGTGAATATAGGATAGATGAGAGAGACTACTATTAGCGAGTTCTGAAAACTTCACTTTATCAGATTTAGTTTAACATTGGCTGTCTTTGAGAGAGAGCTTTTGTGGTGAAAGCACCATTGGCAAGAAAGAGTAGACCATTAAGTATAGCTTTTGTATGGTATTTACCAGCAAGTTTGAATTGTACTTTCCCCACTCATCTTTAGGTGCAGCACTTTTTCCTTGTGAGGTTTGATACAGCCTAACTGCACAGATAGTAATAGGGTACACAGATGTTGTCCTTTGTTAAAGATACCTTCCCCAGTTTAAACTTTCATGGTCTGAATGAAAATATTAATTCACGATTACTTTTTCAGCTCTGGAGTCCGGATTTAGATACAGATTGTTTATTTAGTAGCAGGGTGTCTTTAAAAGTACTGGCAAACGCAAGTTAGCATGATTTGAATATTCAGAATATTTTTCCAACAGACCCATATCACCATGACAGTCAAGATTATATGTTAGCTCTGGGAGGTGCTTGATGTGAGCCTGGAGAAGAACAGAAAGAAATTTATTTATGTATTTATTTATTTACAGTATGATGTCTTGAAGTACTTTTTTTTTTTTTTTTTTTTTGTCTTCTGATAATTGTCACCATTATTTCCTACTTTATTATATTGGACAGCCTGTGTTTTAGTATATATTTCTTTTGGCTTTGAAACAACATTTAAGTTCTTTATCTTATTATTGCAATTAAACTGCACCCAAAGCGTTGTATGTCTTATCTGTAGAGGAAAATGGACATTAAGATATCTCCAGATAAACCCTGTTTTAATCTCTTTTCCCTTGTTTCATTTTTGATACTTTTACATTTTGTTTAAAGAGCTAGTAAACCAAAGCTGACTGGTATTAAGATTTGGTCAAACAGTTCCTCTAAGTATACTGGGAGGTCTATAAGTGATGGGTGGCCCAAAATCCAAAGTCACCATTCTATTCAAATAAACACACAAAGAAAGTATATGCAGGACCTCTAACTCTTACAGGAGCTTGGCTGTGTGCCATGCTTCTGACTGAATGGAATTGCTGATTTCAGGGTTGCCTGGGGCCACAACCACAAATAAGCATATATATCTCTGGGGTCATTGAAACCAGTTTTATTATTTTCATAGCTATTGGAAGTAAGTCACCTGGCTTGATTTATACATAAAATTGCAGAGTATCAACCCGCAGAATTGACCTTTAATTTAAAACTTTCATCTGTTTCGTTGGCTTGCAACAATGGCCTGTGATATTAAAATAACAGAAGCTTATGTTTCTAGAAATATGATTTTATCTTTCTCAATAGTTGATGGCTGAGCGTTCACTGTGAATTTGGGATTCAAGTCAGGTGCCTTCACATGAAAAGATCTTCATAGTTAGCACTGCTGCAGCTTCCAGTTACACTTGGTTCTCAGTGGTGAGATGGCAAACCTGTAGTATACCTGGAAACATGAGGATGGCTTCTTGGGTGAACATCTCGTGAACATCATCTTTTGTCTCTCATTGATGTCTACGTGTTTTTATTCTACAGTTGAACTGAGAAAGAACTAGAGGGGATGATAAAGTTGATTTGAGTGAGATACGTGTGTCTTATTGCATGCAACGTTTGGGTAAAGTTTTCTATAGGACTTTCTAAAGGTAGCAATGTCTTACTACTTAAGTATTCCTTTAAAATTCATCAGGATAGCATAGGAGTCTTCAATGAAAACTGAATAGACCCTAAGTGCTACACTGTCTTAGTGGATGGGACGGATACACTGAATAGCTGTATTTATTGACTATATAATAATTAATTTCTCAGTATGTTAGGAATCTGGTATATTTGTGATACATGCACAGCATTATATTATTCTGAATGAGTAATTTCCTGTGAAGAGAAACAAATTTTGGATTCCCAATAAATTTACAGCAAGATGCAATGTAGAGCCCCAGAAAAAAAAGAAACAAATCTTGTAGAGCAGAAACTGCTTATATTAGTTAGATTGGTTTTATTATGCAGAAATAAATGCATCCTGCTGTTTTATATGCTCTGGCCAGTTATCATTTTCTTCATTAAACTTTCAGTGGCTTATTATGTCATGGGAGACAGCAAAGAGGGAGCTTGACTCCTGTAGAAGTAACCTTCCCAGATTCTTTCCTTTGAGGTAGTAGATAGGCACTGTATTTTACGTAAGGGCCAAAATGGATTTCTCTTTGGGGAGTAGGGGGAGACATTGCAATACTCTTTCTTAAATGATCTAGGTAATAAACACATTTAGAATCCTAGTAGAAAACCAACTCTCTTCAAACATAAGCATGTGATGTTGAAGTTTCTCTCCAATCTATATTTTCCATCCTTTTGTGAGAAGCTGAAGAGAATATATTAGCCTTGTCAACAAATGCTGCACTACGCTACTCACCATTTCTTTTTCTTTTTTGCAGTCTAAAAATGTTGACCAGTCTCTCTAAGCATCTGTTCTGATTCACAGAATCACAGAATGGTTAGGGTTGAAAGGGACCTCAAGGATCATGAATCTCCAATCCCCCTGCCACAGGCAGGGCCACCAACCTCCACATTCAGTACTAGACCAGGCTGCCCAGGGCCCCATCCAAGCTGGCCTTGAACACCTCCAGGGATGGGGCATCCACAACCTCTGGCAGCCTGTTCCAGCACCTCACAACTCTCTCTGTAAAGAACTTCCCCTGACATCCAACCTAAATCTCCCCTCCCTCAACTTAAAACCATTTCGCCTTGTCCTGCAGTTATCAACCCTTTCAAAGAGTTGATTCCCCTCCTATTTTGAGGCTCCCTTTAGGTACTGAAGGTGAGGTCACCCCTCTGCCTTCTTTTCTCCAGGCTGAACAAGCCCAGCTCCCTCAGCCTGTCCTCATAGGGGAGGTGCTCCAGTGCCCTGATCATCTTTGTGGCCCTCCTCTGGACCCTCTCCAACAGCTCCCTGTCTTTCTTGTACTGGAGGCTCCAAACTTGGACGCAGTACTCCAGATTCCTTTGGATCTCTTCCACTCCACTCTGTTGCATGTCTCTCATAATCTATCCAAGGCTTTTTTTCTACGTCTGAAGTTTCTTCTTACTCTGATCTCAACCAGTGCTGCTTGTTTAAATACTGAAGGCAGAATGATTACTGTCCATTAGCAGTGCCAGAATTTAAGAGAGGACTTAGCAACTTCTGTGTTACCAAAATACTGTGTGTGAATTGTTTCCCCTACAAAACATTTCTGTGTATGATATGGACTACTGAAAGAAGCAAACTTTTTTGTTCTTTTTTTTTAAAGCTCTCAGTAATTTTTCTGCATTGTGTTCTCTTCTGTTGACTTTCCTCCATAGGTCTCTTTAGGCAGAACTTAGAGCTGTCATTGTCAAAAAGGCCAGTTATGAAATGCCATAACCTTTTGCAGCATTCGTTCCTCAGCTACCAGGAAAAAGTGCAGATCTCTGTTGTTTTGCTCTCAGGAGTGCTTGGACTTAAATGTTATAGTAAGAAGTTGAACCTAACGATGAACTATTGGCTCAGTCTTCCCACAGATCTTCAGGCCTTCCTTTCTTAGGGGGATGCTTCCTAGGAAAGGTAAACCTGCTTTAAAAAAAAAAAAAAAAAGCATTCAGAATGGACACACAAACCACCAGAGGAGAAAAGTATAAGTGGATTTGCTAGTGTAGAGCTGGGGAGACTGCTTCTGTTTTATGCTGATTTGCTGATTTTATAGTTCAGCTTAACTTCATTTGGCTTGCAATTGTTTGGGCAGGAAGGTTGATCTCGTACTCAGTTCTAGTGTCTAGTAATGGCTTCAGTTTCCCTGAATTGCTGTCTGAGATCATTACTACTTACTACCTGACTCCCAACAGCTGCTCTAAAGCATAAGAAGGAATGATTTCTGGTTGCTTTGTTTTATGCGTAGGAATCTAAAAAGTCTACTGGAAGACTATAAAAGCTTTTGCCAATTGCAATTGATTTCAGAACCATACTGGTTTCAGTGACATAAATTGGAGGTTATTCCAATGCTAATGTGGATTAACACTAATATAGAAGAAATCAGAATTTGATCCAGTGTGTTCCGATAACATAATTCAACTAATTTGCCATTTCCTGGCTTTTTTTTGCTCAGTCTTTGACAGCATCCAGTAAAATCCTCAGGAGTATGCTTAGTGCAGACTAGCATGTAATCGTGACTAGAAAGTCTGTATTTTCTTTAACAAAATAACTGTGATTAGCCCTTTTATGCCAATCTCAAACTGTTATCTACTAGTTGGATGCTCTTAACCACAAGAAATACGAGAAAATAAAATATATTCTACACATTGCTATGAACTTCTATTTCTAGTGTTTCACAATTGCTGTGGTATGCCACAAAATTTGTTTTAGTCAAATGAGTCCCTGTATCTGGATAGGCTATTGAAACACTAAGATGAAACAAGTCAATAATACTCATTTTAACCTTTTCTCAGCCCGATCAACACCTTTATAAATGAATGGATGCTGGTCCGCCCTGTTAAAGTACACTGATGAAGGATGTCTCACAGATTTGGACTATTTTCTATTGAGTAGATCTTTTCTTTCCTCATAGTAACCGGTTTTGACTTAACTGTAGTGAGTTCCATTTTATTCTGATTAAAAAAAAACAAAAAAGGCTTCCAGGAATTTGTCTGACGTATCTTCTGTGGCAAGGCCAAAAGGTCGTCTTCATCTATGTACATCATAAATGGTTTCTTTAGCCTCTATATCATTTGCTGGAATTAGAATCCTATTCTAAGAAGGAAAACTACCATTTTTTTTTAATATATTTTTTTTAATTTTTAGTTTTCTAAAAAGATGCTTTAAATATTTTGGTTGATTCACTGATGAATATAATGTTATTACAGAGAAATATAAACCTTGGGTTTTATCTTAAGTATATGTTAACATATCTTGCTGTTTTGTTTTTTTTCTTTTTATCATATTAAACATGCTTTGTTTTGTGTGTTTGTTGATATTTTGTCCTCTGTTTTACTGAAAGTGCAGTGTGTCAACTTTGATTCTCCTGAGTAGCTGGACTTTGGTGCTGACAGAATAACTTAGATATTTAATCCCCAGGGAGGACCCATTTGATCTCCTAATATTATTTAGTATATTGCTACAAATAGTGCTACCACCACAATCCCTTGATACTTCTCTTTGTCCCCTACCCATCCACTTATGCAAACATGTATACGTGTATATATGTATATATACATACATATGTATATATATATATGTATATATATATAAAAGTTTAAAAGGACAGGGTATGTAAATTACGTTGTGTTCTCAGAAGTATCTTCTCTTCTTAGTATTTCTGTATTTACATGTGTCTATGTTCCTGGCTAGTCTTTTCAATACTTCCATAACAGTAAGTCAGCTGCCCAAAGGTTCTTTCAGGATTTAAATCTAGAGTGCAGAAGTGTGTGTTTAGGCATAATTACGTACAGTTTCCCTGAACTTTTTGAAAAGGCTGTGTAAATAAATAAATTTGAATTGAAAAATAAGTGAATTATTAAGAGTTAAATTACTGAGCCTTGCTTCTTCAATGTAGTTTGCCATGTACTGAAAAGAACAAGAGAGGTGTTACAGGACTGGTGTATAACTGATATGCTTTTCTGTACAGTACAGAAGGTATGCCATGTTTTTTTTTGTAATGGCTTAAAATGTACATGTTTTGAAAAGGCTTTATGTATATTCAGTAGATGACTTGTCAGAAAATATAGTTTAATGTCTGTCTTATTAAAGTAGCTAAGAGTCTCAATGTTTCCAGTGTTACTGCTGTTTTCTCAAGCCTTAACACATCTGTCCTTTTCCATAGAGATAATTGTACTGTTGTGAGTAGCTGTATGGTGAAATGGCAAAATTATTTTTTTTCAAAGGAAAGTGGGAAAAAGAAGTAGGCTAGTGCCATGTTTTACTGTGGAACAGTAAATCTAATAAGGCCTGCTGGGCCTGCTTTTATCATCTAAAATAGAATTGAAAGGGTAGCAGAGGTTCCAATTATAAATTCTGACCATGCTTCAGAAGCTTGGAATTACATTTTCACAGGTGGATGTATGTATGTGTGTCTCTGTGTTCATGTGCTTGTGTAAAAGAAAGAAATAACGAGCTATTGCCAGCCAGTAGTTTGGCACTGAATAATATTTATAAAGAATAGCATTGCTTGTATAATTGAGAGAAGATGTTGTCAAATAAATACTGAATATCTTGAAGACTTAAAGAAACAGAATTAGCATTTTTTGTTGTTGTTTTTTTTGTTTTTTTGTTTGTTTGTTTTTTGTAGTTGGGAGAGATCTTATGAAACAGATGTGAGAAAAACAAAGCATTTTCTGGTCTAGTAATTTAATCATTTTCTTCAGTAAATATTGCTTCATATACCTGCTGTATATTTTGTTGTGGTGAACAAACTCAGGGAGCAGACACAACGACAGTGCCTCTCTTCTCTCTGTGTGCATATCTGCTACCTCCTGAGAGGAGTCTCATGGTATCCCATTGTTCAGCAGCAGAAAGTATTAATTACTTCTCTTGCTTCCATGCAGCTTGTTTTTTGCATGTGTCTGAATAATATCAACCAGCCAGTTGATATTAGGGTTTCATACTTAATGTAGTCTTCTGTTTGTTATATCAGGAAAAAGACTGAACTGAGAGGGAGCGAGCTGCACTTAGGGTTAATATTAAGGCCAGATTCTTTCAGCATGAGGATGCACTTAGAAGTGAAAGGGCTTATAGAATGGAGAAAGGTTCTCCACTGAAGCCTTGATGGTTAGTTTTTGAAATATTTATGTTCCTGGAGGAAAAGATTTTTCAGGCCATCTCAACCTTCTTGTAACCAAAATGTTTTGAACCTTTAGTTCCTTAAAGTTTTCAGAGCTTTTAGTCAATAAGAAAATCAATGCTTGCTGTATGCCTCAGTATAGGTAAAGCAGTGCTTGACAGCAGTCAGTGTTGTGTGTACCACCTGTTTAGAATGGCTTTTCTTCTTCAGAATAGCACTGCATCTTCAGTTGCAAAGTTAGAGAAGTCTAGAAGGCTGCAGCCAATGCAGGTCAATGCTTTTAAAAGATATTGTACAGTTTAGGCAATTATTGGGAAGTCTATATACTTGGATACAATATACTTACTGTGATACAGTGACACTTCTGATTTTGTTGTCTGAATTTTGTTGTTTCCTTTTTTTATTGCTTTTTTTCCCCATGTGCTTCCATTTTTTATGACAATTGTAAGCAGACAAATGTATGATATCATTGTCTCATGCATCTTTCCATTCTGTTTATGTCTAATTCGGAAAAGTATCACCGAAAATGTTTTATGAGAAAAACACTGCTTACTGTCCCGTTATGTGTAGCTCATCATTGTTCTGTACACAGCTTAGGTTGGCTATGATGTTACTGTTAAAGAACGATAATAATCCAAAATCTGTAAATAATATTAATACTTACACATATATTCTCTGTTACTAACTGCATAGTTAATAGCTTTCATTACCACTTTCCAAGATGGGAATATTGTCTTCCATGCATGAGCTCTGAGTTTGATGCATTCAAGTATTTCTACAGTTAGAAAAGGATTGGCATAAGTTAGCTAGGGACTAGTTTACTGGCACTACATTTCCCTTTTGCAATGTTAAGTTTTCATTTAATTAGTGTAAAATATGATTTGAATGTAGGTGTTCTTCTGCGGCCTCTTTAATACATCTAGTCCTGTTCTCAGAGCCAGCAACTGAGGATCCAATGTATAACTAGGTTACGTAGTTGTTTCCCATCTGAGAACAGCTGAGTTATTGTCTGTTCCTTAGAGATTCACCTAAGAAAATTTGTTCTTCAGAGAAACTAAAAGCTGCAACCTGAAACCCAGAGGATGCATAGAATTTGGTCTCCTGCAGGTGTCCCTGCTCAATGTACAAAATAGGTACCTCTTTTTGAAAACGGGCATGGATAAAATTTAATAGCCTGCTGGTATTGTAGATAAATACCACTTTCACAACTGTTGAAAAGAAATGAACTTTAATATGGAACATGCAAGATATAATTGCTGCCAGAAATATGCAAGAATGGTAAATAGTTCCCTTGAGTCTGTAATTAAACGTTTAGATGAATGAGCTTTCACATACTTAATGCTTATTACTCTTAAGCCATCTCTATGGACCAGATAGTGCTTTCTGATTTTTTTTTTTTTTTTTTTGTTATCAATATAGATTACACGTGTATCTTAGTCTTTGGGTAAGCATGAGAATTATGACAGCCTTTGTTGTTAGCCTGTTATCTGACTCGTGCCTGCTGAACAGATCACCTGGAAGTATTTTGGAGGGACAGACTCAGCTGCTGTATATTCAGGGGATGTGAAGCTGTTTTGTACTCTGTAAAGGAGGCTCAGGCTGTTTTCAAGCTTGCTGTCTCTACAGGTAATGTAAAATATTCTAAGCCTCCTTAGCATGACTTGTTAAGATCTACTATAAAAACGCTATAGGGTGCTTTTCCATTACTATTTATGAAAATGGAGTATTCTAAATATTCTAAAATGATTTTGAGGAAAACCAAGGAAGAACCTCTGAATAGAGACTTGCTAGTCCATCACTGCCTATCTATTTTATGAGAGAGAAGACTGGGCAATAGCTTCCTTTGTGCACATTTGGGAGTTCTCCTTTTTCTCAAAAATATGTCCCGTACTTCAAATGCTGATGTTCGTTTTCAGCATATGGGGGCCATTAGCAATATTGAAGCTGGACATATGGCTTAATGTGTTAAATCACTTTAGAATGTTGCATCTGTTTTTTTACCCTGGTGTTAACACCTGGATCAGTTTAGCACTAGTGCAGAAGTTCAGGACATATAGAGCTGTTAATTTTAAAAACATCTGGGCTTTTTTGTGTGTATGCATATATATGTGTATGTATGAACTGCTCGGTCTCTGCTATTATTTGAGTTTGATGGAAAAAATCTTACTTGCATTGTGCTGAAGGTGTGTACTGACCTACACAGCAAATTAGCAGGAGGCAGAAGGAATCTTTTGAGTTGATAAACAAATGATTTGCCTGTATAGCTCTTGTCTTTCTTCAGACTTCCATTTCTAAAGTATTGATAGCTGGCTATGATTCTTCCTTCTTCTACTCTCAAACTGATCCATTTGTTGTACTCTGAATGAGATATCTTGCTCTCCCGGGATGCGTGAAATGGGCAGGCATTAAAAATTGACGAAAGCGAGTTCCCTGGCTGAGTCTGCAAGCCTTATCTGAAGCTGCTCGAAAGTAAAAATGCCAGTTGCGTTGGAGCTTTGAAAAATGACTTTCCCTTGTGACCCAGTGCCTTTTAGCAAGAGCAGAGTTTACAGCTCTTTTTAAGAGTGATGAGTGCAGTTGGCGAGCTTCTCTTGTTATGCCCATTAGCAAGATTGGACTAATCTGTAGGACGTAAACTGGAGGTAAACTGTGAGTGAAGGAGAAGGAGAAGACAAGGCTAAAAAGATGTTTTGTACTTTCCTTTATCCCGGAGTCTTTCCTGGAGACAGCAGTTAATAACATTTTCTATCTGCGGAGAGCCCCGGTCACTGTGAGCACAGAAGCATTATAAAGGACATGTCAGCACTGCCTGTCAGGCCGTCAGGAGGAACTGCTTTTGAAATTGCTGTTGAAATCACTGCCTAAGCATCAATACTGCAACAGAATTAATAGCTTGTTATTTTAGTAATTAAAGATGAGGCCTCGTCAGCCAGGTTTGGGCTGGGCCATGGCCTGCGGGAGGGCCTGGACTGGGGGCCCTGTGGTTGGGCTGTGGGAGCTGGAGGCCTTTCACACTTCTAAGAGCAAAATGGCATAGGGCTGCCTGACCTCAGATGTTCGTACTCCTGCATCCTCTTGTGCAGTCAAGTCTTTGTTGGCCAGGTGTAGTTTTTATTACATTTTAAAATATGAAGCAGGGTGGCAGTTGAAGCTTAACCAGCAGCCTGTGCGAGACATGCTTCTTTGTTATAGGAAATCTAGTTACATCTCCTGTAATTGCTTTTACCAGTGTCCCAAAGCATTCACCAGGCTTTTGCTGTTGTTACGGTCAAACCCTCGGCAAAAAAATCATCACCTGGAAAGAACTCCTAACTTTCTTTCAAATTCTGTCTCATAGACAGTCCAGCATTTTATATGACTGGGCCAGTAAGTAAGCTGGAACCAGCAGTTTCTATATTTTTCATGCTGGCAGATATTAGATTGTGTTACCTTTACATGCGTGAGAAACTACATTTATTCCACAATTGTCTGTGGAATTTTATAGCTAAATACAATAAATCAATACTGTACCTACAAGGCTTGCTGCTGATTGATTTTTAAATGAATAGGACTCAACAAGAAAGGATCAGGCTTTCATCAAGTTTGTTGCTGAGACAAATGAAATTTGACTGAATTCACGCCATCTGCATGTACAATAGGTTTCTTTATAATTTTGAGGAACAGTTTATTCCTGGCAAGGAAGAACTCAAGGAGATACGCATTGTGTGGGAAGGGCTGTTCACCTGGGGGGACCAAGCTGGTCCTTTCTCTTATTAAGGGCAGCATGGAGTTTGGGACGTCTGCTAGTATCTTAGCATGCGTGCATATACATGCATATAGATGTGTCTTATAGCTGTGTACAATCACTTATTTTTTTTAGAAGCAGTTGCATGGCTTCAAGTACTGGAAGTAGGCACATATGCAAAAGATACAGTAAAACCCGATGATTTAATGGCTGTGACCTGTGTGCCATCTAGTCTTTTTACATCAGCCTCAGGGAAGGCAGTTGCAGTGGCAGTGTTACTGCCACTTATTTCCTTAGCATTTTTTTCTCAGGGAAACAGTATTTGAATTCAAGGTTTCAGCTCTAAATCCTGACATCTGATAGCCATTCTTAGCTCTGCTCACTGTTGAGGAGCCTGTAGTCTTAGATACTCTGCCTTTCTTAGAGAAAGAACTATTTCTAGCCTAACACCTGCTTTACTTTTACTGAATTCCTGTTTTTTTTTCTTTTATGACTCTGAGAGTGCTACTACAAACTGAAATCACAAACAGAGGGCTTAGATTTCAGGAAAAGACTCCTCCAAAGGACAAGATAAATAACGTGAAAACAAAGATCTTGTTTTCTTGCAGTGTTCTTTTGTGACTGGGCTAAAATGAGAAAAATGTGTGTGGGGTTGAGAAAACAAATATAAGGAACCTGATCCACTACATAAGCAGAAGTCAAAATGAAAATTTTCAAGCATTCTAGAAGGCATCATCAGATCTTTATAGGATTTAAGCTGACCTCTTTGTAACCTCCATGTGCACAGAGACAAAAGGACATGCAGATAGGAAGCGCGTCTGAAATGCGCAGTAGACAATGGAAACCTTGAGCTGCATGTCATTTAGGGTATTTGTATGGAGATTCTGTGGCACAGCATATCAGTGTCTGAGTATTTTTCTACAACGAACAAGACAACATTCCTGAAATGAATAGCATAAAAACTGGGATTTGGATGCAGATTGCAAGGTTCTTCTTTCACTGGGGGATGAGAATGTGAGTGGAATCTGGGCGAATGAATTTGACTGGTGCGTTTCTGATGTTGGCCTGAATTTTGTACCATTTCTTGCTTCCTCATCTGAACTGAAACATGATTAATTACAGAAATATATTTTTTTGGAAAGGCAGGAAGGGGGACTCAGTAAAAAAACAGAGATAAATCATCTCTCTTGTTTAATATTTTTAATATTAGAATTATGAGCTGCCCTCATTCTCAATTACCCTGTTAAAATAAATAATAAATGAGTTAAGCTCAGTAGCAACAACAAAGCACTTTTGTTGTTGCTATTGGTTTTGTAATTGCTTAATTTTAACTTCATTTATGAAGACAAGTAATTAATTAAATTCTAGTCATCTTTTTGAACTAAACAGGCCTCACACCTTCTTCTACAGCATAAATTTGAAATGCAAATGATTGGATTTTTAAAGGGGACAGATTTTTACAGTACTGAATTAGATGTGGAGACTGCTAATGGCTGGCACCAGTCCTTGCCAGGGTGGTTGGAAACAAAAATGCTGAAAACTGCACTTTTTTTGCCCCCAGTCAACTTGACACAGGCCTGAAATCTTAAGCTAATACAACATAAAAAATGTTTTTTTCTAAATTGTAAGTATAAGAAATAGAGGTATGATATCCTGTAAAATACTGTGCTGCTTGCCTTCAGCAAGGTGTTAACTGAAAATTGCTGTCAGTCAAAAGATGTATGGGAAAGTTGTGGGAGTGCCCATAGCACACCAGAAATTTGCATGCTCCTACCAACTTCTGTTTATTGTTCATCCATGTCAGTGAGATTCATTCCAACATCTAAATTAAAATTTCAGTATAAAGGGCCAGTTGGGGTTTTAGTTCTCAGTTACTGGAGAATCAGTTGTTTCAACAACACTGTTTGTCAGTCTTTCATATTTCTTTTACATTTTAATTATAACTCATCAAATCTTAACCAATTACTCCTGGGTTAGACTCAGACGAATGCAACTGAAGAGTGTTTTAATTTAATGGAAGCAGCATAACATCTGTTTCTAATGTTTTAAAAGCCAATTTATATGGAAATTTTGCTTTAGTGAAAAGTCAATGGATGTGGACTTCTCTAACATCTCCTGTAGAAATTAAAAACTTGGATTAAAGCAACATCAAAACAACGCCATTCTTTCTTGTTGTAGCAATGTGATTACATTTTCACAGCCCTTCATTTGTATTCTTTTCATTCTATTGAAATGATGTTTTTACTTGTCTTTTGTAGTCGAGCTATCAAGACAAACCAGGACCTTCTGCCAGAGACACCCTGGACCCATATATTCTACAATGACTTCTGGGGAACGCTTCTCACTCACAGTGGGAGCCACAAGTCATACAGACCTCTCTGCACTCTCTCCTTCCGCATCAACCATGCCATCGGAGGAATGGATCCATGGGGTTACCATCTTGTAAACATCCTGTTGCATGCTGCAGTCACAGGCCTTTTCACAAACTTCTCCAGGATCCTCTTCGGGGATGGGTACTGGACCTTGATAGCTGGTTTGCTGTTTGCGTCTCATCCGATCCACACCGAAGCCGTAGCGGGGATAGTGGGGAGAGCAGACATTGGAGCCTGCCTCTTCTTTTTGCTTTCCCTGATGTGTTATGTGAAGCACTGCTCTACAAGAAGATCCTCAGCTAGAACTTGGGGCTGGATCTTGGGAGCGGGACTTTGTGCTGGATGCAGCATGCTGTGGAAGGAGCAAGGAGTGACTGTACTGGCAATTTCAGCAGTGTACGATATCTTTGTATTTCATCGACTGAAAATGCATCAGATCATTCCTGCTTTATACAAGGTGAGTCTCCCTTTTCTTTCCCATAAACTGTTAAAAAACAGTCACTGTTAATTAGGTATTAAATGAGTTTTCAAGCACAGAATAATTCTCAGTAGTTTAGTCAACTCTGAAAAATAAGCACAGATGTCTAATACTGAAAGTATTTTTAATTCAGTTTAGTAAGGAGTTTTTACGTTTTGTTTGAACAGTGTGCTATTACCCATTGCTATTACTTGACACTGGGGATTTCTTTCATTACTTTATTTGCTTCCAGAAGCTCCCTCCTCATTCTGTTTACCATCAAGCACTGGATGTATGGCTGACTTTTGCAAAGAATCCATTCTCTTGTTCTCTTGTATCTTGCTAACTAAGCTTAGTTTGGTCAAGCAGGCAAGAGCAGCAGCTTATACCATGTGCAGGCTCCCTGATGCAAAGATAGAACTTTTCATTGTTCTAGTTTAACAGAGATGCACAGAATCTGGCAGCATGTCTTTGGCATGTATTTTTTTCTCCCCCTAGTAAGAGCTGTGACAAATGTTTTATTGCCTTCAAGCAAAGTATTGCTCATTTTTTAACTTCTAGCCCACGAGCAAGCAAGTGTAATAAGCATAAATAAATGAAGCCCACCCAAAGCCCCTGTCTGTCTTCTCCCCAGAGTTGAAGTATTTTAGTGGCACCCATATACTGTAGCTGAAATCAAGACTTGATCACATTAGTTGTCATACAAATGTAAGAGCTGAATATATGTAACTTTTTATTTCAGTGGATTGATTTTCCTTCAAAAAAATGCTGATTTAACAAAAGGAAAATGCTTCATGGGGACACCTGTCGTCTCATTTTTTAGTGAGATATAACTAAGTATAGGAATAAAATAAGGTTTTTAAGTCTGTTTCAATCACACTGATTTTTAAAATCTGACTTCTCACACAGATTGATCTAAAATAAATTCAGAGTGTAGAATAGATTCTACAAGTAGCATACAATGAAAATAAAGTCAGAAAAAGCAAGTAGTTTCTTGTAGTTGCCTGATAAACTCCTGTGGCACGTTGACTTAGCCATCATGCATTTTTCTGACGTAAATGGCCATATTAAAGAACAGAATAATTTCTTATGTTTAAGACCTCTTTTGAATGCCAGTGGCTAAGTACTGTATGCTAAACTGTGCCCCTTAATGCTGAGCGGAAACAAACATGTATATGTATAATATGTATATATATATATATATTTTAAAAAAACACCATCTGTAACAGCAAATTTTATTCTCAAAGATATGGGAAAAGATACTGTGAAGTACTTTGAGGAATTCAGTTTGTAATTCAAATGTCAAACTGTCTTAGAGAATTACACAGTTAAAAACATTCATATTACACATATGAAATTCTGAATGCCTTGCACATAACTTCATACCAAATCTAAATTATTATTCCTCAGTCTGTCCTCATTGCAGCCTCTCTTCAAAGACCAAGTTACAGTCAATGAACTAAAGTTCCTTATCATAGAGTACTCATTGCTCAAAACCCTAAACCTTTACAGACATTTTTTATGAACTTTGGTGAGGAAAGCCTTTTATTCCCTTTTTCCCTGTTTCCTCCATTGACGCCAGGGTAAAAATTGGTCCAGCAGAGATTTTGGTGGCATAAATGAAACCTAAGTTTCCATGTCCTACAAAGTCAATGGAAGACCCATCCTTCTAGGTTATGTAGTTCTAAATTTGGACATCTGTATTCTCCTCCTGCATGAAACTGTCTTGGACAGCAAAGAAGCGTCAATGCCTGAAGTTGCTTTTTTTCCCCATCTCTAACAATAGAAATAATAATTCTGTGCTTTGCAGGTTACTAACCTCTAAGAAGTTTAGATTGTAGATGGAAGAAGTCTTATGGGGAGGATCACTTTAAACAAAAATACAAATATAAATAAATAATACAAATAATAATAATAAAAAAATATAAATATTTTCCTTGATATGCCAGACATACATTTCCAGGTTCACTGACTTATTAGGCTGTATTTTCCTTACATTTCCGTTCAATGTGAATGCTGCTAGCTAGTTTTTATGTCAATGTTAAGGCAGCCTTTGTTCAGTCATTTACAGTGATGAGAGGTTTAGTTGGGAGCCCTGCTTATAAAGTACTTCCAGTTAGGCTTCTTTTGTTTTTTGTAGGTTTTACTTAAAAATTGTTCACAAATTACTTAAGCTTTAATAAGAATGTATCACCCTGTAGGACTTTGGATGCCAGGGATGTCTTCATTGACTTAACATTTTACCAGAACTGTTTCTCACTGAGTACTCACCTGTATGTTCTTTTGTACTCTGGCTTTGCATGGACCCGGCCATAACCATTAACCACTGCAATTTCCTGTTCCCAAGGCTTGAATGAGAAGTAAAGGAGTGAAGTGCAATCTTTATTTATTTATTTTTTTTAATTGATTATCACTGTAAGTGATTGGAGTTCGGTAATGTGGGTTTTGATGGTAGCATATGAGCAGTGTTTGACAAATCCTGACCATTATGGCAATTTAGATGCTGTCTTGCTGATTTCAAATGACTTTTTACATTTATTTTCACATAAGTTTGAAATGATTATGCTGTAAGAATGGTAGTTTAAAATGATGCTTTGTTACTTTTGAAATGGTTAGTAAGAACAGAGCTAGGTTTTCTTGCTGAAAGCTTTAGTTTTGGTCTGATGTGTTTGAGCAGAGAATGATAAAGACAAGCTTGTTTATCTTTAGTTTTGTATTAAAAACAAATAATCCAAATAGGAGCCCAGAATACGTTGCCATTTTCAACTCCACATTCTTTGATCAATTGTTTGGGTGTCACCTTTTTCTTGTTGTTTTGGCCTTAAAATGTGTCCCTGTTAAGAACTAAAAAATTATTTCTCCCTTCAGCAAACAAAAAAAAGTTTTAGATTAACAGCTTTATTTATGTTTTTTTTCTTTAATGTTGTTGCCTACAACTTTTTGCTTAGAAAGACATTCCTGCATTGCAACTTGCATGTCAATAGCCGTCTACAGATGAGTAATTTTCAGTTATCCACTGGCTTGAGCATTTCATAACGAGAATACAATATCAAAAAAAGAAACAGAGAAAAAAAAGCCACCACCAAATTCACCAAATACAAGTCTATCATGTTTCAGAAATGCTTTCCTGAATGTCTGTACAGATAGAACTGAAGTAATTTACCTGTTCTGGAGCTTGTGTTTTACATTTTCTCAGTGTGGGAAGGTAATTGTAGAAAGAAAAACATCAGATATCACTAAGAGCAGTCCAGAAAAATGTGATGGTCTTTTAAGTAGCGTAGGAAAGTGTAGAATGGAGCCAGGGAAGAGAGGAGATTAATTCGAAAAGGGGGTTGGTTGAAATCTGTTCCAAGTATACAGTAACAATATGAAACTGATAGCAGAAGAAAGGGCATGCCACAGCATCTGTGGAATGGCAGGAAGGAACTACCCCTTTCAATCTACCTAACCTTAATCTAAACCCTGTCCAGCTGAGCTGACACATCTGTTTCATATGCTGTGCTGCAAACTGGAACTTAGAGGAAATGCTGGTAATAAAAATCCCTAAAAAACAAATATCCCAGATTGGGCTTTAGGAATTATTTTAAACCTGAATCAATGCTGTATCCATTCTCTATCTGTATTCAGTTTGGACACTGTATTCAGTTTTCCTTGTTCTGCAAACAGCTGTACTGGGAAATTTTGGGAGGAAAGTTGAAGTAAGAGGGAAGAAGCGAGGACCTCAGAATGAGACATTTGGGGCAGTGGGTGGTTAAGGACTTGGACTTTTGTTTGTAAGCCTTTTGAGAACGCACTGCTGGGGGAACTAAGATCCAATTAGTTATGTACAAGGAACAGTAAGACCACTGAATGCATTCGTGATGCTTAGAGAGGATGAGTTGGTAACAGCAGCCTTAAAAGTGCTCCAGCAGGTGGTAGAAATGGCACAGGGGGTGGTGGTAAGTTTCTTTCATTTTGTTCTTATCACTGGTCCAAGTGTAAAATAAATGAGAAATGGTGGCTCTGACACAAGACCAGTAGCTGTTTACTGGGCTCACACCTGTTGTCGTGACAAGTCAGTGATGTGTCACTTGATGTGCCATGTCAACTCCTTGCATTTTGAGAGGACTGATGGCTTTTGAATGAGGCAGCTGCAGAGAAGGACCACCAGCAGAGCAGATTAATATTAGCCTTTATTTAAAGCTATTTTTAATGCACTTTTAAAAGTGTATATCATAGCTACTTATTAAACTCTCCAGCTCTTTTCCCTGTCATCTATGTGCTGGTTATTCGGTAAAACTTGGCTGCTGATCTTTTTCCCTTTGCCAAGTCTTGTTGTATTCCTGTCTGCCTGTGATACTCAAACTCTGGCTGGCAAAGATGTCAGTCTGAATGCAGTTTGATTTGGTTAGTTCTATTTTATTCTGCCATTTTTTAATTTTCTCATTTTCTAAGTGCACTCTGATAAGAAAGTATTTGCTGTCTTAAGTCAACAGAATTTGATGGAAGTGTGTTTATTGCAGTTGTAAATAAGTTGTTTGGAATGGGAGCAATTAAAAAAAAAATGTGGCTCTGTACTGGACAAAGCATTCCTTATTGAAGAAAGCTGAGATTTTGTTTTGATTTTCACCATTTTAGGCCTTGAGTTGTTTCTGTCTTAAGTTGCATAGCAGGTATGCAGATTGATTGAGTTGTCATGTGTTGTGTGTATCTAATGGTTGTACCTGTCAGCAGTTAGACTTGCACAAATTAAACCATCGTAAGTACAGGGATTGGAGGGGGAGTCTGAATACAATAGAGAGCTGTGATCAAGTCTGTGATTATGGAAACTATGCAGATTCAGAGGCCTTAATTCTTTTGTACTTGCAGTACCCAGCTTAAGAGCTGAGCCATTAATCAACATTGTTGTAGACAATCTTCTGTCCAATTAGTTGTACAAAGCTAATATAAGCCCAACTGCGCTGTCCTTTATTCCTCTTTATTTTTTTTTTTAAGTGAAAATGGAGCTGGACAATGTTAGCAGTTAAAAAGATGGGACAAATACATTTAAAATTCATTTTTAATATAATGGTGATTATAAAATATTTATTGCTCTGTGGTTTGTGTACAAACTGCCTTATAGAAATAACTGAACCAGATGTATGTTCCATTAATGTTCCTCTGCTACAGTATAGTAATGTTTTACCAGATCAGCATAGCCTTAGTACAGGGGGATTGTTATACTAAAAGAAAGAGACCTCTCTTTTTCCATCACTGATCTGATTAACCCCCTCCTCCCCACAGGAGGTCTGTCTCACGTGGAATTAGTTATTGTTGTCTATAACTTAATGGGAACCACAAATTGGATTGCAGGATGCATTATCTAACCTTCTGTGCTATTATAACAGTATTGGTTTTGTAAAAAGCAATTTTATTGGAAGTCTATATTTTATTTAAGGTAATGATGGAAACCCTCGGCCTGCATGGATAACATAGTCAACCACTAAACCAAGCTTTATAAAGCACTGCTTTCTTTTATGATCTTGGAACAACTTCAGTTGTGAGTGAGATATGTACAATTCCTGCGCAAAATAGGACTTTCTGTATATTAGATAAAGCTACTGATTTTTGAGAACATTCCAGACTTGAAATAAATCACTTTCTCCATTCTTTGAAGCAGATGCTTTTTGAAGTATCACATATTGGTAAGCAATTTCAAAATAAAATGCTGCTCTTGATTTAAACTTGCTGTTGTATTCTTCCCTTCTGAGGGGCTTAAGGGACTTAGCGGTGCCGTAGGACTTGGTGGTTTTTCATCTCTTCTCCATCTACAAGTTATTTCATTTTGAGAGAGTGTTTTAATATTGTTTAAATTCTGGCTCAATGGTGTGTGTTTTCTGTTTATTTTCTACAATCCAGGGAACTTGAAGATGCTTGAACTTGTCCACAGGCCTGCATATTTCAGCAGACCTGCTTATTAAGCTTTGACTTTGCAAGTTCCTTCTCTCGAACACTTGTGATGATGTGCATCTGCCTTACTCTATCGTGACATGAAAGGTTTAGGCTGCTGGGGTAGCAGTTGCTCGGAACAGGCTTCACGCTCGAAGCCAGATATTTGGTAAACACACTTCTCCTGAACGTATGTATAGAAATAATAAATAACTTAGAGCTTCAAATGTGGTCTGCCCTCGTGCAGTTTCTCTTTGTCTAACAAGAGCTGTTGTGTGCCATCTTTGTGAGCTGTGCAACCTTTGAGGTTCCAGAGCTGTGTGCGGGACTGGCGCCCCATCGCTTGGGCCGCTCTTGTTGCCCAGCTGTGAGCTCAGACTCTGCGGTGGTCAGCTGGGGGTTAATTCTCCTGGCTGCTTCAAACCCGTACGAAACCGTGGAAGTGCTGAGACGAATGTGCCTGTGCCTACATTGCTCATATTTCCGGCTGGAGCTGTGCGGTGCTTTTCTCCTCACACTGCGGGAGAGCGGCAGCGTGAGGCCTGCACTGTCTTGGCCACCACTCCCCCTCCCCCTGCTGATACCTCCTAGACAAAAGAAGCTTTTTGCAATTTACTTCTTCCTTGACAATTTCAAGTAGCTAATACTGCTGTTTCCTGTAGTTCCCACAGCTCCTTGCTGCTTTTCTTTTTGATCCTAAAATGAGAAAAGCAAGATTGGCCTCTGCTATCTTTCTTGTCAGAGATATTGATCTCCTGCAGGTCCTGTGATGTCAATGGAATTGTACTGAATTGGACATCAATATGTATAAATAGCTGTTGTTTCCTGAAAACATTTGCATGTGGTGATGTAAACCGCAGAAATACATAATGTATGACAGAAATAGATGAGGGCTGCTCTAAAAATAATGCTTTCTATTTTGTTGTGTTGGCCCACAGTGTCAGAGGCAGATGGTGGTGGTATGACAGTAGAGGTTGAACGTTCCCACCGATATTCCATTACATTGCATTGCTGTGTGACAGATGGCAGCAGAGGGGCAGTCTGACGAAATGGTGTCTGACATGGAAGTGCAGATGAAGTGAAGGTGTGTCAATGAATTCCTCCATGTGCAAAAAACTGCGCTCATTGGCATTCACGGACGCTTGCTGAACATCAATGGAGACTAAACTGCGGATGTGATTATAGTGAGGCGGTGGTGCATTTTGGCAGTAGTGACAGCCAAAGGGTTGTCAAGCCAGGTTTTGGATGGCCATGCACAGCTGTCAGGCTGCAAAATGAAGAGCATCTTGATTTGGTCATCTGTGCAAATCAGTGATTTATGAACGTATGGACCTGAATATCAGCTTTAGTGCATTGTAAATGACGGTGGCAGTGTTGGATATCAAAAAGTTTGTGCCAGGTGGGTCCCAAGAGTGCTCTCTCAGAAACAGAAAGAACACCTTATTCAAGTTTGTGAGGACCAACTGAACCTGTATGAGGCTAATGGTGACAGTTTCCTGGATTGCATCATTACCAGTGATGAGATGTGTCACCACTGTGAGCCCGAGTTGAAATGGCACTGTGAGTTCCCCATTGAAGAAAAAGTTGAAAGATGCACTTGAGTGATGTGCACCGTCTTCTGGGATGGAAAAGGGGTGGTCCTTACGGATTTCCTGGAACCCAGACAAACCATCAAATAATGTTACTGTGCTCTTTGTATCAGTTGTACTTTCCATAGCAATACATAGGAGTCATTACTTTTGCAGTGACTAATGTAGCATCCTGAGGCAATTTTAACCAAGGTGTGTTTTTTTGTCTATTTTTCAAATAAGGAATCATAAGCTATCTGAAGAAGCTGGCTTAAAATGGACTATATTTTAATATTAAATCTGTAATATCTTTTGTGGAATAGCTACTAAAATCTGCATTACTTTTTTTTCTACTCTCTTTGAAGTCTGCAATAATATTTTTGAGAGTATATCTGAGAGTTCCTCTCTGGAAAAAAAGGAAAAAGGAAAGGCTTCTTTAATAAGTAAGTAAGTAAATCAAAAACAGAGAAGCCTTTTCATATTTGCGGAGATTGTGAAGACATGAAGAGCCCTCAATGTAACAGAGAGGATAGTTTGCTAGAGAGAGGTTGTCACTGTATTCAGTCTTAGATGTAAGATTTATACTGCATGGTAGCATGCAAAATATGCTATGTTCTTCTTTCTTCTGGGCTTACAAGGGATCTTTTTTGAAGCACAGGTGAAAAAGCTTTCAATGGCTTTGCACGGTTGGTATTATCACTTACTTGTCATTCTGAGGTTGCATACCAATCACAAATATGAACAACAATGTGACTTTTTTCATGGTGTTTAATTACAGGGTACCGTTGGGCTTGCTATTTGCCCAGTTTTAAAGCTTGTGCCAGTAATGTTCAACTGATAATGTTACTCTTCTATTTGTTAATGTTTTCACAGCATTTAACAAAACAAGTAAAAGCACAAAACTTGTAGTGCATAAGGACTGTGTTTCAAAACACTGAGTATTTATAGGTGTCAGTCACTCTTCATCTTAGTGTTTACCTACAGCTTCCTAATGGAAGCAGCTTTGCAAACCTGTTTTTCTAACAGCTGGAAGGTTTCTTGCGAAGAGTGTCTGCACTAAAAAGCAGTTACAACTCATGTGTTTCAATGTAGTGTTTTAAGCATTGATAATGGGCCTGGAATACCTGTGAACTTTGAGGGGTAAGAAATAAGTACATGCAGCTTTGGTCTCTCTTCAGTTTTGATATGAGAAGCTACATCTATTTTCACTCTCTAGCTGTGCTTCTCTATGAATCATTTGTACCAGCCATAAAATGAAAAAAACCATGTACAATCCTAAAGGTAAGTGGTGTTTTAGCATGTTAAATTCTCCTGGTGCAATTCCTTTCATGTAGATTTGCTTTGGGAGTTATGCCTTTTATGGTTAAATATCTTATGGTGTTTTGGCTAAAATATGTTTCTGTTCTTTTATTTACCAAGTATCTTTTGCATCTGTTAAATGCCAGACAGAAAGTTTATACTTGTGCCTTGCATACAAATCTTCAAACTCGAGTACTTTCCATTATCCTCCTAATACCATGTTTAGGCACCTAAGTATCCAGATTTGATGAAGTGCTGAATGCTTGTAGCTCCTGATGGATGGGCTGTGCTGAATGAAGGCGTTGCACTTTGTGGAGCACAACTAAATGGCATGATGGACTCTCTGCTTCCAGCACTTGGGGCAAATGCCAATAGCATCAAAAGAGTGAGGGGGAAAAAAAAAAAAAAAAAAAAAAAAAAAAAAAAAAAACCAGCAAAAAACCAGAATCAAACAGATAATATTCAGGGGAGCAGGTGCAGGTAGTGGACGCTCATAGTTCTGGCTCTTAGAAATGTGTTACAGCATCTTCTGGAAAGGTGATTGCTACTGGGAATAAATGAAAATAGCCTTAGGATTTTTGAGCATCTTAAATGTAGTCACCTAATTACCAGAGTCTATACAATACAATTACATTCTCTTCTTACAGTCATACTAAAACAGAGCCTTGCTGCTACCTGGGCATAAGCTTTGATTCCAGACCCAGGGGAACATGTCTGAGAGAAACAAGAACATGTGTAAACCATGAGCCACAAGGGAGACTTTTCTCTTGGTATTAGGTTTAATTTTGAATTTCCTAGTTTTATGCTCATTTTTATGTGCAGTAATGACTTAATGATTACATGCACAATTTTTCCAAGCTGAGTGATTTTAAACAGTAACCTGTGTGGACAGTTACAATATTAAAAAGGGAGAGAATGCAAGTATTTGAGATTTATGGTGGAAACAGCCAGTTGTGATAGAAGGCAGCAAACATTTTCTGGCATATTTACTGGAGGAACAGATGATATTTTGTGCATATGCCTGTATTTCTTTTTCCAGCTGCAATGTAGATTAGGTATGGGGAGGGAGACAACCCAGGCTTGCAATCCTGCGGATGACTTTATGGATTGGTTCTTAGGAGGTAAATTTCTAGCCTCACTACCTTTAAATGTCTCTTAGAGAAGAGAATGATCCCTCAATGCTGTGGGTTGTCCGCATTGAGAAGAGGGGGAAAACAAAATATTTTTTGTTCCTGTGTTTCTAGGAAACTAATTGAAAGTGCACATGAGGAAATTATGTTAAAGCAGTCCAGAAGCTTTTGGGGGAAGGGAAAGAGAATTTGTGTGCTTGGTGCTTAAATGTCAGGTAGAACATATGTACCTTTTTATAGTCGGAATGGTACAACTTTCAGATGCATACAGTTTACTTCTAAGGCTGTAGATTTGTTTGGGCTATGCAGAAGTCAGCTTCTTTGGCATGTAATCACCAAGAACTTTTCTCCTTGACAATAAAATGTGGAAATAAGTTCTCATAGCAACAAGCTTTTTAAAGTGAGTGTAGGGGCACATTGAGTTAATAAAGGCAAAGAGAGAGCAGAGGAAAAGAGGATAAAATTGTATCAAGTCTCTGTAAATTCTTTCTCTCCCAGAAAACAGGACTTTGGGGGCTATGGATGAATTTTTTGCATGTTTTAGTCTGCATGTTTTAAAAGCATCCTGGGCAGCCTGTATTGCTGTAGAACATAGCAAATCTTGCATCAACGACAGTGTTTATTTATAAGGGATTGTGAGATTTCAGTTTATTTTTAAAATACACGTTTACTATATTTCTATCTTTTATTTGGAGACTTTTCTCCTTAAAATATGTTATTAGAAGTGGCAAAACATTGCCACAAAATAGCTCTCATGAGTTTTAAAATAGAAGCAGTGCCAATTTTTGTAAGCTTAGTTCTTGCTTCTTTGGAATACTACATATATACAACATTTTTGGCTTCTTGTAATTTGAAATCTGTGGAAAGTCAGTGTTAGCAATTTCGCAGAGGGTTTTTTTTTTTTTGTTACTCATGATTTTTGTTTAAGCCATTATTTAGTTTTTACTTCTTCTGACCTGAGCTTTAACCAAGAATTTGACTTCTTGTGGGTGATTATAGTTGAGAATATGGATTAATTGTGGAACCAGATACATTCAGTGCAATCCCATTTAATTACAAATGAAATCTCAAGTGTAATTTCTTGCAGAAAAAGTATTAAGCCACATGTCTTTACCCACTTCTAAACTTTTCAGTGAGCAGTGCTCACTGTGGTCTTTGAGGTCCCTTCTAATCCAAGCCATTCTATGATGTGATCCTATGATGACAGATCTCCCTCTCATATCTTATTTGGGGTGATGTTATATGTTTAGTGTGTACTTATGCCCTCCTTCCTTTGCACTGAGTTCTTTGATCTTGTTTTCTTGCTGATACACATCTGTACCTGAACAAAACTGCCTGTGAACCTTTGCTCTGTTAGTGATTTTTGATTAGTAATCTTTCCTTGGAACAAGAGGGCAAACAAACTCAGTGGTAAGAAAATCTCAAGATAGATCAAGCTAGTGATAGTGGTGCATTGTGGAAATTGCCAGGCTAACTAACTTGAGGGATCTTGATTCAGAAAACAGAAATGGATCTAAAGGCAACGTAGCAGGTGGGTTCCTTGGCTGGATGGTGCCAGGCTGTAACTAGTGTACAGTGTTCAAAGCTGGCTAAAGAAATGTGTGTACAGTGCTCAGGATCTGATTCATGGCCACTCTTTCCATCAGGAGGCCCTGCAGTCAAAGTAACTTAATTCTCAGTGTTAGTTATCAAGAAGCAAACATTAACTTCTGAAAGTTTTCATTTGCTGTCTGCTTTAAAACCTATTGTGTATATACCTATAGTGTAAGTATTTTGGGGATTTTATCTGTAATTCTGAAGTTTGGAAAGGGGGAAGAAAAGTTTCTTACACAATGAAAATTGTTCTGAGTTGATGCTGGGTTCCCATAAGACAGAATTAAGCTGACTTCTGTGGTGGCAGATTGGATGATCTGTGAACAGTCTTACTTTTTGCTTTTTACCTTCAGTTAGACTGGTTTTATATGGAACCCAAATTAAAACAAACAAACAAAAGAATGTAGTTTATAAATCTATGTTTATGATATTCGATCATTGTTTTGGCAGTTCAGTGTTGATGTGTTTTGAATACGTCTGGTTCCTAAATGCAAATTTTTAAACTACTTTTATTTCCAGCAATTTTCAAACTGGAGAAATGTTTTCACTCCATTATAAATCATGACATACATGCTAGTATAGACGTGGACTCTTGCAAATAACTGCTTCTACCTTGGAATTGTCTTGCTCGTGATGTGATGTATTGCCAGCAACGTGAGATTGCACACTAGCAAAAAGGTTGATATGTCCTTGCCACTTTTAAGTCAGTCTCTAATGCTCTGCAGTTACCCAGATGGTTGCTTTGGATAGTCTGGTGACAAACCCTGCTGTCATTGGGTGATGTAAGGAATATGCAGGTGTTGGTTCAGCTTTTTGAACAGTGATGATCAAATTAAAAAAAAATTAAAAAAAAATTGATTGAAAAGCTGAGTGTGTGATATGGAAGCCAAAATTTGGGAATCTATATAGACTTACCACTATTATATTGACTGGCAGAGCTGCTCATAGCAGCCAGATGATGCAGCACCTGTCTTCTGTCCTTACTGTGTGCAGCATTGGTGCATTTTCTTATAAGTTCTGACAGACAGAAAACTGAAATTTTATAAAATCTTATTTGATGTGCCTCGATTTCATGGCACTTGGTGGTGGTTAGCAAGCAACATATTATCTCACTGGGGTAGTAAATCTGTGTTTTAATACATTTATTTATTTTACTTGCAGTGTAGCAGACAGCTTCAGACACTCTGAGAGACCTTTTTGAGTCTGTCTGTCTGTCAGGCTGCTTTGCTACTTCATTCTCTGGGCTTGGTTGCTGGTTTGATTAAATGTTACGTTACTTTGATACAGAAACTGTTTGGAATAGTCAGATCTGGTTTTAAAAGGGCATTGTTTAAGAGTAACATACATATCCAACAAAATGAGGCTCTTCATGTGTCCCAGAGCCACACTGCTCTACATCAGCAGGCTTCTAAGCCTGTCTACATGAAATTGTGCAGCTAAATATCTCAGAAATTTTATTGCTAAAAATTGTAGAACCACATTGTAAAATAAAATGTATTTGCATTTGGAATCATAACATATATTAAATTTTCTTGACTCCTTGCAGGAAACGCAGTTTTCTGTGCACTGAAGCAAATATGTAAATTGTTTGCTGTTAATACTTTTTGTTGTTGTTGATAACATTGCTGGCTGTGGAAATTTAAATACATCATGTTTTCCTATTGGTAAAGTAATCTGATATGTTCTCCCATTAATTAGCTGGTACATTCAGCTGTGAATTGCATAGGCTGCTTGTGGGAATGTAGACTGGTGGAAGCATAATTAAATGTAAATATCTAGTTAATACCACTATTTTGGGACTTTGATATAACATTTGAATGTTATATCACTCTGCGTCCTTATGCCATGTGCTGTCCTTTTTGACGAGAGAGAGTTGTTTTTAGCATGAGATTGAGTTCCTTTTTCTGGTTGCAGTGTCTTGTGGAGATCTTGCTGAATCCTACAGCACGTTCAAAAGGTTTTTAGTGATGTTTTTCCTGTCTGTGAGCAGTTTGAAAACTAGTTCTGATTTGCTTAATGCTAAACTCTTCTATCTCCTTCTTTTTCCTCTTCTCATCTCTCTCTTTTTTTTTTTTCCATTTAAATGAACTTGCATTTTCTTATTGTATAGGCCATGAATAACTGGACTGGAAAAAATTGGAAGGCTGATTTAAAAAGATCTTAACTTGTACATTTCTACATTACATTAAATTCTAATTTCTACAGTAAATGCAGTGCTTGAGGCCCAACTGGACACCCTTTCCACTTGAATTTAATAGCAGCAATAGATTGAAAAGGTTTATTTTTTCAGGTAGACAACACATTTTCTCTGATATCCAAGTATGCGATTGTTTTTTGTATGCCTTAACTTGGGAGTTTAGATTTGTTTTTTCAGGCTTGTCTTCTCTCTAAAAAGCTGTGATATCTTTAAAAGCACGCACAGAAAATTATTTGAATGATTGTGTTTAAATTCTTGATCCAGAATAGAAATTGCCTATTGCTGCATCACTGTTAATCTGCTTCAGCCTATTTGAGCTGCTTGTCAAGGCATCCAGATTTGATATGTTGCTGAAGAGAATACTCGGGGCTGCTTAAATAGGAGAGAAGATTATACATAAGTGACTAGAAATACTAGCATCCTGAGACATGAATTTGTGCCCAAGTGGTATTTTCTCTTAAAGTTAACAAATGCTTTTAGTAACAAAATACATTAGCTTTTTAAAAGAGGAGAAAAAAGATTACATGGACAGCAAAGGCATTCGAAAGAAACTCAAGGGCAATGAAAAAATAGAATAATTTAATATTTGCCAAGAAGAGTAAAGTGAGAAGCAACAGGAAGGGAAAAACTTGACTGCAGGCAATGAGGAGGAGCAGGAAAAAAAACACAAATCAAAACAACAAAAACCAAATCACCAAAGCCAGGATACAGATTTTTGTCTTTGAAGTAGATTTCTAAGAAGAATAACACGGTTTGAAAAGCTGGGAAACAAGGAAAAGCATGCATCAATTTTGTCCTTTTTTTTTTTTATTTTTAATTTAGTGGTGCTCTAAAGCAAAACAAGATCATTAAGAGAATGGGCTTCTGTAAGAAAAATATGAATTCCTCATGGCATTGAATATTTAGTTCAAAATGTTAATGGCAGCTCAGACTTTAATGTTTTAATTTGTCATTTGGTTGAAGTCATGGTGTATGGAGAGGAACATGTGTGCATTCACATTTTGATATATGTTCATTTAAAAGGCAAACCACGTGCTGTTCTTGTAATAAATTTTTGAAGGTGATGTCATTCATTTTAACTAGAGATTCTTTTGAACTTTAAAGGTAAATGATTCAACTAAAAAATACACACATTCTTTCTAGTAGTTTCAAAAAAGTGTGGTTTTCTGAACTTCAAATCCTGTACTTTTTTAGTATACTTCTTAATTTTGCTTTTACAATAACTTACACTGATTTTTGTTTAGACTTCTACCGTAGATGAAAACCTAGCTAGCTGATAGATAAACCAGAAGGTTAAATATCTTTGTCGAAAACAGCTGGGATCTTAGAGATTTATATTTGGAACTGTACCATTCTGTATCTTTTTGTAAATAACAAGAGTCCCTGAAAATATACTAGGGAAATTTGTAGTGGATTTTGAAGTTAAAGGACTCAGGCATACCCATAGATAAAAAAAAAGAAATACTATGACTGACAGCTCAGACTAACAAAGATTGTCTTTGGATGCCATCTGAAACATTTTCAGATGACTAAGAAATATCTATTTTGTGTCCTGTTGTCCTTTTCTTACAACAGAGGATCTAAAAAAGTGCTTTTTTTGGCGTTGGCATGCTGAACTCAGCCTCCTGTGCCTCCCTGCACCGTGTCCATCTGCCTTGCTGTTTATGTTGCCAACTGTTTCTTAATATGTGCACTGTAGGGCTTGGGTACTGCTTGGACTTGGAAGGGGGGAACTGAAACTTAATGCTGTGAAATTTCGAAGTGGCTTTAGCAGATTAGAGTGAATTTACTTCTAAGAAATGATAATTTAAAATTAGTGATCATACATGTTCATTCAGGTAAAAGAAATAATTACCACATGAGAAGCTTGGTTACAATGTTGCCCTTCCTATCTTGATTGAGTTTTCCACTTCCTGTTTCTGTATTACTAATTTATGCTGTTAACTCTTACTTGAAAGAGAGGCACTGGGATCGAATTAGGGAGGGTTTAGAGTCCTGTGATTCATGATGATAAATGTAACTGTTTAGGAACTGCTACCCAAAATGGATTAGAAAATTTGTTAGAAAAAAATGTTAGCTAATGCAGTGGATTTGTTTTCTGGGGGGGAAGGGTGGAGGGAGAAGACCAGCTGTATAAAGAAATTTTGGGTGGTAGTATTATAAAATACAAACCAGATGTTAGAGGATAATCTGAGGAAGCTAATTGTGAAAGAGTGCTTTAGCATACCTTCCTAAAGATGGTGGGGGTCAGTGAATTCAACCATAAGTTCTGTGTGCAGTAGCAGAAGAAAAAAACATCATTAAAATAGATTCGGTGGTTTTAAGCCTTTCTACCATATCGCAAAAATGTAGTTATCCCTTGCTATTTAGTTTTCCAATATTTGAGCACCAAAATATTTTCAGAATTTTCTCCTCAGGAGATAATTATGGGTAAAAAAATTACAAACCAGAGAAGAGCAAAGCCTCTCGTTTATGACTTTCAGATGATTCTGATGATTCTTTCTTTTTTTTCTTCTTTTTTTTAATAAGAAGAGACAAAAAGGAATATAAGCAAGTCCAGCGTAATGATGGTTGAGAGTTGAGCACAAAGTTATAAATAATTGAGTGATACAAATATAATGCTTACAGGGATGGTATTCATGTCTTCTCACAAAGGAGCCTCTTGAAGGAGTATACCCACAGTCTGGGATCAAGTCGAAGATGGAAGCTAGTTACATGGGATGAACAGAAACATATTGGAAGGGTTTGTAATCAGGAGGAGAAAGATTAAATTATGGAAGTAGAGTGACGTATTCCACCATAGCAAATAATCTGATGCATTTGGATCTAGTTTTTACCTTTGCATTTCATCAAAAGCAACATGTACGTACTATAAAAATGTAAATCTTCAGAACAAAGAGGAGAAACTACTTGGCTGTGTAACTAGTTGGCCATGATGGGTCACTGAATGCCCTGCTGCATGCACGTAGCTGGTTGGGCTGATACCAGAGCCAGACTTCTCTTTGTGTGGTTTGTGTGGGTAACCCCTGGCTTTAGAAGAAGCGTCATGCATGCCAAATAAAGGTTCAGTTTGCATATACGTACCCAGATGGCAATTTTGCCTTGGAAGGTTTTCCTTTAATAAAAAAAATAAAAAATAAAATTACTCTCATGAGCTCTGTGGTGACCCAAAAGTTTGTTTAAAATAACATGATTTTTTCTTGTGATCAATAGTACTCTAAAAGCAAAAATTAGGAAGTATTGTTTAAATGCATGTTTTTAAGATGTCAGCAAAAAAAGTGAAATGACAAAAAAACTTAAGTATGAAAGACCTGCTAATTGTCCTTGCATCTCTATTGAATATGTTGAATAGATGCTTTGTAGTGAAACTGAGTGGTGTGCATGTCTCTTTCCAGGGCTAGTAGAGATTTTTGTTATGAAGAAGGATTTTGAAATGCATATGACTGATCTTACTTTTTATTGTCAGCTATTGTTTAGATAAACGTTAAACAGCAGCTGATTAGAAGGCTTAGACACCTACTTGACGGCAGATTTTTTTGAGTTCATGGCATAAGCTGAAGAGCTTTCAGCATATTCCAACATTTTATTATGCGTGCATTCCATTATCAGGAAGAGCTCTGTTCTGAAAATACCACCCTCCCAGAAGGTTATGCTCTTATGTTTCTCCCCTGTCAAGTAAATCCTCATGGAGGTGTTTGTGTGTGAAACACCAGGGGTTCCTCACATCCTCTGCCCATCAAACATAAAAGCAAAAATATAATTCCTCCAAATTAGTGACTGTTATGGTGCTTTGTTACAGAAAGCTGAAGTCTCCGCCTTCTGTTTTATGAACTGCTTTGTGTATAATGCTGCCTCAGTCTCGTCAGTCTGAAGATAACATCTCTAATAAAAGTCAATCAGTCAGTATAGCAGAGTCCTCAAACCCCAGGGTGCTTCTCAATTATTAAGCAAGAGTAAAGCTTGTTAAGATCCACATCGCTGAGATGGCTTAGGAAAAAGCCAGTGTGAAAAGATAATTCTTAAGCTGACGGTTTTAGCATTTAATCCGTGACTGCACAGATGACTGCTGGTAGCACATTCCAAGCATGAACCAAGGAAGTTCAATCTCTTCAGCCCAGCGCTGCAGGTGGCACCAGGGTGTCTGTCACAGCTGTGGCGTGAAGGATTGCAAAAACATGGGAACAGAGGAGTTCAGCAGCATTATGCCTAGGGGCAAGAGGACAGCATGTTCTGGAGCTTGCTTCTGCCCCATCAAAAACAGAAGATCTGATGCACATCTGGAAGTGGATGGATTGTTGAGAACCAATGTTATGAAATGGAAATGTATTGAAAGTTGTATTTGCCAGTTACAGGTGGATAGTGCAAATGGATTTTGCTTCTGTGAATTCTGTTTCTGATTCTTAACGTTCTCTTTTGTGCTATAGAGTGAAGTTATTTTCAGAACAGAGCTCTTCCTGATAATACCAGAGCCTCAGCATTAGCCATTGTGAACGTCAATCTCGCCCCACCTCTATTTCTGGTAGTATTTTCCTCACAGTATCCTAAAGTTTTCTCTAGAATTTGTAACCCAACTATAAAAACTGTCCAGGTCAAAATTTAGCAAAGACCTTATGTCATGATTTTAAATTGCAGATAAAAAGTAGATTTCGCTCACAAAAGATTTTTAGCAAGTTCACAATCTTTGGACAGTGTTATATCAGAAACTAGTAATAGTATTTTAATCATAGGGGTTTCATACCCAGAAATTACATTTCTGTGATTGGTGTTTGGTCCAGTTTATCACTCAGTCATGTTAGCATCCATCAGGAAGGAGCAGGAGAATTAGACAGAGGAACGGTTTTCTCAAAGGCAGAGCACTTTCAAGCTGCAGTAGGAGAAGGCTTAGAATAAAGAAGAAGCATTGATTTCTTTTGAGAGGAAAATAACTCAGGAGCTCATAATCTGTTAGATATCAGAAATCCAAGCAGTAGTGCAGTGTTCTGAGTTCTATAACCATGGGAAAAATTGCATTGTATCAAATCACAGGCCAACAAAAGTAGCCTGCAAAAGTAGGCTTCATTAGTGTTAATAGTTGCAATCTTCTTGCGTGTGGATGGTTTAAATTCTTTTTATTTTTATTTTTTTGACCAAAGTAGGAAGGTAGTCTCTAAGAAAATATTTGAATTCTAAACAAAATTTTCTCTTAATCCTTGTCACTGTTTTTACGAAGCATAGGATTAGCTGATCTGAAAATGTTTCCTTGTCTGAAACATTCAGAGAAAAAAAACTAATAGAAAGGAATTTCTCTTCAGGTGTGTTTTAAATCTGAGGGTTTGCTTTGTTTTGTTTTTTTGAAAAGAGACTTTGGAAAAGGATTGCCATCAAACTACTGTCCTACATGTGCCTTTGTCCACTGTGACCTGTGTTATGTTGCTTTATCTTGTCATTTTGCTTTTCCTTGCTTTTGTGTTGGGAATTTCAAAGCCATACTCTTTCTACAGTTTTCAGTGGAGCCTGGATGACATGCACATACAGAGAAATTCATTTTAATGCAGTGTAAAAACATATGGTCAGCACTTAGCTGAAAGATATTCCAATTTCTTTAGTGCAGAGGCTTTATCTTTTTATTGTCAGACACTTTAATCATCTTTTTTTCCTTTGTTAGTTTGCATAAAAGAAGACAATTGGTAATGTTTTTTTTTTTTCTTGTTTTTTTTTTTTTCCCCTTTTTCTTTCCTTCTTCATAATATTAATAATGTAAAACTCTCTTTGGCTACTTGCTTAAAGGTTTTAATTCCTTGTAGATTTTCTAAAGTTAAATCAGAGCTGTCAAACTGTATTTGTTACTTTGCTTGACAAGTAAAATCAGAGGTTATAGCTGCAGGAAATGATTCATTACTATGGTCTGCAGAAACTTTAAATGCTTTATTGTTTGAAGATGATCAAAATACTTACTTGTGTTTTCTCCCCTCAGTAGTTGCTGAAAGTTTTGCCTAATTTCTAAAACAATGAGACTACAAAGTGTTATGTGGTTACTATTCCTGTAACTGGTTATCTCAGAAATACTGTGTCAGAACAAGGAATAAAATGTTATTTTTAAAGAAAATAAACCAAAAAGGTTTATCGCACAAGGCAGTGCTGCCAAGTCTAGAGTTTGCCCCTAGAAGTCTGACTGTGGTGTTTTGGTTTTTGTTGTTGTTGTTGTTGTTGTCTACTAATTGGCACACAGAACTATTTTAATAAGCAAACTCTGTTGACCACTATGTATTAAACTGCCAGGAAGACTGGGCGGCTTAGGTATCCTAGGGCCTGACAGGCTCCAACACTGACCTGGAATTACCAGAGACAAGTTAATTGTTCTCCCTGTCTAGATTGTTTTTCTGTGGATTAAGAATAAGAGCTGTGGACTGTTTCCATGATTTCCATGCACAGCTAGCTTCCAGGAAGCTTCATTCCTATAGGCTGGTTTACTGTAATTTTATTCAGGCATTTTGGAAGTAGCGCAGTTACAAAGCCCAGAAGATTTCAGGGTGAGAAATAGAGAAGATTGGAAATGTCTGTAAATAGTGTTCATGGTGTACATTCTTCTGCCTTGAAAGACATTCTTTATTTGTGGTTTTGGGAAGTAAGAATGGAGTCCTTTCAGAAGGTTTCTGAGATCAGCAATATTCAAAGAACATCTCTTGTGCGTGTGATTCTTTTAATGAGAAGCTTTCTAAATAAGTGTTTATCAGAAAAAAAGGTATGTGGGATATGCAGTTTTAAATTTTGAAAATTTGTGTTAAGATAAAGCCTAGTATTAGGAGAATTTCAGAACATGATCATTTTGTCTAGTGGTAAAATCACAGCTTTTCACTTCCTGATTTTATATCCTGAATTATACTCCATCAGTAGAGATGTTTAGCAACTTGCCTCATCTCCCTCCTTATCAGACTACATTAAACCTTTACTGCTTAAGAAGAATGCCAGTTAAATTGATAGATTTTCTCCCTCTTTTGTCAGTTGTCATGTGGTAAGATTTAAAGTAACTGTGAAGATAACATTGTTGAGATTAGAAATAGCTTTGTCTTTAGAGAAATGTTGTGATTTGCATATGGATCTCTTAGTTTTATGGAAAAGATAGCTGTGGTGTTATATGTGGATTTGTTCCTTTGTGCTTTATCTGATATATCAGATACCACAGTAGTACCTCAAACTTGCTCTGTCTTTCTCTGTGTTAGTGGGTCTTGCAGTTACTCATCAAGATTCACTGCTCACAGCAGTTGTTTGTTATAGTCGTGTTTGCCTCTTACACCAGAAGAGTGATCCGTGAGAACTTCCATGGGCTCAGCACTTCACACATACTTAACAAAAGGTTTTTATTGATTATCAATGACTGTTGGCCACCTGGAACAAGGCCGAGATCAGAGGAGGTGCCCGAAGCAAAGGTCAGATTCCCCAGCTGCTGTTCCTGAGGCAGCTCTCTTCCCTCCTGCTCTTCCCGCAAGCCCTACACCTGGTCCAGCACGGCTGCCAACTCCCAGCAGGGTCACTGGCGCAGACAGCCAAGCAGGAGGTGATTGACAGCTCGATGGAAGAGCCTCAGCTGGACCTCTGTGTCCAAATGAGGTAGAATTCCCACTGGACGTATTTCTCTAGAAATTAATGCAGTTGGACAAGTTGTCTAATTTCATAGATATGCATAGCAATGAAGAAGGTGGCCACACAGTATCTGTAGGAGTGTCAGTCTTGTCTTTGTAATTAGCACATGCTGCTTTCACAATCATTGTGAAAAACTGTTTGGGGTCAGATCATTTTCACAGTCATTACGGAGAATTACTTGTCTCCTTCATGCTTTCACACAGGCTGTTGTTTAACTCGAACCGAGTTCTTGTTGCATAGTGTAGAAACTTGTGTACCATTGCTTTAATTTATTCAGGGAAGTATTTCCCTGAGAGCAGACCGCTGTAGTAAACTTCTAGAAAGCAGCATCTTCTTCTATGAACTGGTTTTAGTTGCCCCACTAGCTGAGAAAACAGCATCAAAGGTGAATATAAGAAGGGAAGAAAAAATAATTCCTAAAAACAGATTATGTGTCCCAGAGGTCTATGTATTGCCCCTTTCCCACTCCATGACCAAGCTCAGTGTGCCTCTGTCTGGTTCAAGACCCAGCTGTGAACCTGAGATTGTGGTCTGTGAGAATGGCTCAGTGCTTGTGGAGGTGAGGGATGATGCCCACAAAGTAACAACTCTTGTGGACATACAGTACTCGTATTTGTATCTCAGTCACATACTAACTGTACCCAGTGTGCTCTGAAGCCTCTTCACTGTCCAGTTTCTTCAAAATGCAGTGGAGGAACATGAGGAAATCTGAGAAGTGGGTGTGAATGTTTGGGACTGCTCTAATTTTTTCGTCTGCTATCTGCTGCTGTTTTTAAAGGCTAGACTGTTGAAAACAACAGCTAAGCATATGCAGTAATGCTTTTTATTTATCTGCCTACTTATAGTTGAGACAAAAACTAGTGTAGGCTTAGGGGAAGTTTCTTACTTCGGATAACATAAAGATTATTAGCCAACCAAAAATATCTCTGAGTAGCTCACTTCATTCTGCATTAATTTATCCACACCAAAAGCTAAGCTTGGATTTCCCAAAGCTGTTTTAACCTTCCTTATGCTATGCTGAAAACTTTTGGGCTTATCCATAAGCAGTTAAAGTTAATGAAACAATGAAGGTATAAAGGTAATGTGCAAAAGAAGATCAGTTTGTGTTAGCTGGTGCTCATTATCAGCTGGAAACTTTTATAACTGTCTAAAGAACAGTTGATGCAATCTGTCAGATTTTCCAATGTAATGGTAGTATGTATGCATATAAGGGCTGCTCCAAAAGCCGTGCCTTCTATTTTATTCTGTTGGCCCACAGCATCAGAGGTGGATGTTGGTGGTATGGCAGTAGATGTTGAACCTTCCCATGGATATTCCATTACATTTTGTTGCCATGTGACAGATGGCAGCAGAGGGTAGTCTGACACAGTGGTTACCGACAAGCGCAGATGAAGCAAAGATGTGTCACTGAATTCCTCCGTGTGGAAAAAAATAGCACCCATTGATATTAATGGACATTTGCTGAACATTTATGGAGACTAAATGGTGGATGTGACCAGCAGTGGGTCACCTCTGCTGTCACAGATTTTTACAAGTATGGCATGCGAGCTCTTAATCTTTGCTGGTGAAAATGCATAGCTAATAGTGGTGACTGTGTTGAAAAATACTGTTTTGTAGCTGAGAATTTGCCCTACTGAATAGCGTTATTGTACTCTTTGTTATATTCCATGTTTCCATGGAAATAAATAGGAGGCATTACTTTTGGAGCAGCGTGTGTGTATCTATGAAAAAAATATGGAGTCTTTATGTGCTGTGGAGAATCTCTATGTCTAGCAGGATGGGAATATATAGAAGTAGTTATTTTAGCAGCACATTCAGATGAGTTTCTGTCAGCACTCATCTGCACATGTTCTCCCTGTTTTCATCTGAAATTTGTCTCCAGTCTGACCAGGGATAGTCAATCAAAAACATCACTTCTCTGAATACCTCATCTTCCTCCTCAATGCAGTTACCGGCTCTGGTTTTTCAGGCCTTTTTTCTTACTGTCATCCTTTGCTTTGTAGAGCTTCTTTGTCTTTGCCTTGCTGTTCTGCCCCTCCTGTCCTTCCTCCTTCTCGATGCAACCTAACTGGAACACAAAATGGAGTCCTAACCAGCTGCTTAATTTGATACTCTGAGATGTGAAAGGTGTTGGGAAGGAGAGAGGAGGGAATCTGAATCAAAGTCCAAATTTAGTTGGAAAGGGGAGGAAACACTGGAGCTCAGGTAGGTGGGAGGGGGGGAGGGAAAACAGTGTGCTGAAGCAAGCCTCCAGCTGCTTATTCTGCTCAACTAGAGCAAACACAACAGGAGCAGATTCCTATATGAGGTTGTAATCCCATCTAAGTTTTTTTTTTGTGATATTACTAGTTGTTCAAAGTATCCTTCCTGAAATGTTTTGCAATGCCCTTTGAGAAACCTGACAAATTATTGATGAAAAGTTATTTACAGGGAGAATTAGTTGAATGCTGGTACAATATATATATATGTGTGTAAATTAAATAGTGAAGGATTATGTGACAGGAGAAATAAAGAGTAGCTTTATTTCAGCTTTACCTCGTAACCAGGTTAGGCTTAGCATCAACTGTGTGCTCTGTACTTTTGTAACCTAGTTGGGGTGATTTTTTGTTTGTTTGTTTCTCATTATTGTGTTGAGGATATGAACACACAATCTAAAATCCGAAATGCAGTAACTACATAGAGGAATAAGTCTCGTAAGTTTTGGTTATATACAGAAATATTTTTTTCTGGGACTTGTGATAGCACGACTTAGTGGCCATATGCTGGGTATCCAGTCTGTTCTGAAGAGATTTAAATGGTATGCTTTTAAGCCAGAAAATTTTAAAAGAGCCACTGTGATTCAATGCTAGTTTTACAGGATATAAAAGCATGTTGTTGAGACAAAAGGAAGAATTTTTCCTCCCTTCCATTTTGGGCTGCAGTAGGTAGTGCTAGGCTGTCAAATTATTTTAAATTGGATGATTTTGATTAAAGAGTTTGCACACTTCTAGTTGGTGTTAACATAGTCACAGTGGCTTAGTCAGGACTGCAAATGTTTTTTATTATCTGGAAATCCGTTCTATGAAAAAGCAAAAAGAAGTTTCAGAGTACTTAAAACAGTGTTCCACTGCTCAAAATATGTTGTTCACTTGTATTTACAAATTTCTTTAAAAATCAGTGCTCTTTCCATTTATTAAAACAAGCTGAAATATCCTTCCTTCTTTGCTCTTCCTTTTTCATCTCAAGTCTTCCATTAATGTATAGCATAAATTGTGGAAGAGAATGGTTGCATAATGACACCTAAAACGTTTCTGTTTGAAAGATCAGTATGTAAAGTACTCAGCCATGTGGATCTGTCAAGTTCAAGAACTTAGTCTCTGCATAAAGGATTTTGGGGTTACATGTTTAACATTCCTCAAATAAATACTTCAAAACTCAAGTATTTCACAAAGAGCATCCCTACTCTTTGTGCTTCAGTATTCTGATGGATCTGAAGCAAAAAACAATGTGCCAGTTCTCCATTCATTTTTTTTTTTCTTAAATAAAGATTATTTGCAAGAAAAAAGATCACTGAATGATGATGCAAGTTACCTTGAGTGTTAGCTAGATGGCACTGAAACACACTCATGCTGCTGTATTACAGTGTCTTGTTTGGAGTGCTGTGTTTGTTAACTGAAAGTTCAGGAATAAAGCATCTCAGAACTTCTACTTTTCTTTTTCTGCACTTGTGTAAACATACGTATGTCTCCAACTGCATAGGTTTTTTGTTTGTTTGTTTGTTTTTGCTTTAAAGAATATCCCTAAATTTGCAAGTCTTTCCATATCACCTAATTGTATAGTCAGAGAAAGACTGCATGAGTTAAATGATGAAATTTTTGCAAGCCATATGACATTTTCATTTATTTATTTTCAGAATTTGAAAGTTCATATTTTAAGATACCAGGGATATCCTTTTCTTTCTTTGATTGATCTGCAGAAATAACCTTTTCCAGGCTATAGTACTAGAAGGATGGATGATTGGCATTAATCATTTTAGGACGATTAGCATTAATGACGTTGTAACATGCAAATTCTGTATGAATTACAGTTTTGGTGTAATAGAGAAAAACTACACTCCAACAATTGTTCCAACAGCATTAGTTCCTTCGTCAGAAGTAACTGCCTAGGTGTCCACTGCTGCCTGGTTATGTTAAGGGTTAAGAAATAAGAACTCGAAGGACAGGTGAATTGGCACAAAACATGTTTTCAGATAAGTTCAAAGTAAAACTGAATATAGCATTAAAAAACAAAGGCCAAGCACTTTTCTCCTTGTCTGTGCTCCTTTCCAGGAAATGACTTTGTTCCTGCACAATCTTCAGGCATCCTGCATTATTTGCGCTCATCCGTACTGCATCCATTCACACTTCTGCTGTCTCTCCAGCTATGTCCTCATCAAGTTGCCTATGTTGTCACTCATGAACTAATCGTCTGGGATGCTGAAGTGTGTTTGTAAATAAATTGGCATTTACTTAAGTAATCTTCCCGGTTTTTGCTGTTATGGTTGATTGTTTGTTTGGTGTAAACTGTGAACTGCACAGCCAAAAAGATTATCAGATTCCTTAAAGGAAGTTAAACAACAATAATAGAAGCTGTTGGGGAAGTCAAGGCCATGATCATTGCTGTTTTGCTTCCTGCACTCTCCTGCTCCAGAAGTGGGATGGACCAGGACCGTACCAGAGTTTACATTCCAGGTCAAGACAGCCCAGCTGGCTGGGGTTCTCTTTTTGAACGCTCTTCCTATTGTGGAGACACATTTCCTGATGGATTAGTTTTGCTCCTTTTGACCTTAGGCAAGTGCTAGATTTTGGCTTTGAGTTGCTGTGAGTTGGCTTTGAGTTTGCTGTTACTGTGTGTTGGTTGATCTTTTCTATTTGGAAAACAAAATTCATGCAAAGAAAAGTCATCCTATTATTATATAATGTATATATTTTTTCCATCTAGGTAAGCAACATTTTTTAAAGCAAAGGCAAGGCTCAGTGTAATAAGTTATTGATAATGCTTTCAAGAAGCCACCTCCTCCATCTTTTGGAACTCTGTGATGCTCTCATCTGGAGCTTTGGGATTGTTCCTGGTTAGACTTTTTCTTAAAGAGAACACACCAAGAAGGCTTTGAATCCTTAAAACTTTTACTGTTTTCTTAGAAAGCAAGTATAAAAATAAAATATTCTTTCTTCCCCTAAAAAAAAAGGGATTGAGGGTGAGGTAAACTCAAATAGTTCAGTTTGAATGTCTTGTCCTTGCCTGCTGGCAAGGCTTTGATGTTTTACTTGTTTTGGTGGATGTCTGTGGTCTCCTGCAAGCCTCTAGAAGTCTGCCTGTTGTCTCTGAGACCTGATTCCCTTTTCTCAAGCCTTCTTTTCTCACCCACTTGGCTTCTGGCTTCCTATGGCTTTGTCATTAGTCCCCAGTATGGCTGAGGCTTTTTGCAGTTAAGTGCTGTGTCTGAGGAGGAGCTGCCTCCTTCAGGGCATCCTGCCTGCACCCGTATGGGCTGACTGGCAAGGCAACCAGGCAGCCCAGTGCTTCTGACAAGCCACAGCCCTTTAGCAAAACATATGCGTACTGTAAACTGTGAGCAACGAATTATACACTTGTAACATCTGTCCCAGTGAGAATCTCAGCTTTCATGGGGAAAAAAAAAAAAACAACCAACAAAACCAATATACATAGTCCTCATGGTTTTGGCCAATGCTTAAGAATGTAAACCTTTTTAATCTGGGATTTCAAAAGGCAAATAAAAGTTAAAACAAAGTGGGTTTTCTGGTGTTCTACTAATTTCTGTGATAAGATTCAAAGTCTGACTGTGGAGTTGAGAACAGTGAGGCAACCCCAACTGTTAGCAGCTCTGTCTGAGGGAGTGTGACTGCAGGGAGCATACTTCCCATTTAGCTGCTGGTTGAAAAACTCCTTCATTTGTGCTTGTAGCACATGGAAAGTATGTCAACCTTTCACACAAGCACTTGGGCCGAGATCCAAAGAGAGATGTGGTGTCTCAGAGGACTCTTAAATTACTGCATTTGCACAGGTCCAAAAGGTGGATCTTTGGGTTTTGTTCAGCTGCCACTTGCAGTTGAACAGTCCCCAGGCACCGTTCTTAAGCCCTTAAGCAGCTGCTGTGGCATATACACATGAGTTCACATGCAGGGTGTTTATAAAGTCTATCCAGATTCCTACCTATCTTTCCCTCATTGTTTCTGGGATTTCAGAATCATATAATCATATAGTCATTTGAGTTGGAAGGTACCTTCAAAGACCATCTAATCCAACTCACCTACAATGATTGGGGATGCCTACAGCTAGATCAGGTTACTCAGAGCCACATCCAGCCTGGCCATGGGGCATCTGTTCCATCTCTGGGCATTCTTTTCCATTGCTTCACCACTCCTATAGTAAAAAATACTTCATTTTGTGTCATAACATATTAGGGTGGCTGTCTGCACTGAAGTAGTAGTGAGAATACAGGGGCTTGCTGAGTTAGTTATTCAGTGAGCTGTGAGAACTTAGGTCTTCTCCAGGACAAAGGTTTCAAGTCAGGCTTACTTGTGTTCACTGTTGTCATCTGGGAACCCAATTATTGCACTGTGTGCAAAGTCAAACAACTTTGGAAAGAAGGGTGCAGTCTTAGAAAGTAGTTGCATAGTCTGAAATCTGTCTTAGAAAATAAAGTTGGAAATGTCAAAATTCTCCTTTATTCTTGAAAAGGAGGGCATTTTTCAACAATATTACAAGGTTACTGAGCAAAAGGAAAGAAAATGCTTTGAAAAAGTCCAAGTGTTTTATTCTTCCATTTGTGAACCTGAGCGTGGAGTAAGGTTTCTAAGGAAGTGAGTTTGGCATTTCCTGGAAAGCAGCCTAACTCCTCGAAAATGTATCAGTTATCATTTCTGACTCTGCCTGTGCTTTGGTTAATGATTTCTGTGTTCTTGTGCAAACAAGAAGGAACTTTAATGAAACTTGCATTTATGCAATTTAGAAATGTTAGCCTTTTAAGTCAAATTTTTCATCAGTGAAATGAATATTGTTATCCAGATAAATCCATAATGTGTGAGTCCTGCTACTCTTTAAAGGTTATCCTCATTTTTTTCTCGTAAGCAAGGTCAAGAAGTGTGCTTGCTGCATTGATTGGCAAAGTTGAGAAGCATGTAAATGATTAACAACTTCCGAATTTTTGCAGCCTAGTTGCTGCCTTGAAAATCAATTGAGCATGGTCAATCTCCTTCTGTGACATCTCAGGATGCATAATGCTTAAAATGTCCCTGTTAGACCGCCATAGTCATTCCTGTTGAGTCAGACTTCAGTGCAACAAAGGAAATTCAGAATTCATGACGTGGATATTAGTCGTGTCCTCATTAGGAAATCAGAGGAAAAAGAAAAACACACAAAAAACCAATAGAATGACAGTATGGCATTGTGCCTACACTACCCACGGAAGGAGAAGTATAAATGTATATGTCTATATGCAGGCATGTATGTATATATAAGTAAATGAAAGGATTGGAAGTCTTGGAACTTTACTGCAAGTTGTAGTAGACCTGCTTAAGTGTTGGTTTTTTTTTTCCCTCTTTCTCCCCAGATCTTCTGTAATCTTCTCTGCAACCACTTTTCTGGTGACTCTCTGGAGGTTTCTAGTTTAGAAGGTGGAGGGGAACTGGCTGTGAAGCTGGCAATAGGATGATCTCATCATATTAAGAGCTGTGGCTATTTATGTTGTACCCATCCGAGATGGGCAGGATTTGGGTCCATTTAAAAAATCTGAGATTTAACCAAATTGGAATTGCTGGCAATCACTCTTCTAGAAAATATTTTTAAGTTCAACAATAAGGAGAATAGAAAAACCAGAAGGAAGAGTTTTCTCTGAGTTTTTTTCCAATTTCTCTGAGAAAGGAAGGGGTAAAAACTTCAGTTTCTTCTTATTTTAACTCCGTATTGTTCTCTTTTAAGTCTTTGTCCCTGTACATTGCTTCTCTTGGTTTCTGATTTTTGCTTCTCTTTTAAATTATTGATTTCTGTAACTCGTGAGATTTGCATCCATGCCTTTGTTCCACCCATTAAAGCAAAAAAAAAATAATAATAATTATAATAATAATTGTTTTTCCTTTATTTTAATGGAAAGAAGATTCCAGGATTATGTTGTTCATCTTAATGGTATAAGAGCAAATTATTATCATCTCTCAACTGTATTGCACTAAAAGCTTCATTTCTGCTTAGCACATTTTAGCTGAAAAGTACGCAACAATGGAGAGACATCCTTTTATAGCTAAAATTCCCTTGACTTCTTAAGACTTTTTTATTCCTTAATAGAAAGCAGCACTGGTATAATTGTGGTGGTAAAAATATATAACAAATTTTATGGGGAGAGGTAGTATCTTTTTATTAGGTCAGTTGTTCCTCTTTGGCTCATTTTTCCAATTATAGTCTGTATGTTTTCCTAGTCATGCTGCTTTCTCTAATAGAAGATGCTATCTCCCTTCATACCTTTCTTCACTCATGTAAGAACAATAAGTCTTCTGTCTCTATTCTTAGTGAGATTCTGGCATGCGAGGTAACTGATGATGGCTCAAAGCTGATTAATTCTTTCAAATAAATTCTTTCATATAAGAGTAGCGGTCAAAATTGTCAGCTAAAGGCTACAAGCCCAGTTTAGCTGGACTTGCTGTATATCCGTCTAGCTGAATATTTAAATCATACAGTTCTGGAATAATAAGTAGCAGATGATACTTACTATACTTGAGCTTCCCAGAATGTAATGTTGGATCATGTTAAATTTTACAAGACTCTAGACGTGAAGGTGGACCTCACCATTTCCAAAGGCACTGTAGCATTTCAGTGTAATAAGTGGCTGAAGCAAATAGTAAAAGTAGTTGAGGCATATAATTCATTTGGTAAAATGTATTGCAGCAGAACCACGTTACCAGATCACACAGTAAAAGAGGTCACTACTGTCTGTAGTACTTATTATTTGTATAATAGACACAAGGGAGCAGAGCCTCCTTGAGCAACGAGAGAAAACATCATTGTAAATTCTTACTGCTTTTACAAGTATGACATCTGAATTTAGAGGCAGTAGGGAAAAATTAGAGCAAAAGGAAACAAAAGGTTTTTAAGTAATCTGCTTAATATAATCCAGCATGTCAGTGTCAGAACTCATCAGAGAAGCAGCATCTTGATCTAATGTCAGGTATGAGGATAACTATTCCATCCATGAGGGAAAAATGGAATATGTTTTAGAGGGAGTCTTAAGGCACTTTTGAGAGGAGAATGATGGGCTGATGGTAGATCTGTGAGTGGATTGTTGGAAACCCAGATAAAACACGCAGATAAAAGTGGAGAAGTTCACCTTAACTATCTGAATATTATCAAGAAGCTGAAGATGTGCGTAATTCCAAAGGATAGTCAGAAGTTTAGAGCTTTCCTTACATCACATCTTCAAAGACAGTGTGCTGGCCCTGAAAACAAACAGCCTGTATAAAATGGGTGAATGTTCTTAAGACTGCCAGATGGGAATGAAGTCTTCATGGCCATGCCATCCTTCTTAAGCCATGATGGCTCAAGGGCTTTTTGTTTTGTTGTTGTTACGCATTTTATGTTAAGTTTTATGTGAAGTTTTTTCCCCAAGCACTTAGTAAAATGAGATGTTTTTTCTTAAGGTTTAGTAGTTCTTATTGAGCTCATGTAATTATTACTATCTAAATTTAATAATTAGAAAATAAATATGATACAAGGGTTAGTCCAGTTATACCAGCATTTTAATTTTAATATGTCAGGCACACGGCTCTGTTGTCTTCTCCTCCCCTTCCCACTCCTGTCCTTCATTAGCAAATCTACCAATAAAATCTGAAAGCCAGGTGATTAGTTTCGATCACGTCTAGTCTTTCTGTGCCCATCTCATGCATGAAGGTTTTTTTTTCAATTAGTGTCAGGGGCTGGAATTAGCTTTGCTCTCGGTTTGGAGTAAGAGGACTCAGGTGAGTGTGCCGTTTAGTTTGGGTCAGCAGCACGCTCTGTGCCTCACAGGGGGCCTTAGGCAACCGAGTTCAGTTTGCAAAACCTTGCTAATATTTTTTATACTGACTTATGTTGGTCTGCTAATCTCTACAAATCTGTGTTTTATATTTAAGAGTGCTTATTAGAAAGAAGCCAAAGGCTCAAAATAGGAACGACTCTGAGGATTTTTATTTTGCTGGTTTTACTGTAGCAGAAACATCCAGTGATGTGGGTATCTGCATAATATAATACATCCTCTTCCAAATCCTGCCTTCTTTTTTTGCATTCTCAAAGAAATCCCACACTCATTAAATAGCTTTCTATTCTGATAACTTGGAAAAAGAACTGCTGTACTTCAGCCTTCCCACTGAGTGGTCTCATTATAAATCATCTCTTTATGATTCCGAAGTGCTACACTTCCAAACTTCACTCATTAATGACACTGGAATGAGTTTCAGAGTTGCTGGCTGTTTGTGCTGGAGCCACACAGGAAAGACTGTTGCTGTCAACTTCCTTGATGCCTGAAACACGTCTGCAATGCATGAGGCCTACAAACCAAGAATTAATAGGGAAGGATGTATGTATGTGTGTGAATATGAATGAATATATGCAGGCAAAATCAATTACATTTGCACCATTTTTATTTCTTCCTCTTTGTTTGGCCCAGAAAGTGGAGACACTTATTTAAAACAAATGCTTTGATAGAGTACTGAATATATTATAAAATTAATTTTCTTATGTTTTTCAAAAGGAATGTTTGTATACTTTCATTTCCGTCATGGAACCTGGAATGTTTTAGAGCCTGGCTGATCTGACCACCGATCACTGCCTAGTGGGAAGTATTAAAGATCATACTTACTAAAAATCAGACATTCATGTAAGTTTAATATAGTTGGTTAAGGGGCTTTAGCATACCTCTTACAGTACCAACGATTGACCTCTTTCATGTACTTCACCCCCTAATAGTTTGGTTGAGAAGTATTTTGGTGTTGGTTCACAGAAGGTTGCTCGCTGCCTCATTTCTTCATCTTAGCTTAATGGACCATAATGAGTCACCATGCCAATTTCAGTCCCATGACATGAATTAAGCTTTGTCATCCATATTCTAGTTCACCGTTTTTTATAGCTCTCTTTTTATTTGGATTACTAAGGATATGATTTTGCATTACAGAGGTCAGTAATTGCTTTACTTTTTTACTCTATCTCTAGATCAAACCCTAATAATACAGTTCATGATTATAAAAGGGCTGGACTTAATATCCTTTGAGAAGATATTTAAAATAAAAGTAGGAAAAAATAACACACACACACACAAAAGATTATCTTTGTATTTCATGTGTAGGGAAACAAGGTAGAGGATATTCCATTTGAGTCTTCCCAAACACAATTCCCAGCTTTGTGTTAAGTTTTTGTGGTTTTTATTATTGGCTAAATATTCTTATATGTGTTTGTATATTTCTATTCCTGTGATATTGTTGCAGTGGTACTTGCTAGAATCGTTGGATGGTCATTATTTATGTATCTAGACAGTACTATTTGCTGAAAAATGTTTAATTTGTTCTATTTGTTTTCTAATAGGTTTTCATTCCCGTTTCTATTTGGTGTATTCTATAGGGAATGAACATAAAAAACTACCCTAGAAATTAACAGAACATGGCAAAATCTCTCTTTAAATTAGTCTTCAAGCATAACTGATTCTATAAGAAGCTAGCTTGATCTAATGGAAAAAGAGGAGAAAATGAAATTGTTATTAAAATGCTAATTCTCCCCCCCCATCTTGCTTCTCTTAAGATCTCAGTATTATTGGTCAGGTCTTACAGAGGCTGTTAGTATTCTTTCAGAGTTGTCTTTCAAGAAGTGACTTTGAATCTCCAAAGTATGTAAGCCTTTTTTGAAGCTTTTTCAGAAGACTTTCTGAGACTCAGGGTCATTGGTACATTACTTTTTCTTCTCCAATTCTTTGTGGTTCCCACTGCTTCGAATGTGATGTTATTGTAGCATAGAATGAACAGATTGCATCCAGATCATGTTAGCCTAGTATGGAGTTTCTCACACAAATGTGTTCTGAGTAACTAAACAATTACCTTTATTTTTTCCTATCTCGCTGAATCAAAATATATTTGCCAAAATCAGCTTTTAATATACGTTTTTTGAAAGTGATTTTTTTGGAGGATCTTAAATGAATCTTCCTTAATAATATAAAGTGCCTTCTGAGCTGATGAGTAAGTTCTGCATATCATCAGGAATTTTAGTTATCAATTTATCTGTGTTTAACCTTTACTGCAATTACAGTTTTTAATATATTTTCTTTGTTAGGAAGAAGATTCAAGATAGCTTTGCTACTTGTTCTTTCCCTATACTGTAAAGATGCAATTATACGAAATACCTACTTTCTTGACTTAGAAAACAAACAAGCAAAAAAAGCCCCAACACGTAAGATTTGGGTGGTTTTTCACTGTAGGAGCTGATTTCTTTCATTCTGTGCCCTTCTAGATGATGGATTTCTGTGACACCTGGATATGTTGTTCTATCAAAACTGGAAACAGCTTGACGTTTATCCCATGTACAGAAATTTGTTACTGATGACTCTCTCCTACTGGATTAATAGAGCTGATTAGTCATTGCCACAGGCTTAATTTGAGAATAAATGACATTTTTACTCATGAAATCAATTTTCATTTGCATTAGTCAGTATCTGTCTATTTACACATTTACAGTATTTGTTTTTCTTCTACTGAATCTTAAGCAAACTCTTAAGCTTCAAATTTCCTTTATTACCATCTTATTAGTGTAGGAAACCTGAAATGTGCCTCAATAGTTTTTGGAGTGTGTTTGGAGGAATGATTGCACGTGTGCTCTAAGAGTTATTTTATACTTTGGCTCTTTTTCCTTAAGCATGTCTGCATATTGTACAGCAAACTTCCCTTAGAAGAAAAGAATACATACCCATCCGTTCAAGTGATCAGAGCTTTAGTAGCTTCTCAGTATTTGTCAACACTATGCACAAGGTGACTATTTCAGAAGCATTGCCAGATCAGACTTACATGTTACCATGAGGGAAATACAAATGGCACTGTGGGTTTCAGCCTTGGGAACTCATTTCCTTTCTGAGACGACAGCCTGGTTGTACAACACATGCAGGCTTTGCCTTCCCAGCAGGATCTTCCCTCTCTTCCTGGGCCTCTGCTCACAAGGTTGCTCAGGTGTAACCCCAAGCCTGAGCCTGGTCACTCTTCCCTGAAATCCTCAAGCTCCTTCAGTCAGTGCTTCAGGGGTAAGTTCTCCCTCAGGTCCTTTTCAACTTACATGAATTGCTGTGCAAAAAAAGCAGTGCAAAGACAAACGCAAGTCCTGTCGTGTCCTGTGCTTGTGTGTATTTTTTGGGTCTTGTGGCATATTACAAAAAGTATGTAAAAAATCTCAAGCATGTATCCCATTTTGTTATGTATGCTGTTAGCATTTTGCAGAGCCTGGCTTGGATTATTTACTTAACTCTTTTTTCCTTTTTATGCTCGTATGTCATCAAGAAACTATGACATTATCATGCCAACTTTGGAGTCAGTATTGCTGTTAATGTTCTCACTTGATTGGTTTGGTATGTAGCCATTACATGGTGTAAATTGCTAGTAGCAATGGCACTATTTTATCAACCAGAAAGCTTGAATTTTTATTATTTTTATAGTAAACAGAAACAAACATTTACATTGATGTCATACTAAAACTCTCAACACAAAATATTTGCCTTTTTGTGTCTTTTGTTTTTATGTTTTCCCTTCAACATGTATGCATTTATCTTGGAGTAGAGGGATGCTTATGTTGAAGATAATGAGAGCAATAGATAGAATATAGTAAGAGAAAATATAGATTTTACATGATAGTGGACATGTTAAAAATAAGAATTGACTCTTTCAGATACGTTTTATTAACTTTTTACTTTTTTTTTTTTTTTTTTTTTTGATGAAATTTTGAATGTTACACAGTAGTTTTTATTGTAGGAAGAGAGAATGTCATAATGACAGAGACCATCCTGAAATTGATGGATTGCAAATTATTATTATATATGATTCTTTTTGGTTTAAAAGAACATGTTAGATTTGGCTGGATTTTAGAAGTGTTCAAAAATGCTGATATGACTGAGGGAACAAAATGTGAGGATCATCTGAACTAACATTTTGGCTGAAGTCATGCAAACCCTGAAACAAATTAGGATTGCAGGAAGCTTTGGTGGTTAGTGCAGAAATGACTGGAGCACGATTGGGTTAATGGGGACATTACTTTTTCTTTCCCACAGATTTATTCTTAAAGACAGGATAGAGCTGTAGAACCAACCTCCATGGCAGGTTTTTGCAGCGCATCCCTATACTTAGTAGCAGGAAGTGTCTCCTGATAGCTAACCGAGATCTTCCTTTCTTGAACTGAAGCTTATTATTTTTATCCATTGGACAAAGATGTAGAAAACAGATTATTCCTTTCCTATTTTCAGTAGTCATTTCTGTACTGGCAGGCAGCTGTCATGCATAAACAGCTTATGTTCTTCATTCTTTCCTCATGGGACACGTTTTTCTAGATCACTAATCAGTCTCATTCTCCTCCTCTGACCTCTTTCTCTCTGTTTCCTCCATTTATTTCTAATAGTTATGTGCTGGAAGCAGACAGTTCTAGGAATTCCTTGTACTGAGAAGAGTGGAAACATTACTTGAAGCACGTGTCTAGCAGGGTGTGCTTTCATTGGTAGTCCCAGTACAGCGTTTGCCTTTTAAGCAGTGGTTTATGGGAGCTGCTTGTGATCTGCTGTAATCTCAGATGTTTCTCAAAAGAGCCCAACACTTGCTTCACATCACATACGGGTGCAATTTTATGCAGTCAGAGTTGCCCTTGCCTTTTGTACAGCATTCTTTTTATGAACATTTATCTGTTCTTCTGAGGATGAAATACAGCTACTACTGTTAGACAACATATCTAGCTGTATCCTAATAACTGCAGGGCTGGGCAGTACTCCTGGGTAGTCTGGCCATTCAAGTGTAGTGTCTTAGTCTCAGAGGACTCCTCACCTCCTGTGTTTAAGAAGGTGAGTAGATGGCTGTAGCTACAGTTGTCATGCTGAGCAGACTTACCTTCAGAGAGCCTTCTTTTTTGCATGGCTCATGCTCCCAGATTATCAAGGGAAATGTTGTCCCTTCTGCTCTTGTATTATGTTTGGTCATTCATCCAGTTGTTGCTCTTAACACAATTTATCATTTTCAGGATAGTTCCAGCAATTACTTTTTCAGCTGAGAGACTGGGAGTTCATTCTGTTTTTAAAGATTCATATTACAGATTTTAGAGGAAGACCGTAAATTTTAAATGCCACTATTTGTTACTCAATTTTAATTTTAATAATGCAAGTCAACACTAATAAAGACTGCTCAAATTGTGCTACTTGCTAATTACGGTAAAAATATGTACACATACTCTTCTGCTGCTTTATGAATGCAGTAACTTCTTCACCGAGGAATAACCATGTGGGTTCGTAACACAAAGTAAATGGCATTAAATTGGTCACAGCATTGGAAAAGCTATAGGCAGAACTCCAGCTCCAAGGAAGAACAGGCCTTCAGGCTGCTGTTGCTGTCCAATGTAAATGAGCTGACCTCGTTTGGTGGGTCATGAGCCAGGAACAAAAATAGTGGGAACAAGTGGGGAAGCTGGAGAGGGAGTTGGGAAAGCTGCTGCCAGCTCAGTACGGGGCCAGATTTGGGCTGTAGCGAGCTGCCTCGTTCCTGGCCCATCTGGGTTTTGCAGTCAGGTTCAGCTTAGACTCAGCTCATCTGTGATCCTGTCAGGGAACAAGATACTGTCAGCCTAGTCTGGTGATTTGGCTGCTTTGGGAAGCCCCAGTTCTTGAGCCAACATATTTTCAAGGAGCTCTGTGTTGGAAAATAGACTCTTTTTTGAGTAATGCCTGATGACTTACCCAGTTTATTTTCTGTATTTCCCAAGTTCTATAAATAGCAAATTGTGTGTGGTTAGCCCTGGTGATTTTGATATCTGGCCTGTTTGACCACATGCTGCATTTAATGCTGTTTTGTACAGTGGACAAGGTGAGGTTAAAAGAACGGTGTCTTTTGAAAATGCTTTGGATACTGCTTAGGTGATGACTGAGCTTTGGCAGGGGCTGCCCAATCAAGCAATCTGCTGCAGTGCCTTATTTAAGAGCAGTATAATGGAGTGAGGAATTAGGATTTAATGCAAGGGAAATGTACAATGTGGGTGGGTCATGCAGATGGATTTTGGTAGGGAGATGAAAAGGACTTCTGCAGTCACAAGCACTAAAATTGCGGTGGTGGTACTTGACTGTTAGCAGGCAGGAGAAATGTTAAATCTGATCTAAATCAGTGCTCATTTTTTCCTCAGATGAAAATGACTACTTATGAAAGGTTAGAGGATTTATGGGGGTGTCAAAACATATGGCAGATGGGCTGGATTAGGGCTCATGAGTACAGTAATCCAAATCCTTGCTGCCAAGCATTACCGAGGATCTCTTCCTGCTGCTGGGCTGCACTAAGTGCATGCAGGGGAAGAGTTGCTGGTGAAAGTGCTTATCAAAGCAGAGTTCATTTTGAAAGCTCTTTCTTTGCAGATGGAAGTGTACTGGTGAGCTGATGATATTACGTCATATTTTGATTGGTTTTTCCCCCTCTCATTGGTTCTCTGTACAAAGCCTAGAAGAAGGTAAAAACAGAATATGAGCTAAGCCTAATTATCTTTGATTATATTAGTGCAAAAGTCATGAGGTTAAGTGATGAGAGTGGAAAAAAATGAGCCTGTCATTCCTCTTTGGAGCCAACTCTAACTGTGATAAACTTTTTTTTTTTTTTTTAAGTGTTGGGAAGTATTTTAGTATTTATTTTTTCCTTTAACTAAATCCAGAAGATGTCATCTGAGCCATGAAAAATTTGCACTGGCAGCTCAGTGTTACACAGGTTATTGGTAGCTGCAGTGAACGTGTAGTTAGTTTTAAAAAGATGTACAACTGCTGGCTTTTGAGAAGAGTCACGTGTCAAAAAGCTGCTGTGGAAGGATGCAGACCACTTGTCTCTAAGGAGCCTGCACTCCACTCCCGTAGCCCAATAATTAAGCTCTGGAATTTGCCAGAGGTCCTCTTCTGGTTTAAGTAGTATTCTGCGGCATGATAGATAGATATGCTGGAGTGGAAAATCACCTACTTGAATACCTCTGAACTCCACTGTTCATATGCTGAGATATTTCATTTGACACTGGTGTAAAGTCTTAAAGAAAAGTATTCTTAGAGCATGAAACACAATACTGCGTATAGAAATGTGGTGCTCTTTATAGATCCAAAATGTCTGAGGATCCAGACCTTACAGTTCTTAAATTTAAGCTTAAAAGGAAGGCTGTAAATAATTACTGTAGCAGTGAGGATGGATTAGCTTTGAGGTCCAGATTGTTTGCATTCTAAGGCTAGGAGTAAGAGGCAAACTTTTCATTGTTACTGGTTTATGATGTATGAAGAAGATCTGAAAGTTTTTAGCAGGTTTCTCTGTTAACCACAAGGCATGGTGTATCTGCTGCAGTGTGAGCATTGTTGAAGAACTTTGTAATGTGAACTCTCATTGCATTTAGTTGAAAAGTGCAATTGTTAGAACTTTAGGAAAGGGAGATTTCCCTCTGGTTGTTAAGTAAGTATTAGCAAAATAACAAAGCAGTCTAAGCAATCCATGAAAGCTCACTTCTTGTCTATTAATCAAGTTTCACTTGCTAAGTACTCAGGATGTCTTAATCTTTTTGTGCTATGGTCTTCCAGCAAAGACCTGCTCTGAATTACTAATTAAACAAGCAAACAAATGAACAAAACTCCCCATCTTCCACTTTCCAGCTTATTATTTTTTCTTTTTCTAAGCAGTCTCCTGTACTCCTCTGTAGAGACTACAGAAGGATATATAAAAAGAGCAAAAAGGAGTCACATTTGGCATATGAGAATTTGTCATCTGCATGTTTGAAGGAAACAAGTTTGAAAATAATGAAGCCAGAGAAGAGAAGGCAAAGATTTTAGTGTACCAAAATATACTGGAAATGGAAGAGCAGGTTGAATCAGGAAAATAAATTTTTACTATGAGGGAATACATGCAAATGATGAAATATGGGTTGTATTTTTATTCCAAAAACAAAGTTAGCTGGAATTTTTTTGTGGTAACTAGTTTACATGGCTTTATAACATTAAGTCATTTAGACAATTCTATCAAGTAGGGGTAAAACAGTACCTCAGGTGGGTTGTAAAGAATTAAGTAGCTTACAAGTCAAAGTAGTCTGTTTCAGTAGGCTTTCCAAGGAATATATTAATCATGAAGAGTAGATATGGATTTTGATTGGTTTACTACTAAAAAGGTGTTGAATTTCCAAAATATAGAAGTATGCAGAAACTAATTAAAAAATGTAATCAATATAGTAAATATGTGGACTCAGACTTTGCTTCATGTATAAAAAGGTGCAACATTTTTCAAGTGGATCTGATATAGATATGTAAATCATTCTCATTATGAATTTGTTTGTTCCCTGCTAATGCCTCCTTTGCATTCTTCCATATCTCCTCAAAACTGAATGAATTAATCTGCCATTGAATAGTTTAAATTCACAAGGAAAAGCTCTCAGAAATGTGAATGGGAGTAAATTTCTTCGTGAAATAAGCAAGTAAATTATGATGACTACATTTTGGGTGACCTGTTGATAGACAACTATTAAAAACAAACCTAAAATGGAGTAGCACAGTCACCTGCATGTCAAGATATCAAGGAGAGAGTAACCCCATGAAGAAGAAAAATGGTGTTTGAAAGAAATAAGATAAAAAGTTCCACTGTGAGGTCTTGCTTATCAGTAACAAACATAAGAAATGTTCAGTGAATAACCATACCAGGAATGTGTAGTTTGAGATGGATTAAAAAACAGACCTGATAAAAAAGAAGATGATTAACAACTAATTTTTTGTAATAATGTGGGGAAATAATAACAAAGTGCTCACACTGTGTCTGGAGCTATTTGGCAAATAATTTTTCTGTTCTTACAGAGAGCATCTAAGAAAATGAAATATAAAAATTACTCATATTTTTGCTTTTACAGATATTTCTGCCAAAAAGAGAGTAATCCAAAACAGCTTTTGTTTAGGGTGCCCATGTAGTTGAAAGCAGAATTTAAGCTCATCAATCCTAGAAATAGGTGAGAAAGTCTTGCTTCTTCTGATTTTCATTCAGGCAGAAGTGGTATGTTTCTGCAAGTGTATGAATAAGTAAGTACTTTCTAATGGGGAGGGGGAGAGCCCAACAAGCAGCTTCAGCTGGCAAATGTTCAGTTATTCCATAAATAAGTGGCAGCTTATGGTTGCTAGTATGATGACATGAGTAGGTGGAGGCATCTGAATGCTTCACAAATTTTTATTTAGATGAGTATAAAGATGTGAAAGATTTTTAAAGCTGTGATTTAATATGGTGCTCTTGAAGAAAAAAAAACGTTTGGCTGCGAGATGCAGAATGAAATGGAGCTTTCAGTAATAGGCACATCTGACGGCTCCAAATGAACATTGTAATTAACTGGAACTGGAAGACCTAAACATGGAAACTGTCTGTTTTCTTTTCTTGGCTGGTTGGAATGTTTATTTGGTTGTTAGGTGAAATTCCGTAAGTATTACTTTAGGAAATGTGTCTGTTAGGAAAAATGGAGCAGTCCTGTAACTTTAAATTTTGTTGAGGTAAACTGTTGGTTCAGCCACTGCCAGAAGCGAATAAGGGATTTGGGAGGTTATATGAAGACCAATGTAATGTTCCATAAATTCCTCTAACTTACATATTCTTCAAATCATTATACGGCTACTTGGGATAAGTGATAAGCATGGACTGACAGCTCTAAGATCTCAAGACTTGATTCTGTTACAAGCTTCAGGGGGCTTAGAGGAACAAACCTGTTCTTTTAGTTTATGGTCAGCAGTGTACAGTTCACTCCAGCATTCTGTGAACCAAACGCCTGAGACAGACCTGCAGTGCTTGGTTTTCATTACCAAAAATAGTTGTATGAGATATTTCTGGATTCCTTTTGTTTGTGAATTAAATACCTCGTGCTAATTTAGACTTATGATTGCTTATTTTTTTCCTTTCAGAGGAAGAATTTGAACCTTTTCTTCAGCATTGGTTTATTGACCTCCTGGGGGACTGCACTGCTGGGTATCCGCTTATACTGGATGGGCAACAAGCCCCCAAGTTTTTCCAACTCTGACAATCCAGCAGCTGATTCAGACAGTTTTCTCACACGAATGCTGACCTTCCTTTACTTGCCAACAAAGAACCTCTGGCTGTTGTTCTGCCCAGACACCCTCAGCTTTGACTGGTCAATGGATGCTGTGCCTCTTCTGAAGGCAGTCAGCGACTGGAGAAATCTACACACTGTGGCCTTCTATGCTGGACTTTTCCTCCTCGCCTACTTCAGCTTGAAGGGCTCCAGCAATGAAAGAGAATGCAATGGGAAAAGTGTAATGAATGGCAAGCAGAATGCTAATGGGCATAGCTGTCACTCTGAAATGGAATATAAGACACTGGAGGGGAAGTCAAGTTTTGCATCGAAGGAAGAGAATGGCATAAAAAAGCATGAAATCCTGAAACTACAGCTTCCTTCAACTGAGAACATTGTCATTCTGTCTCTGTCTTTGTTAATAGTGCCCTTTATTCCTGCCACAAACCTATTTTTCTATGTTGGCTTTGTAATAGCAGAGCGTGTGCTGTATGTTCCTAGTATGGGCTTCTGCCTGCTGGTTACAGTAGGTGTCAGAGCCCTTTATGTCAAAACCCAAAAACGCTTTCTGAAGAACTTGGTTTTTTGTTCCACTGCTGCATTGATTGTTTTCTATGGACTCAAGACTGTTGTCAGAAATGGGGACTGGCAGAATGAGGAGATGCTGTATAGGTCAGGAATAAAAGTAAACCCTGCTAAAGGTAATTTTTACTCTTTATGATAAATGTTTCACTTCTTATCTGTCTTAGCCTTTGAATTGTCTGATTTTATTAACTGTTTCTAAGAAGATGCTCAGAAAGTGTCCATTTAAAACAGTGTATACTTGAGCAGAAATGAGGAAAAACAGGAAAGTGTTCTGATTATGTGTCACAGGTTTCACATCAGCGTGCAGAAAACGAGATCCTAAGGTAAGATGACACTTTATTTTTCATTGATCTTAGTGCTACGTTTTGAAATTTAAGGAGTATGAGTATTACAGTCTCTACCATGATAGATTGCCATTTGGAGTCTGGTTTCAGTCAACCTAATGGAGCTTTTTCTAATGTTCACTGGATGTTCTATTTGCTGTGAACAGAAAATATAAGAAATAGTAAGGGACAGCATTAGCAAAGTGGTGTTTGTTTTTTTTTTTATTTCATGTGATGTAAATAATGTCAGTGCTACATAATAAAAATGAGGAAATTAGGTCATACTATTCAGCCTAGGAAATTACTGTGGTTCCTCCTGTATGCAAGTACTGTAAAGAGTTACTGTCAAATACTAACACCTTCATGTTAATGTTTAAATGTAATTGGTAACATTGCCCAGCTATTTCACCCAAAGATTGTATCTGTGCTGTAATGAAATGTGACTGCAGCTAGTGTAAACACATCCAAACTGGCAGTAAACTGGTTCGTTTAGGGATCGGTAGCAGTGTTTAGCTGTAGTTCTGTGGTTTCAGCATATACAGCAGATCCAGCTGGGAATCCTTGATGCCTTGGCTGTCCTGCTCTTGGCACACAAGTAAGTTTACGTGAAAGCAGTCAAAATACCACCTGTGAGTGCAGTGTAGGCACTGACTAAGCCATCATTATCCACAATTCATCAGGCGCGAGAAGGGATCACTGATTGCTTTGCCTGTGTATGAAAGAAAAATTTGACAGCTTTTGAACATATCACACTTGAGTTTTTCCAGTTTGCTGCTCCAAAGCCCGTTATATAATGTGAAGTCATCTGCTGACAGGACTGTGCATTTTGGTTATGCAGTTAAGCCATAGTCTAAAAGCTGTGATGATGAGAAGCAAATGCAGATGTTAGTGTGAGCTGATAGTGTAAAAGTGGATTTGGCAGATAAGGTGCCTTCCAAAGCAGTGTTAGAGTAGCTTGTCAATCATCAGTCTGACTTTGTAACTCTTCATTGTATGCTTTGTTGCCCTAGATGAAAATGAATGTAAAACTGTGAATCTTGTTGCTGCAGTAAGTGACTTTTTATTTTTTATTAAGTCTGAACAAGCACATCCGATTTCTACGTTTTTTTTTTTTATCGTATGAGGGCAAAAAAAAGAGAAGTAACTGAACAAAAATGCTGAAATACCACAGTGATTGTAAGATACAGTGAGACCAATTTAGTGACAGTGTAAAGCTTGCACTAAAATGTTGGATCTCCTTGAAAAGACAAAATGTGTATTAAAAGATTAAAGTATGTTGCCTTCACTCTTGGTAGAGATTCCCAGATATCTCAGACTGTATAAGCAGTCATCTACTTGCTTTGAGCCAGTTTTAATGATTAAAAAGAAAAAAATCTACTTTTTTTTTTTTTTTTTTTTTTTTGTTCAGTATTAGAATTCAGTATAGTGTTGTCTGGAAAGTAGACTGCTGTGTGTTATGCTCCCAGGAGACTAGGCAAGCTATTTTCATCATAGACATCTCAGTATGCACAGACTTATATATATATGTGATTGCCATATAAGCTGACATTAAGTTTCTCGTATGATATGCAAAAGCAAAGACTGCATGTCAGTGTGGTGATACATGACTGAGCTGACTGTAAATCTCCTTAAAATACCCTGTTAAACTTCTGCTGAATATTTACTAGCCCACACACATTGTTACAAGGCTGGGTATCAGAAACTCCCAGCTAAAGCAACCTGTCACCCAACTCTATTCATTATTGTGAATACCTCCTAGATTATCCCTGGCTTTGACTATGCTAATTGTATTTTCTATTTCTCATACCGTTAGGCAAGCCCGACTGGACTAAACTGGCTGCCAATCCAGCCAAAGCATTAGGAGATCAGCAATTCACAGTACTCTTCAGTAACTAAAAGAAGTTGACGTAGAAAAAACAATTTTTGTTTGCCTCCTTTAAAAAAAAAAAAAATTGAATGCCAGTGATAAATAGGCTATTCAAACAGAAATACAATGGACTGTTCAGTCAAATGTTGTAGTGGAGATGGGTTTTCCTTCCTTCTGGACTGCTAAGAAGAAGCTGCCACTCATTCGTTTCTCCTTATGAGTGTTTTCTTATTTCTGATCATTTTGATCTGCAGAGTTGTTTTCCCTAAAGGCTCCATTAATCCTCCCTCCTCCTGTAAGGAGCTTCTGAACAATAGCATCTTCTATTGTAGGCTAAAGAGAAAAGAGGGATCCCTTCAAAAGCTCCCTGCTGGGAGCGATACAAAGTAGAAATCTGCAAGAGCGATTTTGTTAGAGCTGGGAGTGGAGTTGTTTTTGTAGTTTCATCTGTATTCTGGCCTAGTGGATGGAAACCATTCTGCAGCTGGATATGTGACAGCCTTGACCTGATGTGCTTGGCTTACAAGGTCGATGGAGAGGTGAGTTATTAGCATGGGTGCATCCATGTGCTAGTGTGACTGAACTGTCTTGGAAAGGTGTTATCTCATACGGTGTTGATTTATAATCAAGTCCTCTGTGTTGCAGTATGTCCAAGAATATAACCTCTCTGCTGCTGAGAGGCTGTTGGATGAAGTTGTTCAGTGGCTTCTCAGTCCTCAGTGAAGAAATGGGTGTTGACTGCTTTCCAAAGCTCTTTGTCAGGACCCACGCTGGGGCCCTGCAGAAGCGCAGGCAGAGAAGCAGTGTTCTGCCTTAGGTGAGGGAACTGCTGCCCTGCAAGCAGCTGTCGCCTTCGTGCAGTTACATTTTTCCAGCCTGTTTGTGCCCATCACTGACAGTGTGGAAAAAAATACTCCAAAGCGCATGATGCTTTGATCACCTTGTCTGTCAAAAAAAAAAAAAGCAGACAACTCCAAAACTACAACGACAAAGCCACACCACATGAGAGTCAAGCACACCAACCCTGCCAAGGCTGCCCATGGTGCTGTGCAGGCCCAGGCCTCTTTGAGGGTGTGCCACAGTGGCTGCCGGCATTAGCTGATGGAGAGCAGGATTTGAGATTCCATGGCCCTGTCTGTTGTTTGGCTTGCTCCCTTGCTGTTTTGGTTATTACTAGTATTGTAGATATCTTTATAGTAATCTGAGCCTTGCCTCGTTATGGTTTGTTAGCACTTGGGGGAAAAACAGGCAAGGCTGATGAAGGTAGTTTATGGGTTCTGAAGTGGCTGTGTGTGTGTTTTGTCACCAGGGAGGGAAAGGCACAAGTGTTTCTCTCTGCTGCCTTCAACTTAATGAGCAGCTGAATGGATATAAAACAGTTCACGTTATTTAAGGTTTTTTTTTTATAGTGAAGGAAGCCTTCTAACATGTAAAAACAAACAAAAAAGTTAAAAATGGGTGGTAACTGTCACATCTTTTCTGTCACAATTAGACTGAGTCATTCTTTGCTCATATACCTTGTGTATAATGTGAAATTATAATGACACTGCATCTTGTTATCTCAGGTTTTCTCTGTAGTACCAGAAGTAGCTTCACAAAACATCATCTTGTACTTCCAGTCCAATTTGTACCTGTAGTCCGCACCATAACGATTTTTCATGTTCAGATATGTTTGCTGTACTGTTAAAGGCTTTGAATAAGGAAGTAGAAAATAGCAGAAAGAAACTTAGGCTGTTAGACTGCTGCAGAGGTATTAGTTTCTGGATCATATTTACAGGTGAAATTTTAGTTCCTGGTTCCTACTGTGCGATTTATAAGTGAACTTTGAAGATCCTTCCTGAAGCGAGTTGACCTGCTGTACCAAAATGTGCACCTTTACTTAGTGGATGCTTAACTTCAACTGTGCACTGAAGTCTTAATAAATTCAAATATATGTGACAACATTATTTTCAGTGGGGAATACAGGAGGAAGCAGGTACTTCCAGAAGCAGTATTGCCACATCACTGTGATGCCTACACCTGGACTTACGAATGAACATGGTGTTGTCAGACAGTAGTTGTCATTCCATACAGGTAGAGAGACACTTCTTGTCTTTCCATTCTTCCTTCTGCTCCCAGTTCTTGTAATGGTAAATCTTTCAATTTTGCTGAATATTTTTAAAAGATAGTCTAATATTGAAATGCACTTCTCAACTATAATGTTCCTTTTCCCTATCCTTCTCTTCCTTTTTCATTTGCGACAAGGTTGTCAGATCTTCCTGCCTCATTCTGCTATATTGGCAACTGTAGAAGATTTGTAGAATTTGCTTTGATTTTTGGCATTTTGGCATAGCCTTGGTTTCAGCCCCTGGAACTTCATAGTTTATTACATTTTGTTTGTTTGCTTCATTTGTTACCATCAGTTTAACATAGGATCGGCAAGGACTGCCTCTGTACATACCTGTGAATGTGAAGATACAAGTATGAATTCTGACATTACGAAGCTTCTTAGTTGAACAAAAATGTGTGCAGTGGCTCTATGCTCATTTGAGTAGTCATAAAAAGTAATGGCATTTTTGTTTCATATGTAGTTTATATGTCACTTTGGATTACTAGTTTAGAGTTTTCTTTGCCATTGGCTAAATTAAAGGAGTCCTAAAAGCTAAATTTAGGACTGCCTAAATTTAATACCTGCCTTTCCATCTGAACTGGAAAAAACAAAGAATGTTAATTATTTTAAATGGGTTTTAAAATTGCAATTTTTTTTTTTTTTCCATATCAAATTGTTTGTAGTGATGATTTTCTCTTTAGTTTATATCTTTAATACTGCACCAATCAAACACATTTGCTTTAGGAGATGTTTTAAATAAAAAAGTAAGTATAGGGGAAAAAAAAAAAAAAATTGTAACTTGAATTAATTTTGTTCCCTGTTAATGTAAATATATATATTTTTAGTACCCAAATTTTGCTCACCCAACAGTTGCCCCTCACCTCCCCTCCCCCCTCCAATAATATAAATAAATATATAAAAATCCATGCTCGTAGTTGTAGAGCTTTTGTGGTCTGATTTTCTGTGCATTTGGCTAGAAGTAAGTACTAGGAGCTGTTTCCATCTGATTTGACAATTTTCTGCAGTTACCCCACTCTTATAAAATGATTCTGTGCTAACAGTAGCTGTGAGTAAGCAGTCCTGCCTTCCTCCTTTAAGAGACAATGAAAATAGCATCTATTAGTGCAGCAAGGAATACTTATAATATCTTCTGGTGCGCTAGATGAAGAAGGAATTAAAGAAAAAACTGTTCAATAAACCAGTATTTTCCATGATTACTAATATTATTCTGTCACTAGTAATGACAAGGCAAAAGGAGATTATATGTTTAAAAGTATGGCCTTCTTTGAATGTGCTTATTGTTAAGAGTGCCTTCACCAGAACTTTTTGACATTTAATCTGTTGACAAAATGTTGGGTGGATATTTACTCTGACTTGTATTATTCTTTTCAGCCTTGCTCAGAAATTTAAGTTTGGCATTTATTTATTTATTTATTTATTTATTTTACTGTAAGGGAACTATAACTTCTGTCTTGGCTGTAAAATGTTTCCAACCATCAATAATAACCCTTACACCATCTACTGTACATGGAAATCCACCCAATAATTAAATTATTTGATGTAAGTAAAAAATACAAAGACTAACACATTTTAAAATATTGCTAGCAGTACATGAATTTGTATCTCTATATAGTTCTTTTATTGGGGTGTATGTAAGATACTGCGTTGTTTTTTTTCTTTTTTAAAATAAAAGTGTTTTTGAGGAGTAAATGTAGTTCAGGATGCTTCAGTGTTCTTAAAAGAAATAGAAAATACTTCTTCTGTCTGCCAGTCATAACCACTAAAAACAGAACCAGCAAGTGAACTGCCTGGAATTGTTTGGAAGTTAAATAAAAATACTGCTGTCTGAAAATAGTGTAGGGCTATGTAAATGGCAGAACTGCTGCCATGGCTGATGAGAAAGCATGGAAAGAATAGCCATTAGTTGTTTGGAAACAGCCATAGTTATCTAGAGCATTTGAGCATCCCACAGGCAGTCCAGCCGCAGCAAAACAGTCTGGTTATGCTAAATATGTTGGAGAGCTGAAGGAAAGTGGTTTACACTTCAGTTCAAAGTCTAAATTTATTCTCCAGTGTCAGTATTCTTTCTTTCAGTTCTTCAGCAGTGCTGTAATTTCCTTTGAAACACAAGTCACCGTGGGATACCTGCTGCTCCTTCAGCAGGATGCCAGAAAGCCCAATATTCTTTCTTAATGTCTGTAGAGGACTGAATACAAGGATAGTAAATATATATTTTTTCCCTTTTGCACAGTCCAACAATATCTCTGATATGTGAATCCTAAATAGCAGTAAGATAAGAAGCAAATCTGTTATTAACTACTGGCTAGACTTTATTTTTCCCCTCTGCATATACTAAGAATTTAAGGAAATAAACAATTTTGGGCTCTATTACTCTGTTTTAAAACATGGACTCATCAGGCTGTTACTCCTTCCTCAGCCTTCCCAGAGGTGCTCTGCAAAATCATTCAACAAGCTCATCTGTGCTGAAAACTGCAGTTCAAAAACTCCACCTCTGGTCCAACAGGAATTAGTTTTGGCAAAGTGTCTTTTTGTAGCTTATCAAGTGGAGTGGATTATGTTTGAGGTTATTTTTTTGCTTATTTTTTTTATTTTTTGCCGAAAACTGATAGTTTATTCTTTTTCCTGTCTGATTAAAGATCTGGCCTTCAATCCATTTTCATGTATGTTCTGGACCTAGTCTGATCATTTTGGAGACAAAGAATTACTATTAAAAGGAAAATTGAGATTATCCAGGTTGTTTCTCAAACTAAGCATGCTTGTTTAGATACTCATTCAGGTGTTCTACTATCTTACTTTCTTTACATACTGTTTTTCATCATGAGTTACTTGTATTCATTTTGCTGTCTGTACTAGATCACATAGGAGTATGTGTTGAGGCTCTATTGCATAAGTCTGGTAGAGAAAAAAATCTTTGATGTGAACGTGACAGTAATTTATGCACATTTAATGCCTTTTCTGGCAGTGAAAAATCCTTTTTTTTTCCCAATATCCTTTGTAACCAGGTGTTATTCACCTCTCTTGCTTGGATTATCATCTCTGCCAGCCCTGAGTCACATGAAAATTAGGTGATGGCTGATATGATGGCAGTTGCAGTAGAGAATCATAGAATCACCAAGGTTGGATCATCCACTCCAACTGTCCACCTATCACCAATATATTCCACAGAACCATGTCCCTCGGTGTAACATCTAAATATTCCATGAACACCTCCAGGGTCGATGACTCCACCACCTCTCTGGGCAGCCCATTCCAGCACCTGACCACTCTTTTGGAGGAGAAGCTTTTCCTAATGTCCAACTGGAATCTCCCCTGGCACAACTTGAGGCCATTCCCTCCAGTCCTATCACAAGTTACATAGGAGAAGAGGCCCACCCCCAGTTCACCACAACCTCCTTTCAGGTAGTTGTAGAGAGTGATAAGATCTGCCCTGGGCTTCCTCCAGACTAAAAAATCCCAGTTCCCTCAGCCACTTCTTGTAAGACTTCTCGTGCTCCAGACCCCTTACCAGCTTCATTGCCCTTCTCTGAACAGGCTCCAGGGCATCAATGTCTTTTCTTGTTGTGAGGTGCCCAAAATTGAACATGCTGCTCAAGGTGTAGCCTCACCATTGCTGAGAACAGAGAGATGATCATTTTGCTGTTCCTGCTGACAGCACTATTTCTGATACAAACCAAGATGCCATTGGCCTTCTTGGCCACCTGAGCACACTGCTGGCTCATGTTCAGCCAAGTGTCAACCAGTACCCCCATGTCTGTTTCCTTTATAACAGTCTTCCAGCCACTCTGTCCCAAGCCTGTGGCATTGCCTGGGGTTGTTGTGGCCAAAGTGTAGGATCCAGCACTTGGTCTTGTTAAACCTCATGCTATTGGCCTCAGCCCAGCTTTCTAGCCTGTCCAGATTGCCCTGCAGGGCCTACCTACCCCCAGGCAAATCAACACTTCCTGTCGACTTGGTGTTATTAGTAGACTTTCCGAGAGTACAGTCAATGTCCTTATCCAGATCATCAGTAAAGATATTCACAGGACCCAGTACTGACCCCTGGGGTAACATTACTTGTGACCAGTCGCCAACTGGATTTAACTCCATTCACCACCACTCTCTGGGTGCAGCCATCCAGCCAGTTCTTTACCCAGCAAAGAGCGTACCTGTTGAAGCCATGGGCTGCCAGATTCTCCATGGGGATACCTTGGGAGGAAAGCAGAAGGCTTGCGTTTAGTTTTGTTCCTAAATAGAGAAAAGATAAAAAAAAAAAGTGAACTTTTCGTTCTCTTTGCTTAGGCATTGTGGCATGTTGAACATTTATTTCTATTCTTAGAATGAAGAAGATAGAGTATGGGCTATTAGTGAATTATTTTAGTCTCTTAGTTTCACTACTTGCAAGTGTGTATTTTTATGATCTACTTTCTTCTGTGTGATCTGTATTTCCATACCAGTATGATCATTTATTGGATGGTAAAGCTTCACAAGGTCTATCTTGCCTTAAGTGATTTAAAAATGGGCAAACAGAGCTCACCTTGAAGTCTCATAGAGAAGCTTTCTTCCCAGATATGAAGTATATTGCCTTTTCCAAATCTGACACATGTAGCCCTCTTAGAATTACCTTGGTTTGATAAACTCCAGCCCTCCTGTGACTGTTCTGGCATGTTCCCAGGTTGTTGTCTTCTCTGTTACCCTTGCCTGGAAGTGGGCCAACTTGATCCATCTACTTTAGCTCTGAGAACCAGGGCTGTCATTTCAGTTAGTTAAGTACACCCTTCCATTTAATCTAGCTTACAGTCCACCACTTGGGATTTAAGTGATAGTTTTGAAATACATATTATTATTTTTAGAATCCTTCCTGCTGTTTAGAAAGCTATGGAAGTTTGCAAATTTAACACACAGTCACGTCTTTGCCTGAGTCAGTTTAGTTCTCTAAAGCATTCCTCAGGGCTGATCCTGAAGTGTTTGGGATGATCTCTCTCTTTCTTGAACAATTTGAGTCTGTCTTCTCTACAAAATAGAATTCCTTATGTCATGAGAGCTTTGAGTCAGCCCTGGTTCACTACTTTGTTCTTGATCCTTGTGAAGCCTCATGATATGGCTTACAGTGTTCACAGGCTTGCACAGCACATAGCTAAGAAAGCTATGCAATCAAAAATGTCATCTGATTCTCCTGTGATTCAGAACAGTGACCACACTAGATGTTAAGGGTAGCATAATTCACTTTTTCTCCCTTCTTTTTTATCTTACTTGAGTCAATTGATTCCTTCCTCTAGACTGAACAGACTAAATGATGAAGCCTAGGAACAGACCCTCCTTAGCAAATGCTTGGTATCATCTCAGTTTCATTAAGCTGACAGAGACAGCTGACACTGTCCTGGCCTTTGGGAAGAAAATGTTAACTTTCTGTAATATAGCAAGAGGAATGCCTATAAAGCTCTTCAGCTTCCAACAAAGTAACCTTTAGGGCTTAGGCGAAGTTCTCTGCACTCAAACCAGTTAAAAAGAACAACATTATCTAATTGATCTCCTGAATATATCTGTAAGATAGAATGTGTTTATATTGTAGAAAAACTTGTTCTCTTTGTTTACTTTTTTGGTGAGCGCAACTCAGCTTTCAGACTTTTTATTCAGAAAACCTATTTTTTTTCTGCTAGTGAAAATATTTTCCTCTCTAGAACAAAGTGATTGCTTGATGAAATGTGAATGCTAAAGACTGAAGCACCACTTTACTTTTTCCAGTAGTACCCTTGACAGAAAAAAAAGCCATAAATTGCTGATGAATAGAACCTTCTGACAAGAAGGAAAAGGTGTTGCTCTTTATAGCTATGCATGTAGCCTCTTAAATGCAAATGTTATATCTGTGATACTGAGCTCTCTACTACAGCGAAGTCCTGGTATCTGAGATCTACAAATGGCCTCTGCTGAAAAATCTCAGTCTTTTTTTTTCTTCAGTAGGATGAATTTTCCATTAGCAAACATTGCTATTAATATTTCAACTTCTTTCTCATGAAGTTGATCACAATCAAAACTCCTCAGAGAAACTCAGATTTCCCTTTGGGACCTTTGTCAGCTCCCAAATATGTTTTAAGAAGGATGACCCTTTAATGGAAGTTAAGAGTATAGACCAAAATATAATCTGTAAATGTAAATTTCAGCAGTTCTCACAGTGTTTAAATAACTTAGTTTTCTTGGCCCTTTTTTTATGAGAATAGTAATTACACAGAGAAATGTTCCTTACATTTCTCTTCCGTACTGCAAGAACACTTCCTCTCCTTCCTTTACTTCATTCCCCTAGAGGCTGAAATGCATTTATGTTCCATTAGTGTCTAGCTGTGTTATTGTAGTAGGCACTGTACAAACCCACAGTGAGAGATGGTCCCTGGCAGAAAAAGCTTGCAACTAATGAATGAACAACAAATGTCAAGAGAAAAGAATGGAAAGGGATCAGGAGAAGAAGCTTCCTAAACAATACATCTAAATAACAGATGAGCAACAGACCTGGGAACAGAATATAACTCTTAATTCCTAGTTTAGCACCTGTAGGAGTCCAGGAGGAAGCTGAATCTGATGACAGTAATTTATCTATTTTAAAGGTATAAACTTGAGCACAAGAAAAAAAACATATTTTTCTCTTCAAGCCACATCCATATTAAGTGTATTTTTGCTGAGGCCATCCTGTTATCTCATTGCTCCAAAAAAATCTCTAATTTTAACCTTAACAGTGGTCCAGTACTCTGTGTGAGATAATACGTTGGTTTCAGCTTTTAATGCAGAGCTTTAGATAGGTGATGATAATTCAGTCTGTAAATATTTGATCGAGAACTATCCAGTGTCAGGGCTAAGAACTTTCCTGGTGGAAGTTCCAAGGATTTGTAATAATCTATTTGTTCCCTATTACCATAGAGCTGAGAGCTTCACAATACATTGCTGTATTCCCTCTGCATACGTCATGGTGATATCTCCCACATGGTGAGGTGATGCTGTGAATGCTCATAATCCATGGTTTTCTTACTGATAGCTGAAGAACAATAATTTGTAGTGCAAAATGAAAATTTTTTAAGCACATGATAAAAAATAGCAAAACCAAAACCCAATCAATCAAAACCAAAGTGTCGTGAACAGGAAGCCTGGATTGTCATGCTCCAGGAATTGTCACAAAATCTCATAGAAAAAGAGAAGAGGTTATTTCTTTTTGGGTCTAGTTATATTTTATACTCTCAAGCTTTATATGTTCATTTAATGTTCATGGGGCTGACAGCCTTGTATAAAAATACCCCCTCTGACATG